>NC_084750.1:32811962-33151962 GCF_033978785.1 Entelurus aequoreus | reverse complement strand
CTCCGGTCTCATTCAAGAAAAGACAACAGGCAGAGAAGCTGCAGAGATGGAAGAAGTCAAGCACAGGTCATTCTTTAAACTGACCCCAGTTCCTGTTACGGGACGAATTGGAACTGCTTTGGATCAAAAATGTCCCAAGAATCTTACAACTGTTACCTGCACTGAGCTTACTCCTTCTCCAATCACAAAAACATGTCTACCGAAAGGGTTGATTGGATCGAAATGTACAAGTGAAGTCCGCATTGCTGGTCAAGTGTGCTCCTGTTTACTTGATACTGGATCCCAAGTTACAACTGTTCCTGTGGCAGTTTATAATAAATATTTTTCTCAAGAACCTTTGAAGTCTCTCTCTGACCTTCTGCAAGTTGAAGGGGCAGCCGGCCAAACTGTACCATACCTGGGCTACATTGAAATGATAGTTACATTCCCCAAAGATTTTGTGGGTGCAGACACAGAAGTAGCTACACTAGCACTCGTGGTTCCGGATTTCCTTCCAGAGTTTAAATCACAAGTACTGATTGGTATGAATACCCTTGAGCCATTGTACGACCAATATGTGGAAAGAAATCAAGGCACTTTCCAGCCAGAGACACATGGATACAGAGCTGTCCTGCAACTGCTCCAACTGCGGCGCCAACAAACACAGTTGGGCAGCAAAGGTGTTGTGAGGCTTTCAAGTAAAGGATCAGTTACAATTTCCCCAGGCCACACGGTTGTGGTTGAGGGCTCCATTTATGGCAACACTCCAACTGCAGGCTGTTGTGTACTCATTGAACATCCCTCATCTTCAGTGGCTGGTGGACTCTGTGTGACAAGTTGTCTCATTACCATTGCAAAGAATACCTCCCATAAAGTTCCCGTCATTCTCAAAAATGAGTCAGAGCAAGAAGTGTCATTTCCATCTCTGAGCACCATTGCAAATCTTGTCATGGCACCTCAAATCTTGTCACATCAAACTTCCCTCTCATCCGCACTCATTGCAAGTTCTTCGCACCATCTGCATTTCGATTTTGGTAACTCACCCATTCCAGAGGAATGGAAAGACAGGATTATAAGCAAACTCAAAGAAATACCGGAGGTCTTCTCTTGTCACGATCTGGATTTTGGAAGAACTGGACAAGTCAAACACCACATCAAAATGAATGACGAGACACCATTCAAGCAGCGCCCAAGGCCAATACATCCACAGGATATAGAGGCAGTTCGACAACATCTGCGGGATCTTCTGAAAACTGGAGTAATCAGAGAGTCCGATTCTCCCTTTGCCTCGCCTATTGTAGTTGTGCGCAAGAAAAATGGTGATGTCCGTCTAGGGATGATGTTTGATAAGGAATTATCGAGTTCGAGCCTATTATCGAATCCTCTTATCGAACCGATTCCTTATTGATTCTCTTATCGAGTCCAGATAGGTTGTTGTATATGGAAAAAAAACACAAAATATTTGGTTTAACAAAAGCTCACTTTTATTATATAATAAAAAAATAAAATCTAATAAATAAATAAATATTGACTGTTACCCACCTAAAAAAATAAAATAAAATAAATAAATATTGACTGTTACCCAAAGTATATTAAGTGGGATTTTTCAGAGAAACAAATATATACAGTAACACAAAAACAACCTGTCTCTGTGATCACTATAGGTGTATAAATAATAATATAGTGTTAAATAAAATCAGTCCCTTTGGCACAAAACTGAAAATAAAACAGCTCTCCAAAAAGTGCACTTCTGCTGCTATTTGACATAACTGTTTGTTATGATGCTTTAACATTTTTGCACTTTATTTCTTTATTGAAAGAAAATTCTATGAAGAGAAAAGTTGTTTGCAAATGTGGTTACAATGCTAAAAAATGAAAAGTTAAAGCTAAAAAAAAAAAACACTTTATTGAGTTAACATTATTTTTTTATGGGGGAAATATGTTATGCGCTAGAGAATATAACAACTACACTACCCAGCATGCAACGGGAGTTACGAGCATGCGCGGTAGCCCCGAAAAGTGTTGCATGTTGCCACGCTGTGAAAGTAAACGTCAAGAACTCAGCCAACACGCCGCGTCTGCATTATTTATAATTAGACAGACAACACATCTACAGTGTGATTTTGTTTTGTTTACAAGGAAAGAAAAACAAAAGTTAAAAAAGGGAGATATGTTGTATATATATGTATGTGCTGCGGTTGTTTTAAGAACGTTGCGACAGCTGCCGTAAAGGAGGTGCGTTGCTAGCCTGGTTGCTATGTTTCCGGTTGGTCGTAAAAGTGTTCATGTGTTTGTACCCTGCTCAAATCTCTCAGTAAAGTTATTCGATGGATTATACATTTTGTTTTGAACTTTATTACGCCTTGGAGCGCTTTTTCCCGTCCATTGTTTTCCTGCTTTCGCTATCTGCGCCTAATGACTGAGCTACGTGATGCCATTTCTTGTGATGTCCCACGGAGCATTTCTGGTCGGGACGGGATTCGAATAAAGAATCAACTCTTTTTCTTTACTATAGTGGTCTCGATAACGGGTACCGGTTCTCAAAAAGGGATTCGAGTCCCAGGACTCGGTTCTTTTCTTATCAAACAACCGGGAAAAACGGTTTCGAGTATCATCCCTATGTCCGTCTGTGTATTGACTACAGAAAGCTAAACCTCCAAACCATTAAAGACGCCTATGCCCTCCCCAACCTGGAGGAATCATTTTCAGCGTTGGCTGGCTCAAGATGGTTTAGCGTGTTGGATCTCAAGTCTGGTTATTACCAGATTGAGATGAATGAAGCTGATAAAGCAAAAACTGCCTTTGTTACCCCGTTAGGATTCTGGGAGTTTAATCGCATGCCGCAAGGCGTTACCAATGCTCCCTCAACTTTTCAGCGCCTCATGGAAAAGTGCATGACAGATCTTCACTTGAAAGAAGTTCTTGTGTTCCTCGACGATTTGATCGTCTTTTCACAAACCCTGGAGGAGCATGAAAAGCGCATGCTAAGAGTCCTCAACCGATTGAAGGAATATGGCCTCAAGTTATCCCTGGAGAAGTGCAAGTTCTTCCAAACCTCTGTACGGTACCTGGGTCGTGGTGTCTGAGGACGGGGTGAACACTGATCCAGAGAAGATTTCTGCCTTAAAGACCTGGCCAATTCCACGCACCCTGAGGGAGCTAAAATCATTTTTAGGATTTGCCGGTTACTACCGAAGGTTCATCCGGGGATATTCCGCAGTAGCCAAACCACTGAATGACTTGACAAGGGGCTATACACCACCCCGTAGGACTGGACAGAAAGGGTCCAATTTCAAGTCACACGGCTCAAAACATACACCTTTTGGAGGAAGGTGGTCATCAGAATGTCAGAGTGCCTTTGAAACCCTGATTGAGCACCTAACTACTGCACCTGTTCTGGGGTTTGCAGACCCGAAGAAGCCATACATCTTACATACAGATGCAAGTGCCATAGGTCTCGGTGCAGCTCTTTATCAAGAGCAAGATGGTCATTTGAGAGCCATTGCATATGCTAGTCGTGGTTTATCCACAAGTGAGTCGCGATATCCTGCTCATAAACTGGAATTTCTAGCATTGAAATGGAGCATTACAGCAAAATTTCATGATCATCTGTATGGTGCTAATTTTGTTGTGGTTACAGACAACAACCCATTGACATACATCCTGACATCTGCCAAACTTGATGCTGACAGTCACCGTTGGCTTGCTGAACTTTCAACGTACACTTTCACGCTTCAGTATCGGACTGGCAAGCAAAACCTCGACGCTGATGCGCTGTCACGCCGTTCTCATGATTCATCTCTTGATACTTCCTCTGATCTAGATCTCGTCCGTCAGTTCACCGATGGGCACAGCAGTGAACCAGGATATGAAATTTCCCCAGAGGTCGTCGCAGGCATTTGCCAAAGTCGTCTTGTGAAAAACTGCAATTCAACCAGTTCTACCGATTACCCTCCCATCACACTGGTTGAGTCCATGACCACCTCTGCCAAAGCCATCCCTGAGAGTTATCTGGATGAAAATCAGCACGGGTTGCTGGTTGTGCCAGCCTTGTCTATTGAGGAAATCAGGGAGAAACAGAGATCTGATCAATCCATCCGAGAGGTCATTCACCAGTTGGAAACGGGAGAGTATGTACCCCCAACAGTGAGACACGAGCTTCCCGAATTGGCCTTGCTCCTTCGAGAATTGAACCGCCAGGAATTGGTGGATGGTGTCCTCTACAGAAGAAGGAAAGATGGAGATGAATACCTTTTGCAGCTCATTTTACCTGAAGGGTTGAGGGCCTTGGTTCTGAAAAGTCTTCATAATGACATGGGACACCTAGGTGTTGAGCGAACACTAGACCTGGTACGCTCTAGATTTTTTTGGCCACATATGTCAGTAGATGTTGAAACCAAAATCAGGACTTGTGACCGGTGTGTCCGACGAAAATCCCCACTAGAAAGAGCCGCACCCTTGGTTAATATCACCACCACTCGGCCACTTGAGTTGGTGTGTATGGATTTTCTATCTCTAGAACCTGACCAGAGTAACACCAAAGACATACTTGTTCTTACAGATCACTTTACTAAGTTTGCTGTGGCTCTACCTACACCTAATCAAAAGGCATATACCGTTGCACGTTACTTATGGGAACACTTCATAGTTTACTACGGCATACCCGGGAAACTTCAAACTGATCAGGGACCAGACTTTGAGTCTAAGCTCATAAAAGAACTCTGTGAGGTTGCTGGTATTAAGAAGACAAGAACTACTCCATATCATCCACGAGGGAATCCGGTAGAGCGCTTTAACCGAACTCTATTAAGTATGCTCGGAACCTTGGAGCCCAAGCAGAAGAAGCGATGGAAAGAATACATGAAACCACTCTGCCATGCGTACAATTGTACCAAGAATGATGTAACTGGCTTTATGCCCTATGAATTAATGTTCGGCCGCTCACCCCGCCTTCCAGTCGATCTTGCTTTTAGTCTTCCAGTCCGAGGAAAGCAGTCAAAGTCACATTCCCAGTATGTTGAGCATTTATGTTCCCGGCTCGAGCAAAGTTTCAAGCTTGCTGCTACATATGCGCAGAAATCTGCAGAACACAATAAGAGAAGATTTAATAAACGAGTTACCCCATCTAGTTTGGACGTCGGTGGTCGTGTTTTGGTTCGCAATGTGAAACTGCGAGGAAAGCACAAACTTGAGGATAAGTGGGAGCGTGAGGTATATGTCGTTCTCAGCCGTGCTGGTGACCTTCCAGTATATACAGTGAGACTAGAAAGGGATGACAAGGCTCCAACTCGAACTCTTCACCGTGATCTTCTACTGCCCTGTGAGTCTCTTCCGAGTGATACTTGCCAAAAGTCTCTTGAGGCAACGCCTCTTCGCAGGCCAGTGACCCGAAGCCAGCAGCAAGAGACACCACTTGGTGAGAATCATGACAATTATGAAGATGAAGATGATTGCCAATTACCTCTATTTGCAAACCTTTCACCTGGAACCTTAACTGTTGAAAAAAACATCCTACCATCACTTGACAATGCTCCAGAGTGTATACTTATCGAACCTGTGAAACCTTACTTACCTGATCCAGGGAAGTCCTCTGCCAATCCAGCCACATCGCCGCCTCCATCTGTGGGAGAAGCTCATCAACAGTTACCTGCATCCAATGAGCCTGTTATCTTTTCAGCTGAAGAACCTGAAATTGGAGAACAAGATAAAATGGATGGAGAAACCGAGAAGAGTGGCCAAGCAGAGACATCCCCAGAGTCTACCGACCCTGCCCTTACCCAATCGGTTATGTTTGACTCTGAGGTTCTTAATGAACCTGATGCTATTCGTCGTTCTTCAAGACAGCGACAACCACCTAAGCGATTTGGTTATTCCATGTTGGGTAATCCTTTTATTTCAGTTGTTCAGACGCTTTTGCATAGTCTAGGAGATGCCTATGGTGAAATACTTAGTACCACCCCTGCAGGGAACCCTAGCTTAGAACTACCCATTCACATCATATAGTATGCACACGGAGGTGCACTATCTTAAGGGGGGAGGGTGTAACGCAGGTGTCAAATTCATACCTTTTTGAATTTGACTGGTATGATCTTGCCTGCTAGTTACTCTTTGAGCGCTGTGCGTGCTTCCGGGTCACATGACCGCCGCGGTCCAATTAGCTGGGCTTATAAGCCGGTACCAGGAAGTGGCCAGCAGACAGACCGATTGTATGCTCGAGGTAGAGTTTTTATTCTTGTTTCACCTGTAATATTGTGCTGACTGAGTATAAACTAAAATGTTTACTTTGTAACTTTATAGAGCCGACTACCAGCGCCGGAGTTTTTTTTCTCATTAAGCTGGATTTATAAGAATGTTCCTGGCTCTTACACAGGCCAGGCTTCTTTTTTTTTTGATGGCGAGCTAAAGAAAGAAGAATCTAGTCCAAGGACTGGTTTTGGAAGATTCCAGCCAGGAACCACCACCTGTTCTGTCTGGGCGGGTAGGAGGCTCTCGAGCCGACCCTTTACATTTTTTTCCCATCTTTAACCAGCAGTACATGGATTGTACTGCCATCTTTTTTTTTCCCACAAACTCTAAGTCTGAACTGAGCTTTATTCAAATCCAGAGACATTAATTAATGAAATTTGAATTGCGTATATATGTATATAGTCACTGTTGTTTTCCAGATTACTTTCCTGTTGAATGGCCATTCAACGTATTGTGTGTATATATCTGCTGTCCCTCACAAATTGTTTAATACACGGTGTTAACCAACCTGCAATTTGAGCTTTGCCTTCTCTCTCCAAGTCGAAACCCTAGTCTTTTGTTCCTAGCCCATAAAACCCCATATTTATTGCATTGATTGTAGCACGGATTGGTTACACGTAGTTTGGACACCATGCTCTTACAGCAATGTGCAGTATTGTAGCTTTTTTATAGTTTTATAGAATAATAATTTGCTCTATTCTGTGACTGCATAACATGCTGGTGTACAGGAATACAATTTTTCAAATTAATTCAATGAGACCACCCTATAAACCCTTCATGACTGCATGGTCACATATGTGTCGTTCCAAGACAATAATAATCAGATAACCACAGCTTTGCCACCGTGTTCTATCCTCAGAGTGAAGCGCCTCCTCATTTCTATCACAAATTGTGTCGATTACCCATAACAACCTGCGAGGAGCGATCACGTTGTAGTCATTCTACAGGGGAACCTCAACTCTAGAACATCTTAAACTATAAAAGATTCTTAGGGAAAAAGCCACTAACAACATGGCTACCTACTAGGGTTGTACAGTATACTGGTATTAGAATAGTACCGCAATACTAATGAATCATTTTTGGTACTATACCGCCTCTGAAATGTACCGGTCCGCCACCCCCCGCGCCCACGTCGAAGTCACGTCGTGACATCGCTGGTTTACGAGCAGAGGAGCATGTTCGGCAACGCACACACACAGAGTACTTACAAGCAGACACAGTGTGTAGACAGAAAAGGGAGAACGGACGCATTTTGGCTTAAAAACTAACGATAAAGGTGAAGTTATAACACTGAAACGCCCTCAGGAAGAGGTGCTTTAAAACATGGCTAGCTAGCTAGCGGCTAACATCCATCCGCCATTGGCAGTGTTTTAGCTACTTCTAAATCACTAATCCTGGTCTCCATGGCGACAAATAAAGTATGTTTCTTACAAGTATCATCCCTGCAGGACGAGGAATAGCTAAACATGCTTCACTACACACAGTAGCTCACCGGCATCAAAATGTAAAGAAACACCATTGGTGGATCAACACCTAACATCCACTGTAATGATATCAAGTACAGGCACGTATCTAGTCGATACTATTATGATTACGTTGATGTTTTTTTGCATCACATAATCTTCTTTCGTTTAAAAAAAAATTATATTATGTTTAGAAACTCAGGAAATATGTCCCCGGACACATGAGGACTTTGAATATGACCAATGTATGATCCTGCAACTACTTGGTATAGGATTGATACCCAAATTTGTGGTATCATCCAAAACTATCAAAAAGTATCAAAAAACAGTAGAATAAGTGATTATTACATTATCATTACAGTATGTTCGCTATTTTATTTAAGGACTTAACTGCAATAAGAAACATATGTTTAATGTAGCCTAAGATTTTTTGCTAAAATAAAACCAATAATGCAATTTTTTTGCTGTCCACTTTATTTAGAAAAGTACCAAAAAGCATCGAAATAATTTTAGTACCGGTACTTGTACCAAAATATTGGTAAGAGTATTTATTGTGTGTATGTTTCACTGTGTATATTGAAATTGCTGAGTGCTACCCACACTGGGGAAATGCGGTTCATCAATGGCAGTGTGGTATTTTGAAGCATCGCATCATCTTTGGCTTTCACCAACAGGTCTGCTGTGTTGTCTAAAATGAAAACGACCGCAAAAAACCTCAAAGGTTACAACTGCTTTTCTAAGCAAGCTAAATTAGACTTAGACAAACTTTAATGACCCACAAGGGAAATTGTTCAACACAGTAGCTCAGTTACAATGATGGAAAAGACGATGCAGGTATAAATACACTAATATAGCGATAAAAAAATCTAACATATATATTAGGGCTGGGAATCTTTGGGTGTCCCACGATTCGATTCAGAATCGATTCTTGGGGTCACGATTCGATTCAAAATCTTTTTTTTTTTTTTCAATTCAACACGATTCTCGATTCAAAAACGATTTTTTTTTTTTTTTTTTAAATGAAAACAATACACAACAATACCATAATAATGCAATACAATTTCAAAACCAAACCCAATTTTAGAGTTCTGAACTTGTGATTTATTGCAGTGTTAAGTGGTAATATTTCACATTTGTCCCAATTGACTTTATACCCTGATAAACAGCCATATTCAGTGATGACATTATTGATATAGTGTAGAGAGGAGTTAACATGTGACAGGTAGAGAATTATGTCATCACAATACATCGATAGCTTATTATACTGAGAGCCAATTTTTATAACATGAATATTATTTTCACTTCTTATTTTTGCAGCTAAGGGTTCAATAACCAAATTAAATAATAATCCAGATGCAGGACATCCCTGTTTTACTCCTCTTTTTAACGAAAAAGGTTCTGAAATATGATTATTGGTTTTGACTGATGCCATGGGCCTTGTATAAAGCATCTTAATCCATTGTATAAAATTATCTCCAAATCCAAATTTACGTAATGTGCAAAACATAAATGACCAGTTTATGCGGTCGAATGCCTTCTCCGCATCACAGTACATACTGCTGTGGGATAAGGGAGACTTCTAGCATAGTAAATAACATTAAACAATTTCCTTGTATTGTCTGAAGATTGTCGACCTTCCATGAAGCCAGTTTGGTCAGTATGAATTAATTTTATTATTACATTTGATAATCGTGTGGCTAAGATTTTTGCCAAGATTCAAAATGATTCTCTATTCAATCAATACATAGGATTTCAGCAGGATCTACCCCAGTCTACTGACATGCAAGCAGAGTAGTAGATTTTTGTAAAAAGTGTTTATAATTGTAAAGGACAATGTTTTATCAACTGATTGCAATAATGTAAATTTGTTTTAACTATTAAATGAACCAAAAATAGGACTTATTTTATCTTTGTGAAAATATTGGACACAGTGTGTTGTCAAGCTTATGAGATGCGATGCAAGTGTAAGCCACTGTGACACTATTGTTCTTTTTTAAATGTTTTTTATAAATGACTAATGATAATGTCAATGAGGGATTTTTAATCACTGCTATGTTGAAATTGTAACTAATGATACTGTTGTTGATAATATTCATTTTTGTTTCACTACTTTTGGTTTGTTCTGTGTCGTGTTTGTGTCTCCTCTCAATTGCTCTGTTTATTGCAGTTCTGAGTGTTGCTGGGTCGGGTTTGGTATTGGAATTGGATTGCATTGTTATAGTATTGCTGTGTATTGTTTTGTTGGATTGATTAATTAAAAAAAATAAAAAAATAAAAATGTATAAAAATGTTTTTAAAAACAAATCGATTTTTTAAAAATGAGAATCGATTCTGAATCGCACAACGTGAGAATCGTGATTCGAATTCGAATCGATTTTTTCCCACACCCCTAATATACATGAATATATACATAATATGTGTACAAAATATTATATATACAGATATATTATATTAGGTCTATAACATATATACAATATATACCAATGACCATGTACAATATTAAATGAAGGCAATAGAGCAGATGAGATGTGGGACCTTGTCCAAGTGAAGGTGGGGAGCGGAAGATATTGAACATACACCAAAGTTGTGTCCCTTGAGACGATAAAAATAAAATGAGTGAGGGTTGCCCATGCCCGTACGCAGATCAGAGGTTGTCCGTGGAGGCCCCCTTTTTGCCGAAATAAAATGTCAATTAATAAATGACAGGGCGCGTTATATGACATTTTACCGTAAACATATTCCAAGCCCCTTCCTGCTCCGTCACTAATAAAAATATAGTGGCAGATTTGCTCCAAATTGTTCGGTGTTCGCTCTGTGTTAGTGCTGGGTTCGTAAACGATCGCTACTGCATTCACATTCCGACTGGCGAGGTTTCAGGAAGATATAAAAATGTATGTTTTAATTGTGTTGAATTTGTTTTTTGCATACAACATAATTATTGAACAATTTATTTCCCACAGATTCATTGTAGTACAACACATGCATTAAAGTTGAATTAAAGTTTGATTTAAAAAAAAAAAAAATTCACATGAGAATATATTTGTAATGAGGGGCCTCACAAAAAAAAAATGTTTTATTTGTGAAAAAGTGAATTATATATGTGTATTGCTTTTATATTTTTGCTTTAGATTGAGGAACCCATTATAAGTTACATTTAGGGGGTGGCACTGGGAGCAAGGTGGCTGAGGTGTCTTGCCCAAGGACACAACGGTAGTGACTACGATAACGACAGCTGGATTCAAACCAGGAACCCTACGGTTTCTGGTCGGCTGCTCTAAGACCTGACCCACGCCGGCCCTGACATGTCAGAGGTTTACCAGTATTACGTTCTCCCATTTGAATAGCCTGGTCAGAAATCTGTAACTTACCAAGAACTAAAGAATTGTGAATAGATAACTTGAAATTAGTAAAAAAAAAAAAAGGTGTTGTTCATACCTCAAGGGACAAAAATAGACCTCTGACTACTTCCTCTTTCCCAAACATGTACAGCTGCATCACATAGGAATGCTTATGAGTCACTGCAAACCACAACCACAATATTATTAACCAATGTTTATTACTTCATCCAAGAAGAAAACCACAAGCAGCACATCAAATTTGATAATGGAGCAGTTTACATAGCTGATATTGACATGGGACACACTGATTGGACAGCCTTGAATATTGGGGAACTGTACCAGACAATTCTATGTATGAGCCGTAAGAAAGGACAGAGGTGTTTGTTCCCAACACACAAGTGATATATACGAGGCACAGAACAGGTGGCTGACAATGTTGATTTATGGCCAACTGGAAATGGAACTATCATTTATGTCAAGGTATACACGTGGCCTCAAGCTGTACCTTTACCATGCAATGTGTGAGCTACAGTGCATCCGGAAAGTATTCACAACACTTCACTTTTTACACATTTTGTTGTATTACAGCCTTATTCCAAAATGGAATAATCAATTTTTGTCCTCAAAACTCTAAACACAATACCCCATAGTGACAATATGAAAGGGGTTAAGACTGTTTTTTTTTTGTTGCATTCATCTTAGTCGACCACTCAATACTTTTGGACAAGTTGGAAAACTGGGTGGGGATCTCAGGCACAGTTTTAAGCTGGTTCAAGTCAAATCTACAAGATAAGAACTATTTAGTTTCCATTGGTGACTTTGTATCAGAACAAACCAACTGTGTGTACGTGTGGAGTTCCCCAAGGTTCAATCTGGGAGCCGACTTTAACATCTATATGCTCCCACTAGGACAAATCATGCAAAATAATAACATTGACCATCATTGGTATGCCGATGACACCCAAATATATGTAGCGCTATCACCAAATGACTATCGCCCCATAGATCTTCTGTGCCAGTGCATTGAGCAAGTCAAACACTGGATGTGCCAAAATGTCCTACAACTAAATGAAGATAAAACTGAGATAATTGTTTTTGGTGCTAAAAAAGAAAGGTTTAAAGTCATCCAACACCTTCAATCACTGTCCCTGAAAACCTTAAATAAAGCCAGAAATCTTGGGGTTATTTTAGATTCTGATTTACATTTCGACAGTCACATCAAATCAGTAACAAAATCGGCCTACTATCACCTCAAAAATGTAAAAAGACTTAGAGGGCTCATGTCAGCTCAAGACTTAGAAAAACTTGTACATGCCTTTATTACCAGTAGGCTAGACTATTGTAATGGTCTCCTTGCAGGTCTTCCCAAAAAACTGTCAGGCAGCTACAGTTTGTTCAGAACGCTGCGGCTAGAGTTCTAACAAAGACCAAAAAATGTGAGCACATTACACCAATTCTTAAATCCTTACATTGGCTCCCTGTACATCAGAGAATTGATTTCAAAATCCTCCTGCTCACATATAAATCACTACATGGTCTAGGGCCGAAGTATATCACAGATATGCTCCCAATATATAAACCCTCTAGATCACTAAGATCTTCTGAGACCAATCTGTTAGCGGTTCCCAGAGTAAACTCAAATCAAGGGAGAGCATCATTCAGTCACTATGCAACAAATAGCTGGAATAAACTTCCTGAAGATGTCAGACTTTCCCCAACTCTGACTACTTTTAAAACTAGACTGAAAACTTTTATGTTCACCTTAGCTTTCAACTAAATACTTTAATCTTTTAACTTTTAACGTCCGCACTGTTTTTATTTTTATTGTCTGCATTTTAATTGTGCTTTTATTTTCTTTCATTTCACTTTGTTGTCTGTGAAGCACTTTGAGTCTGCCTTGTGTATGAAAAGTGCTATACAAATAAAGTTGCCTTGCCTTGCCTTAGTCTAGTCCGGGAGGTGAACCCAATGGTCACTCTGTCAGTTCAACAGCTTCCACCAATCAGGCATGTATGGTAGAGTGGCCAGCCGGAAGCCATTTATTCATAAACATTTTCCCAAAATGCACCTGAAATACTCTCAGACAATGAGAAACAACATTCTCTGGTCTGATGAGACAAATCTTGAACTCTTTGGCGTGAGTGCCAGGCATAATGTTTGCAGAAAACTAGGCACCGCTCATTACCAGGCAAATACCATCCCTACAGTCAAACTTAGTGGCGGCAGCATCATGCTGTGGGGATGGTTTTCAGTGGCAGGAACTAGGAGATTGGTCAGGATAGAGGGAACAATTAAAGGCCTACTGAAATGAATTTTTTTTATTCAAACGGGGATAGCAGATCCATTCTGTGTCATACTTGATCATTTCGCGATATTGCCATATTTTTGCTGAAAGGATTTAGTAGAGAACATCGACGATAAAGTTAGCAACTTTTGGTCGCTGATAAAAAAAAGCCTTGCCTGTACCGGAAGTAGCGTGACGTTACAGGTTGAAGGGCTCCTCACATTTCCCCATTGTTTACAATGCAGCGAGAGCGATTCGGACCGAGAAAGCGACGATTACCCCATTAATTTGAGCGAGGATGAAAGATTTGTGGATGAGGAACGTGAGAGTGAAAGACTAGAGTGCAGTGCAGGACGTATCTTTTTTCGCTCTGACCGTAACTTAGGTACAAGGGCTCATTGGATTCCACACTTTCTCCTTTTTCTATTGTGGATCATGGATTTGTATTTTAAACCACCTCGGATACTGTATCCTCTTGAAAATGAGAGTCGAGAACGCGAAATGGACAATCACAGTGACTTTTATCTCCACAACAATACATCGGCGAAGCTCTTTAGCTACGGAGCTAACGTGATAGCATCGTGCTTAACTGCATATAGAAACAAAATAAATAAACCCCTGACTGGAAGGATAGACAGAAAATCAACAATACTATTAAACCATGGACCTGTAAATACACGGTTAATGCTTTCCAGGCTGGCGAAGCTTTACAATGCTGTTGCTAACGACGCCATTGAAGCTAACTTAGCAACGGGACCTCACAGAGCTATGCTAAAAACATTAGCTATCCACCTACGCCAGCCCTCATCTACTCATCAACACCCGTGCTCCCCTGCATTTCAGCGATCGACAGTCATAGATGCGGTCGGCGGCCCGGAGACGGAGGAAGTCAAGGTGAGGTCGCCGGCTAGCGCGTCTGCTATCCATCTCAAAGTCCTCCTGGTTGTGTTGCTGTAGTCCGCCGCTAATACACTGATCCCACCTACAACTTTCTTCTTTGCAGTCTTCATTGTTCATTAAACAAATTGCAAAAGATTCACCAACACAGATGTCCAGAATACTGTGGAATTTTGAGATGAAAACAGAGCTTTTTGTATTGTATTCATTGGGGTCCGAATACTTTCGTTTCAACGATTGACGTCACGCGCATACGTCATCATACATAGACGTTTTCAACCGGAAGTTTAGCTAGAAATTTAAAATTGCACTTTATTAAGTTAACCCGGCCGTATTGGCATGTGTTGCAATGTTAAGATTTCATCATTGATATATAAACTATCAGACTGCGTGGTCGGTAGTAGTGGGTTTCAGTAGGCCTTTAAAGAAACAATGTACAGAGACATCCTGAATTAAAACCTACACTCCTCATCCAATCTGATGGAGCTTGAGAGGTGCTACAAAGAGGAATGGGCGAAATTACCAAAAGACAGGTGTGCTAAGCTTGTGGCATCACATTAAAAAAGACTTGAAGCTGTCATTGCTGCCAAAGGTGCATCAAGAAAATACTAAGCAAAGGCTGTAAAAATGTATACACAGTTATTTTATTTTTTAACAAATTTGCAAATGTTATTAAAAAAACATCTTCACATTGTCATTGTGGGGTATTGTCTGTAGAATTTCGAGGACAAACATGAATTTATTCCATTTTGAAATAAGGCTAAAACATAAAACAAAAAAAAAGTGAAGCACTGTGACTGAATTGCGGATGCATTGTATACAGGAAGCAGAACAGGTGGCTAATAATGTTTATTTGTGGCCAACTATTATTTATATCGAGGTATATGTGTTATATGTGGCCTTGAGCTGTACCTTTACCATGCAATGTGTGAGCTATATACAGTGCATATAAATAAATAATAAATGGGTTATACTTGTATAGCGCTTTTCTACCTTCAAGGTACTCGAAGCGCTTTGACACTATTTCCACATTTACCCATTCACACACACATTCACACACTGATGGCGGGAGCTGCCATGCAAGGCGCTAACCAGCAGCCATCAGAGGCAAAGGGTGAAGTGTCTTGCCCAAGGACACAACGGACGTGACTAGGAAGGTAGAAGGTGGGAAATGAACCCCAGTAATCAGCAACACTCCGATTGCTGGCACAGCCACTCTATCAACTTCGTATAAATTAATATCAATAGTTCAGATTTCTGACCTATGGTATTAAACTAGTCTGACGACTGAAAAAAATTCTCCCATTAGCTACCATTATTTTTCCCCTTAAAAAGTGTCTGTGCTTTTGATGACTTTATAAAAACCTAATTATTGATACGTTTATTCATTAGCTTGTGCAGTCATCCCTCATCTTGTGGCTGTCCATTGAATATCATCCTTTCTAATCTTCGATAACACCCTGTAGAATCACGATGGACATGTTTCTGCTGTGAATCAATGATAATATTGATTATCAATCACTTATTCATGGACGTGGGCCTTTCTGTTTTCCGCTGTGTCAGACAGTTCTTCAATCTTCTTGTCACTGGCATTCACAGGCGTGTGAATCTCTCATGTGTCTCATTTTGAGTTTGCTGTTCGTCAGCAGAATGTGAATCCCATTACACGAGCAACTGCTCTTATCGAGTAGAGGCTGTAAATACGTCACACCTTGAAAACCCTCTGCTGCAGACACGAGTCACGTCACCACTTGCCCCGTTTGAGAGTTTTGCATAAAGCATGTCATACACTGTTGTGACTAATCCAATATCACCAAATACTCATGTGATGATCAAGTAAATACCTCTCCCAATATAAGGTGACATCTATTCGTCCAATTATTCCACAAATTTTTGCAAATTTTAAACCTGATTTTCGGTCCGAATCATCTAATTTTCCTTGTTATGGTTTAGTTTCTTACTTGAGGTGTAAAAATTAATCGGTACAAACCGTAAACCAGTTTTAACTTTAGAGGTATGAATACATCGTTTGGCGAGCCTCTGAATCGATCTCTATGTACAAACCCCGTTTCCATGTGAGTTGGGAAATTGTGTTGGATGTAAATATAAACGGAATACAATGATTTGCAAATTATTTTCAACCCATATTCAGTTGAATATGCTACAAAGACAACATATTTGATGTTCAAACTGATAAACATTTTTTTTGTTGTTGCAAATAATCATTAACTTTAGAATTTGATGCCAGCAACACGTGACAAAGAAGTTGGGAAAGGTGGCAATAAATACTGATAAAGTTGAGGAATGCTCATCAAACACTTATTTGGAACATCCCACAGGTGTGCAGGCTAATTGGGAACAGGTGGGTGCCATGATTGGGTATAAAAACAGCTTCCCAAAAAATGCTCAGTCTTTCACAAGAAAGGATGGGGCGAGGTACACCCCTTTGTCCACAACTGCGTGTGCAAATAGTCAAACAGTTTAAGAACAACGTTTCTCAAAGTGCAATTGCAAGAAATTTAGGGATTTCAACATCTACGGTCCATAATATCATCAAAAGGTTCAGAGAATCTGGAGAAATCATTCCACGTAAGCGGCATGGCCGGAAACCAACACTGAATGACCGTGACCTTCGATCCCTCAGACGGCACTGTATCAAAAACTGACATCAATCTCTAAAGGATATCACCACATGGGCTCAGGAACACTTCAGAAAACCACTGTCACTAAATACAGTTCGTCGCTACATCTGTAAGTGCAAGTTAAAGCTCTACTATGCAAAGCGAAAGCCATTTATCAACAACATCCAGAAACGCCGCCGGCTTCTCTGGGCCCGAGATCATCTACGATGGATTCATGCAAAGTGGAAAAGTGTTCTGTGGTCTGACGAGTCCCAGTTCAAATTGTTTTTGGAAATATTCGACATCGTGTCATCCGGACCAATGGGGAAGCGAACCATCCAGACTGTTATCGACGCAAAGTTCAAAAGCCAGCATCTGTGATGGTATGGGGGTGCATTAGTGCCCAAGGCATGGGTAACTTACACATCTGTGAAGGCACCAATAATGCTGAAAGGCACATACATGTTTTGGAACAACATATGCTGCCTTCTAAGCGCCGTCTTTTTCATGGACGCCCCTGCTTATTTCAGCAAGACTATGTCAAGTCACATTCAGCACGTGTTACAACAGCGTGGCTTTGTAAAAAAAGAGTGCGGGTACTTTCCTGGCCCGCCTGCAGTCCAGACCTGTCTCCCATCGAAAATGTGTGGCGCATTATGAAGCGTAAAATACGACAGCGGAGACCCCGGACTGTTGAACGACTGAAGCTCTACATAAAACAACAATGGGAAAGAATTCCACCTGAGAAGCTTCAACAATTAGTTTCCTCAGTTCCCAATCGTTTACTGAGTGTTGTTAAAAGAAAAGGTGATGTAACACAGTGGTGAACATGCCCTTTCCCAACTACTTTGGCACATGTTGCAGCCATGAAATTCTAAGTTAATTATTATTTGCAAAAAAAAAAAAAAAGTTTATGAGTTTGAACATCAAATATCTTGTCTTTGTAGTGCATTCAATTGAATATGGGTTGAAAAGGATTTGCAAATCATTGTATTCCGTTTATATTTACATCTAATACAATTTCCCAACCCATAAGGAAACGGGGTTTGTAATATGGATCGATCGATGTCCGGTTGGAAAGTCATGAAATCGGTTAATTGTGGATCCAATACAAAGTATGGCCGCTCCAGTCTTTCGAAACTTCTGAGATGACGTACTACGAGAGTAACGTTCCCGTTTGCGACTGACAATGACCGACCAACAAGGCAGACAGCACCGAGTAAGTGGGCCACACTTGGCCTGTGGGCCATAGCTTGGACACCCCTGTATCATACATTGGCATATTTTTGCACATTTTGAGTCAAAATCAATGGTATTGTTCTTTGTTTTTCTTCAAAGTTCTTTCATCTAAAAGGCATAGGACATTGTGCACCGTTGTCACAAAACCCTTGAATCGAATCCATGATGTGACGCCAACCCAGCCCCAACTTCTGTTCTTCCATCGGTCAAATTTCTGCAGCATCAGATCACAGTATGACCTACCATCATCCTTAGCAACAGACCCATTTGGAATCCCAGTGCCAGGGTGCAACAATAATATTCACACGTGGGCTATGTTTTGAACCCGATTGAGATGCTTGGCACGAAGCACTGGTCTCACTCCACTGCTTCCCTCCCCTCTCTCCTCCTGGCTCAGCCTTTCATCCCCGCTTCTCATCCTGACTCAATTGAGGATGGATATGCAATCACTCCAGAAGAGAAATTACAGTGGTTTCCTCTAAAAGGATCAGTGACTTAAGAGGTGAAAAGACCAACAAGATACAGAAGGAGATGACAAGACGATGACAGGGGGTTAAGAAAGACTGCATAAAGACAGAGGACTTTTGCATCGCTCTCCATCCTATAATGGGACTCGTGGGAAGAAAGGAAGGCCGAGGAATTTTTTTTTTGTTTTTTTTAATTCGGCAACAGTTACTATAAATAGCCCCATTACGTTCTTCAGTCTCTCCATCCTGACATGCGCCGTGCAAGCATTGAGGCGGAAGCAACACGGATGAAGGGGGATGTCTGCCTTTTCTCTCCCTCTCCTCATTTACTCTCAATGAGATTTTCCAATACAACTCGGGGTGGATTGGTTTCAATTTAAGTAGCAAATATAAAGCTACTTGTTACTTTTGATTGGGGGGGACCTTTTCCATGGAAAATAAATATGATATGCATTTTTTTCCAGATTTTTTTTTACTTAATTACATGCCAAAACAAATGCACTTTAGATTCAAATATCCTGTGTGATTTAATATATTTTATTCAGCTTTTTAATTGTTTTTATGTGAGGGACGGCATACTTTATTCTAAATGTTGCTAATTTGACCCAATATTCTAAAAGTTTGAAATATTCTAAAGTACATTTACCATGGTTTCTGGTCTATAGAGCGCACCAGCATTTAAGCTGCACTCACCAAATTTTCGAATACATAAATATGTTTACATATATTAACCGCACTGGGCTATAAGCCGCAGAGATATACCAGTACAAAATATTTTGTATATTTTTATTTACATACCTTACTAGTTTCCAAACGGTGCCTCTCACACAGCAGTAAAATAAACAGACTCAGTAACTGCACAGTGACGTTTTGGTGAATTTACAAAACTGAAACAATACAAAAGAATGCTGTTGTAAGTTAAAGGCCTACTGAAATGAAATTTGTTTATTTAAACGGGGAAAGCAGATCCATTCTATGTGTCATACTTGATCATTTCGCGATATTGCCATATTTTTGCTGAAAGGATTTGGTAGAGAACATCAACGATAAAGTTCGCAACTTTTGGTCGCTGATAAAAAAAGCCTTGCCTGTACCGGAAGTAGCGTGACGTCGCAGGTTGAAGGGCTCCTCACATTTCCCCATTGTTTACATCAGCAGCGAGAGCGATTCGAAAAGAGAAAGCGATGATTACCCCATTAATTTGAGCGAGGATGAAAGATTCGTGGATGAGGAACATGAGAGTGAAGGACTAGAGTGCAGTGCAGGACGTATCTTTTTTCGCTCTGACCATTTGATTACACACTTTCTCCTTTTTCTATTGTGGATCAAGGATTTGTATTTTAAACCTCGGATACTATATCCTCTTGAAAATGAGAGTCTAGAACGCGAAATGGACATTCACAGTGACTTTAATCTCTACGACAAGACATTGGCGAAGCACTTTAGCTACGGAGCTAACGTGATAGCATCGGGCTTAACTGCAGATAGAAACAAAATAAATAAACCCCTGACTGGAAGGATAGACAGAAAATCAACAATATTATTAAACCATGGACCTGTAACTACACAGTTAATGCTTTCCAGCCTGGCGAAGCTTAACAATGCTGTTGCTAACGACGCCATTGAAGCTAACTTAGCTACGGGACCTCACAGAGCTATGCTAAAAACAATAGCTATCCACCTACGCCAGCCAGCCCTCATCTGCTCATCAACACCCGTGCTCACCTGCGTTCCAGCGATCGACGGAGCGACGAAGGACTTCACCCGATCATCGATGCGGTCGGCGGCTAGCGTCGGATAGCGCGTCTGCTATCCAAGTCAAAGTCCTCCTGGTTGTGTTGCTGCAGCCAGCCGCTAATACACCGATCCCACCTACAGCTTTCTTCTTTGCAGTCTTCATTGTTCATTAAACAAATTGCAAAAGATTCACCAACACAGATGTCCAGAATACTGTGGAATTTTGCGATGAAAACAGAGCTTTTTGTATTGGATACAATGGTGTCCGAATACTTCCGTTTCAACCATTGACGTCACGCACATACACTACCGTTCAAAAGTTTGGGGTCCCCCAAACAATTTTGTGGAATAGCCTTAATTTCTAAGAACAAGAATAGACTGTCAAGTTTCAGATGAAAGTTCTCTTTTTCTGGCCATTTTGAGCGTTTAATTGACCCCACAAATGTGATGCTCCAGAAACTCAATCTGCTCAAAGAAAGGTCAGTTTTGTAGCTTCTGTAACGAGCTAAACTGTTTTCAGATGTGTGAACATGATCGCACAAGGGTTTTCTAATCATCAATTAGCCTTCTGAGCCAATGAGCAAACACATTGTACCATTAGAACACTGGAGTGATAGTTTCTGGAAATGGGCCTCTATACACCTATGTAGATATTGCACCAAAAACCAGACATTATCAGCTAGAATAGTCATTTACCACATTAGCAATGTATAGAGTGTATTTCTTTAAAGTTAAGACTAGTTTAAAGTTATCTTCATTGAAAAGTACAGTGCTTTTCCTTCAAAAATAAGGACATTTCAATGTGACCCCAAACTTTTGAACGGTAGTGTACGTCATCATACATAGACGTTTTCAACCGGAAGTTTCGCGGGAAATTTAAAATTGCACTTTATAAGTTAACCCGGCCGTATTGGCATGTGTTGCAATGTTAAGATTTCATCATTGACATATAAACTATCAGACTGCGTGGTCGGTAGTAGTGGGTTTCAGTATGCCTTTAATAATACTATCACAGACACTATCTTTGCCAATACTAACAACGCTAGCTTGATTAAATTACGATAGCACGTACAAATATGCATGAAAACACTCCTACCAACATCACACATGGGACAGTTTAGTAAGTATGAGTTATTTTGGATATATTGTAAAACGTATAAACGTTGCTTGGAGTGATGAATAAAGAATCTTTTTGAGCAATAACACTACGGAAAATAACTTTTGGTTGAAGGAACAAAACAGGAAATACATTTTCAAACCGCAGCACCTGCAGTGGAGGAACTCGTCCAAAAGATGGCGCCTTAGCACAAACAATAACACACCTGTGTCTCTTTTACTGTTTTACAAGCCGCAGGGAACAAAGTGTGGGTAAAAAAAGTAGTGGCTTATTGTCCGGAAAATAGAGTATACATTTTGTCTTGCCCCAAAGAAAAGCAGCCCACACTTTCTCTACTGACATTCAACGTGAAACCAGTGGTGGGTCCGTAATGAGAAGTGAAGTTTTCTTGGTGTGGGCACTCATGCTCACATCGTTGCTCTCTGGTTGACTCTTAGAGTGGAGCAGAATTCCTCATTTATAAGTACAAAGAGGACGGTGTTAAGAGTTCCTTGGCTCTTTTGGTTATGGCAATCCCCAATTTCTCCTGGAGTGACCAAACAATGGTTTCAAAAGATTTGATCTTTGATAAAAGCCGAAGATGATTCAAACGTGATTGAACAACGGCATTGACTTGTTTAACTTAAAATCATTGTCTGTAATGACCCCAAGGCTGGTAGCTGTGGGATGGAGGGTCATTGTAAACAAGGACTGTTTTCACTGCTGGATTCTAGAAAGAGGTTCCGCAGCCTCCGAAGCAGAACCACCAGGTTCTGTAACAGCTTCTTCCCTCAGGCCGTAAGACTCTTGAACGCATCATAACTAAATCATCCCCTCAACTCCCCCCAAAATGGATTAACTCGCTGGAATAAAAAAGACAATATAACATACCTCCATAAACGTGGATGCATGTGAAAAAGTGCAATATATTTACCGGTATCTGTACAGTAACCTATTTATTTATTTATATATGCACATTATTGCTTTTGTATCCTACACTACCATGACCTTATGTAACAAAATTTCGTTCTTATCTGTACTGTAAAGTTCAAATTTGAATGACAATAAAAAGGAAGTCTAAGTCTAAGTCTATTGTGGCCTAGCAACCAAACTTCGGTTTTCCCCTTGTTAAGCTTTAAAAAAAATTCTGAGGCAACCAGGCCTTGATGTTTTTTAAGCACTCAAGTAGGGGTGTGAGATCGGTAGAATAATTTTTAGAGATTGGCAAATATATTTGGCAGTCATCTAGAAAAAATGATAATATATGCCATGCTTTTTGAATATTGTACCAAGTCTGAAGATATAAAGGGCAAACAGGATGAGCCCAAGAATTATTCCTTGGGGGCCTCCACAGTCAAGGGGGGCTGGATGGAGTACAGTCGCCCAATCTTATACAGAAGCTTCTCCCTGACAAGTAAGACCTGGACCACTTCAAGAGCAGCCCCCCTAACATCCGCAGAGTCTTTCAATCGAGATAAAATAATCCTGTGGTCAACTGTGTCAAAAGCAGTAGTGAGGTCGAGAAGCAGTAAACTGGCTGAACCACCAGAATTAGTCATTAAAAGCAGGTCATTAAAAACCTTTAAGAGTGCAGACTTAGTGCTGTGAAAAGCTTTGTAACCTTTCTGTAAAGTATCTAAAATGCCGATGTCACCTAAAAAAAGCGCGGACAAACATTCTTCTCTAAAATCTTTGATGTAAATGGGGGCTTTTAATTGGCTGGTAATTGCAATTATCTGCCGTGAGAAGGTGGAAGAACAGGTAGATAGCTAGAGAGGAAAGAAATGAAGCTCAGTCAGAGTACATCTGGAAAGTATTCACAACGCTTCTTCACTTTTTCCACATTTTGTTTTATTACCGCCTTATTTCAAATTGGAATAAATTCATTTTTGTTCTCAAAATTGTACTGATAATACCCCATAATGACAATGTGAAAAAGGTTTTTTGTTTAAAGATTTAGCAAATTTGTTCAAATTAAAAAGCTAAAATAATCACATGCACATGCTATGCAGCTGATAAAACTGATAAAGTAAGATAGAGGATAATGAAAAGGACAGGGCTCGATGGAGACACATGATTCGTTGTGGTGACCCCTCGTGGGACAAGCCAAAATTAGAAAAACGAGACAAGGTTCAGGGAAGATCCAGAATGACTATACCAGTGTCTGATATCATTTATCCAGATCACTATCATTTCATGATTATTGAAATTATTATGTCTTATATATTAATCATTTGTATTTCTTGTTTAGCACTTGTGCTACATGATGGCGTATTGTTTCACTATAGTTAGAGCCCAATTAGCACCCAGCATCTAAAACTTGTAGCTCATGATTCATATATTCAGGCTCAAAAATATAAGGTTCTGGATCATATTTTGTCCCAAAGTACAAACCCTGTTTCCATATGAGTTGGGAAATTGTGTTAGATGTAAATATAAACGGAATACAATGATTTGCAAATCATTTTCAACCCATATTCAGTAGAATATGCTACAAAGAAAACATATTTGATGTTCAAACTGATAAACATTTTTTTTTTGCAAATAATCATTAACTTTAGAATTTGATGCCAGCAACACGTGACAAAGAAGTTGGGAAAGGTGGCAATAAATACTGATAAAGTTGAGGAATGCTCATTAAACACTTATTTGGAACATCCCACAGGTGTGCAGGCTAATTGGGAACAGGTGGGTGCCATGATTGGGTATAAAAACAGCTTCCCAAAAAATGCTCAGTCTTTCACAAGAAAGGATGGGGCGAGGTACACCCCTTTGTCCACAACTGCGTGAGCAAATAGTCAAACAGTTTAAGAACAACGTTTCTCAAAGTGAAATTGCAAGAAATTTAGGGATTTCAACATCTACGGTCCATAATATCATCAAAAGGTTCAGAGAATCTGGAGAAATCACTCCACGTAAGCGGCTTGGCCGGAAACCAACATTGAATGACCGTGACCTTCGATCCATCAGACGGCACTGTATCAAAAAGCGACATCAATCTCTAAAGGATATCACCACATGGGCTCAGGAACACTTCAGAAAACCACTGTCACTAAATACAGTTTGTCGCTACATCTGTAAGTGCAAGTTAAAGCTCTACTATGCAAAGCGAAAGCCATTTATCAACAACATCCAGAAACGCAGCCGGCTTCTCTGGGCCCGAGATCATCTAAGATGGACTCATGCAAAGTGGAAAAGTGTTCTGTGGTCTGACGAGTCCACATTTCAAATTGTTTTTGGAAATATTCAACATCGTGTCATCCGGACTAAAGAGGAAGCGAACCATCAAGTTCAAGTTTATTATTCTTCGGTCAATCGTCAACAAAATAAACAAACAGTTGTACATTCTTAAATTGAAAATGAAAATGTTGCAGACCGAAAGGGTTTAGGCTGAAGTTGAACACTTATTGCGCCTAACCCTATAAACAATGTCAAGTACAAAATAAACTTCCGAAAATTATTGAATGTCCATTGTACAACATATTATAAATACACATTATACATAACATAAACACAGTTCAATTATATACACTGTAAAGGCATGTGAAATATCCTTGTAGACATGTTAAACCTTTGTACCAATTTATATACTATATACAAACAATTGTACTTCCATTATTATTTATAACCCACATTTAGTATTTGAATTAACATTGATCATAGTATTAACTACTGTGTTGATTCTAGAGTGATATATTTTTTCAAGACATTGGTCTTAAAGTGTTTTTTAAATGTGTGAATAGAACTGGAACATTTTAAGGAATAATCCAAGCTGTTCCACAGTTGAACCCCCCTGACAGAAACACATCTACTTTTTAAGCTTGTTCTTATCTTAGCTTTCTGGAAGACAGCTGAACCTCTGAGGTCATAGGGATTCTCCCTGGGTTTAAACCTCTCCTGTAGACACCCAGGCAGCATGTGGTTATGAGCTTTGTACGTCACAATAGCAGTGTTGAGGTCAACAAGATCGTGCAGTTTTAATGTTTTTAATTTAATAAACAGAGCATTGGTATGGTCATGATAATCTGCATAATTTACGATTCTAATCGCTTTCTTTTGAAGTAAGAATATAGATTTAATGTTTGTTTTGTAATTGTTACCCCAGATTTCGACACAATAATTAAGATAAGGGAGTACAAAAGAATTATATAACATGATAAGAGCCTTTTGATTTACGGAGTTTTTTATTTTATGTAACATAGCAATATTTTTTGCCATCTTTGTCTTAAGTATATTTATGTGCAGTTTCCAATTTAATTTGTCATCTATATGGATTCCCAAAAATTTTGTTGAATACACCCTTTCTATCTCCATATCATCAATTCTTATATGACACTGTTTGTTATTTTTCCTATTTCCAAAAATTATATATTTTGTTTTATTTAGGTTGATTGATAGTTTATTGCCATCAAACCATTGCTTTAGTATGTGGAGTTCACTCTCTACAGTCCCTAAGAGATGGCCAAGGTCTTGCCCAGAACAGTACAGACTTGTATCATCAGCAAAGAGAATACAGTTGAGTTTTTTAAAGATTTTACAGATATCATTAATGTACAATAAAAACAATTTTGGTCCCAATACAGAACCTTGGGGTACTCCATGTGTTATAATCTTTTTATCTGAATCTACATTATTCATATGCACATACTGTTCTCTGCCACCAAGATAACTTTTCAACCAATCATGAGCAAGACCTCTAAAACCATACCTCTGCATTTTGTTTAAAAGCAATGTATGATCGATGGTGTCAAAGGCCTTGCTCAGGTCAATAAAAACGCCAACAACAAACTCCCTCTTATCAATTGCAGTGGTTACCTCCTCAACTAGTTCCATCACTGCCATGGAAGAGGACCTGTTTGGTCGAAAGCCGTATTGGTGTTCACTTAGCAAGTGTTGCTTGTCAATAAAACTGTCTAATCTTGACACAAATAATTTTTCAAGGATTTTTGAAAATTGTGAGAGTATAAAAATAGGCCTATAGTTGGTGAACTGATGCTTATCTCCACTTTTGAAGATGGGAATAACTTTTGCCGTTTTCATTTTCTTTGGGAAAACACCTTTTATAAAAGAAATATTACATACATAAGTGAAGGGAACAGCTATAAAATCAACAATTTCCCCGATCAGAGAAAAGTCCAAGTCACAGCAGTCTGTTGACTTCTTGTTTTCTTGAGAATTTACAATTTCTGTGATTTCACTTTCATGGACGGGGGAAATAAAAAACGATTCTAAGTTGCTTTGAATGGTATGTTCATTAAATTTGACACTGTTTTCGGGTTGTACAATTTCATTTGCTAAATTAGGTCCAACATTCACAAAGAAGGTGTTAAAAGCATCCGTTATTTCCTTAGGGTCATTTAGAGTTTGATTATTTTCTATGAAATAGCTTGGATGTTCCTTATTTGTCATGTTTAATGATACCATTCAAAACTTTCCACGTACCCTGGATGCTATTTTTATGTTGTTCTAATAGGTTACAGTAATATGTTCTTTTGCTGTGCTTTATTATTTGTGTTAACTTATTTTTATACGTTTTATATTTGTGTTCAGTTTCCTTGGTTCTGTGCTTTAAATGTCTTCTGTAAAGATAATTTTTCTTTTTGCAGGACTTCAATAGTCCCTTTGTGATCCATGGTTTGTCCTTAACAGTGCTGTCCTTAATGTAATGTTTTTTCATTGGACAGTGCTTATCATACAATGTTATGAAAATGTTGAGAAAATGTTCGTATGCCTCATCTGGGTCTGTGGAGGTGTAAACCTCCCCCCAGTCTTGAGCACATAGCTCAGACTTGAATGCTGCCATAGTTTCTGGCGTTTGATGTCTAACAAATCTATATTGAACTGCTTTTTTGGTCCCTCTCTGATCAAAGAAATTGTGGAAAATACTGAATACAGGTAGATGATCACTTATGTCATTGAGTAGTAGTCCTGCTGTTATTTGATTCTCAGGTTGATTGGTGAAAATGTTATCTATCAGTGTGGCAAAGTCTACTGTTATTCTGGTAGGTTTTATGATAAGGGGAAAAAAAATATTACTGTACAATCCTGTTATAAAATCGGTTGTTTTGGTACTGTCCATGGGATTCAGAAGATTAATATTAAAATCACCGCACACAATATGGAGCTTGTTTGACGTATTAAACAAATAGTCCAATTTTTGAATAAATGTGTCTAGACATGATCCAGGTGTTCTATAAACACAACTAACATTTATTTTTTTTGATTTTTCTACTTCAATTTCTACAGTAATACATTCAAAAATTCCAGCTATAGCAGTTGATTTGCTGTCAATTTTCCAACATTTTAAATCATGATTTACAAAAAGTGCTACTCCTCCTCCCCTTTTTCCAACTCTGTTTGTGGTGAATAATTCATAACCATCCAATCTCATATCACAACACTTGTTCTCATCGAGCCAAGTCTCTGAGACTGCAACAATACTAAATTTTTTGAACTGGCTCAGATATTCACTAATATTGTCAACATTTTTATACAAGCTTCGGCTATTAAAATGTATTACAGTAAAAGATTTGTCCATATTCACACATTTAAATTGTTCGTCTGTGTAGTACTCACAGTTTCTGGTAATGTTATTGTAAAGATTGCAGTCTGGATCTATATCACTGCCAAACTCATTTGAATTACAGTTATAATTGATGTTGTCATAAAAATCTAGTTGAATATGATTATAATTATTATACAGTTCTCTACTATGAATATTATCAGTACTTCTACATTCAGATTCCTTATTACCAATATTAGTAAAGATATTTTCTAATTCACTTTCCATTATATTTTAATTAATTTTTCTTTGTACAAATGACACATTTGTATCCACCTCCAGTGAAACATTTACACTAAACACACACACACACTTAATATGATTATATAGTTCAGGTCTTAAACTCACTGTGACTCATAAACACACTTTGTTGATGAGACCGTTATGGAGAGTCTTTATACGCCTTGATGTAGCTGTCTGCCTCGGCTACTGTTCCGAGCCAAACGCGGATGCCGTCCGTCTGTGTGATGCGGAGCTTGGCCGGGTAAAGTAGCGAGGGTTTGAGTCCCATCTTGTACAATGACGCCATCACAGTCCGGTAAGCCCTCCGCTGATTCACTACCTCTGGAGAGTAGTCCTCGTACACTCTGAACGTGTGCCCGTGATATTGCAGCGTACCCCTCTTCCTTGCCTCCCGAATCAGCAGGTCTTTGCTCTGGAAGCGATGAAAGAAAGCAGGATAGGTCGGGGCTTGTCCCCGTGTCTCGGCTTGGGAGCCAGGCTGCGATGAGCGCGGTCCAGCTCAGGTGGAGAGGCGAATACTTCCTCACCAAGTACTTCTTTCAGCAGCATGGAGAAAACTTGGTAGGTTGCGGGCCTTCTATCCCTTCGGGTAAGCCAACTAGCCGGCATTACTCCGCCCTGCTCCTTCCCTCCAGGTCGGTGAGCTTAGCCTTTAGCTTCTGGTTGTCAGTCTGTAGCATGTCACAAACTGCCTCCACCTGCTCCAATCGCTGATGTATCGAATCGGAATTTTCTTCCAGAGAGGACAGTCTGTGGTTATGACTATTGACTGTGTTTTGAAGTCCGTCAGTTTCTCGTTCACCTCGTTAAAGGATGTTTTAAGCTCTGTTAGCAAGGTTGATCTATGGTCCGACAGTATGGCTATCAGCTCAGCCCTGCTAACGGCTGCAGCATCGACCTCTGCCTTCTCTTGTGGTTTTGCAGATTTGGGAGGCATTATCGTGGTGAAGCGAGTTTTTTATGAGTCGTAGTTGTAAAAATAAATTTACAGCGGTTAGATGCTCGTAAAATACAGGTCGGGTGCATGTCAAAAAGGTAGAGTTTAAGCAGGAGCTGGAGGCTAACACGTCTTCACGCCATGCGTTCCAACGCCATCAGACTGCTATCTATGCAAAGTTCAAAAGCCAGCATCTGTGATGGTATGGGGGTGCATTAGTGCCCAAGGCATGGGTAACTTACACATCTGTGAAGGCACCATTAATGCTAAAAGGTACATACAGGTTTTGGAAAAACATATGCTGCCATCTAAGCGCCGCCTTTTTCATGGACGCCCCTACTTATTTCAGCTAGACAATGCCAAGCCACATGCAGCACGTGTTACAACAGCGTGGTATCGTAAAAAAAGAGTGCGGGTACTTTCCTGGCCCGCCTTCAGTCCAGACCTGTCTCCCATCGAAAATGTGTGGCGCATTATGAAGCGTAAAATACGACAGCGGAGACCCCGGACTGTTGAACGACTGAAGCTCTACATAAAACAAGAATGGGAAATAATTCCTCTTTCAAAGCTTCAACAATTAGTTTCCTCAGTTCCCAATCGTTTGAGTGTTGTTAAAAGAAAAGGTGATGTAACACCAACTACTTTGGCATGTGTTGCAGCCATGAAATTCTACGTTAATTATTATTTGCAATAAAAAAATCAAGTTTATGAGTTTGAACATCAAATATCTTATCTTTGTAGTGCATTCAATTGAATATGGGTTGAAAAGGATTTGCAAATCATTGTATTCCGTTTATATTTACATCAAATACAATTTCCCAACTCATATGGAAACGGGGTTTATAGTTGTCAGCTCTCACAAAGCCTGCCATGATTAGTGGTAATTATTTTTGTTGATGGAAATAACATTCTTGCTATGCTATCTGTGAAATCAGTGCGCCCAGGAAAGAAGTTCTAGTAAAGCTTAAATAGACCAAAATATTCTAAGTGTTACATGTTATCATGAATATGCCTGTTATTACATCACATGCATACTTAAAACAAGTGTATAAAAAGTTTTTGGTTTGGATTTTGGATATTTTTAGAGGACCTTATAGGCAAAATAGGTTAATATCTACATTATTACTTGGATGGTCAGCCGCCTCTTTATATCAGTTTTTAAATATTTAGAGTGCAGAGACAAGAGAAATATGTGAGCTCTTGTCCCACATAAGGATTGAGAATGATAGGCAAAATGTTTTTAAAAAGTGTGTCCGAAATTTCTCATTGTGCCCATTGGGTTGAGTTTTTCTTGCCCTGATGTGGAATCTGAGCCGAGGATGTCATTGTGGCTTGTGCAGCCCTTTGAGACATTTGTGATTAAGGGCTATATAAGTAAACTTTGATTGATTGATTGATTGATTGAAATTCTGACAAAAAGTCTACTTACAAAATTAGGAAATCTCCATTTATTTATTGAATGGGTTTGTTTTTTATAGATTACAAACTTTTTGTGTAAAACATCGTCAGCAACTTTTCGGCCTTGTTTTGTGCAAACACAAGCTTACAGACCGATTGTCTGTCTGACTTAAGTGGTCTTTGTATTTCGAACATGCTCAACAAAATGACATGGAATAACATCACGAGTGGCACATGAACTGTGAAAATAAATCGGACCTGCATTGATGATTCTAAGTACGGGCAACAGTGATATGCTTGTGCATGCGTAAGTGAAAACATGTCAGGTATGTAAGAAATGCTTGTCATTCTGACCAAAACTATTTCTGAGAAAGTGAGCAGAAGCAGCAATTATTTACAGGGTTTTTTTAAGCACGTCCACCCACGGCGCTTCAAAAAAAAGAAGTGTGGGAAGGGTGTGTGAATGTGAGAAAAGAGACGAGTGTGGCTGCTCATCTGTCTACCCTGAGGAATTTTGGAAAGAGGAGCGCAGTCACCAGTGCACAGGAGATGCACTAACATTCGGATTAAAATATCTTTGAAGGTTAGAAAGAGATGAGGAGAGTATCGCCTCCAGGGTACAATGTTTCAGGAACAGCCTGTAAGTCAAGCCTGCTGCTCGTAGGGAACTTGCATATCTGATCTGCTGATGTACAAAATAGTTGAGCTTTTCTGCATAATCTTCTTTCGGATAAAAGTCTCCCCTCAGATGCTCTTTTAGTCCCATGTTTAACTTGCATTACTTTAACCGCAATACCCATATGTTATTGAGCAAAATGTGATTTAATGTTACTTCATTAGACACAGACTGGTAATTACAAGGAGTGTAAGTGTACGTGTACAGTGGTACCTCAATTTACAAGCTCAATTCATTCCAAGAGCCAACTCAAAACACGCAAATCATCCCCGCCCATTGAAATTAAATGAAATCTGCTTCATCCTTGCTTGGCTGTACCAAAACACCACAATTTTAACATGTAACATGCCTTTAAAAAAATAATTGTACCGTATTTTTCGGACTGTAAGTCGCAGTTTTTTTCATAGTTTGGCCAGGGGTGCGACTTATACTCAGGAGCGACTTATGTGTGAAATTATTAACACATTACCGTAAAATATCAAATAATATTATTTAGCTCATTCACGTAAGAGACTAGACGTATAAGATTTAATGGGATTTAGTGATTAAGAGTGACAGATTGTTTGGTAAACGTATAGCATGTTCTATATCAGGGGTCACCAACGCGGTGCCCGCGGGCACCAGGTCGCCCGTAAGGACCAGATGAGTCGCCCGCGGGCCTGTTCTAAAAAAAAAAAAAAAAAAAAATTTTTTTTTTTTTTTTTTTTAAATTAAATCTACATAGAAAAAACACAAGATACACTTTCAATCAGTGCATCAACCCAAACAACCTTCCCCATGCACACTCATCCACACCCACTCACACAAAAGGGGTTATTTCTTTCTGCTACCAATATTCTGGTTCCCACAACATAGACAACACATCTGCAAGGGACACAGTCCCTGAAGCACACATGATTGTATAGGCTGCTGGTCCAATAACATTTTCATTAATTACTATTTTTTATGTAATTATTTTTATATTGTTTTACTTTCTTTTTTTCCAAGAAAATGTTTTTTATTTATTTATCTTATTTTATTTTATTTTTAAAAAAAGGGCCTTATCTTCAACAGACCAGGTTGTCAATGCAATTAGATTTGTTTAAAGGGTTTTTTAAACCAGGCCCAGTCCAGATAATGTCCAAGTCGGACTCAGCAACACACACCTTCATTCATGTACACAGAAAAAAATTAGGGAACACAACAGATTGCATATAATTTATAAACAAAATTACATTTTCAAAATAAGCATATATGTACAGTCCAGATTATGTCCAGGTCACTAAAATTAGGGAACACAACCACAGATATCATATAATCTATAAACATAATTATACTTTCAAAATAAGCCTCTGAGGACTTCTCATCTTTTTTTTAATGTTTTTTGGCATCATTATCGTTTTCAACCATGTAACTTTCTAAAATTAGAAAATACTGAATAAATGTTTTAAAGAAAGTAATACTAAGTGAATATCTGTTTTTGGCCTTAAAAATAAACATTTTACCGAGTACTATAATTAAATTGACTAAATCATGATTGTCAATGAACTCTCCTAAAATAACAGAAACCACATTAAGCTTCATAAACACACCAATCCTTAAACACATTTTTTCAACTTCCACCCAAAACAAAGACACAATATGACAATACCAAAACAAATGCAGGGTGGATTCAGGCTCCTGACAACAAAATCGGCAATCATCTGACTCTGTCATATTCCATAATTTTAACATTTTCCCTGTGGGTAAGAAGTTATAAATAATTTAAATTTGAAAATAACGATTTTGCACATCGATAGTGTTTTTATAGATTAGTTTGAATATGGCATCCCATGGCAACGGGCAGTCAAAAAAGTCCTCCATTTTCCATTTGTGTTGTATGAGGCAGCCTTCAAAGATTTCTTTATTAAATAAAAATTATATATTTTTCTATTTATTTTAGTTCCTTTTTGCCAACTAGAATTTCTTATTAGAGGTTTACAAACTAATAATTTAGTAGTTCCATAATTAATTATTTGTTTCCATCTTTTCCCAATTACTCCAGTTAGTTGATAAAATGAAAAGCTTGAGCAAGCATCACCATACATAGCTCTAAATTCATCATACTTCATAATTTTACCATTCTCATTGATAATATCATTGACAAAAATGATTCCTCTTTCAAACATATTTTTCCAAAAGAAAGGCTTTCCATCTATTACAATATTAGAGTTCATCCATATTAACTGCTGCAAAATATCGTCTCTTTTTTCTGGCACATAAAATTGAAAACACCACTATGAGTGGATTGTTTCCTTTATGAACCCCGCCATGTTTCCCAGCAGACTCTCTGGGAGGGGATCACTTGTAAAAAAGGATACAATTTCTTTTGATACAGTACATGTTTTTTGTCCAACAGGACATTTGTGTACCACTCAATGTTTAAATACATCTTTGGAACAATTGATGCTTTTAAAGACAGACACATAGCTTCAAGGTTGAGAAGTTTCAGGCCCCCATATTCATACTCTTTGTACAAAACCTTTCTTTTAATCTTTTCTGGTTTGCCGTTCCAGACAAAATCGAAGACCCTCCGCTCATAAATCTTAAAAAAGTTTTGTGATGGAGCTGGTAATGACAAAAACTAATAAATAAATTGAGGAATAATTAACGAGTTGACAATAGACATTTTACCATACAAGGTTAGGGATTTTCCTTTCCATAATTGCATAATTTTGTCCATCTTTCTTAGTCGATTATCATAATTTACTGAGCCTAGATCTTCCAGATTTTCTGGGACAACAACACCAAGTATGTTAACTGGTCCATCTGTCCACAAAACAGGCACTTTGCATTCCATTCGAAAGGACGTTCCCTTTAGATTTCCGATGCTTAACATTTTACATTTATCATAATTAAGCTTAAGGCCAGATTGCTGTGAAAATATGTCCAAAAGATTAAGAAGGTTCCGCAAACAATGAGGAAAAATCTTATCTTTGTGAATCAGCCTTTTCTGACATGAACTTCATCAAGAACAAACACAGAACACGCCTCACTGATGCACATCTGCAAGACTCACTCAGAGTTGCAGTGTCAAGTTACACACCAGAGTACACCACACTAGTTAACAGCATGCAATGCCAGGCTTCCCACTAACTGACAAAGAAACAGATAACAGATTTGGTGTCCAGTTCAAAGTGTGACATGATTTAAAAATTTGAGAGTTTACTTTTGTATTTTACATGAGTTATTATTTGTACAAACATGGTGCAAAGTAATTCATGATTTGTTAAAAAATGTTAGTGGCTAGCTAGTTAAAATGGGATATTGTGATTTCACAAGACTGTCTTAGAAGTGATCATTTGAAAATGTTCAATTTGAAAAATGTGCACTTGGAGAAAATATAAAAATAAACTGTTGCATATTGATATTTATCTGTTTCTATATATATTTATTGTGAGAAATCATTAAGATGATCAGTGTTTCCACAAAGATAAATATCATTAATTATTAATAATAACAGAGTTAAAGGTAAATTGAGCAAATTGGCTACTTCTGGCAATTTATTTAAGTGTGTATCTAATTGGTAGCCCTTCGCATTAATCAGTACCCAAGAAGTAGCCCTTGGTTTCAAAAAGGTTGGTGACCCCTGTTCTATATGTTATAGTTATTTGAATGACTCTTACCATAATATGTTACGTTAACATACCAGGCACGTTCTCAGTTGGTTATTTATGCGTCATATAACGTACACTTATTCAGCCTGTTGTTCACTATTCTTTATTTATTTTAAATTGCCTTTCAAATGTCTATTCTTGGTGTTGGGTTTTATCAAATAAATTTCCCCAAAAAATGCGACTTATACTCCAGTGCGACTTATGTTTTTTTTCCTTCTTTATTATGCATTTTCGGCAGGTGCGACTTATACTACGGTGCGACTTATACGCCGAAAAATACGGTAGATAAAAAAAATTTGGAAAAACAATACAATAGTACAAACAACTATAGTAGTTTTACGAAACAATGTAATGCTAATGTAAAGCATATACCTCTTTCAGTGGATTACAGAGCAGGATTTTCCATTAATGTAAATGATGGTGGCGCACCATCACGGCAAAATTGAAACGGCCACACCTTTATAAATAGGTTGTTGTTTTAAACGAAAAATCTAATTAAATTAATAAAATGTATTGTGGCCTCCAGAAGAAGTCAAAGTCTGACACTATTTTTTTTTTTTATTGCCAAAGTTGTTGTTGTGGGTTCGCTCAAAAAAACTATATAATCATACAAACAATGATGGCTCAGTCGCAGATTTCGAGTTGTTTTTTTTTGGACCAACCAAAAATATATACAGTGCCAAAAATGGGTGAAAATGAAAAGTAAATACAAAAAAATTCAGTATTTACAAAATGCAGCAATGAAAAAAAACATCTGCCGCTCAACAATCACCAATCACTGTTTGTATTGTTCTCCAACTCTGCACAACCAACCTGCTTCCTTACTCCCACCTTGACAGAATGAACAATCTCCCTTAAATAGTCCAAGCCCCTCCCTTGGCTCAATTTCAACAGTATTCCCTCCCGTGCACACACTTTCGTCTTTATGCTTCCTGGGACACACAACAAAACTTTCTCATTCTCCGCCACTCCACTTTCAGGCACGGACGCTGTGTTCACGATCCTGGGAACAAAGAACCTCAAATCCAAACCACACAAACATTAAACATTACCACCAGCAGGTCGTCACACTATGAATGGAAGTATATAGCTTATTTTTTGCACACTATTGACTGGTGATGCACTGAAAATTCGGCCACCGAAAAAAGGCTTTGATCTCTGAAAATAGCCCTGCTGATACCGGATGTTGCGATGACGTAAACAAGACGCACACGATTGTCCGGAGAGTAGGCAGCATGTCTGCGATCGAATGTGGATGTACGTTAATATACCCGAGATATACCAGCAGACAACGATCTACAAAATGTGCAAATATTATTAAGAGGACAGTGGCTGCTTTTAAGGAGAGAAAGCTTGCAGCTCGCTTTTCGTCCGGGACAATACAGGACAGAAATAGAGTCTCTTAACAGAAGTACAGTCTAAAATAACACCAGAAACAGATGGAAGATTTGTTGCTAGTCATTTTTTAATACAGACAAAGTCACTAGAAGTCCCTAAACACTTAAACATGTTTAACTATGTACATTGTACAATAAGCAATTAAAAAAATAGAGCAAAATTACAAATATAATTTATATCTTTTGAGTCTTTTTAACCCTGCAGAGGACTTTGAAAATCGCTTTAGTCTGTTCTGATTGGTGTCAGAACAGACTAAATAGAATAGAATAGAATAGAATCAATAGAGCCAACATGTACAACGAGACAAGTCACCGCAAAGAGATGGCTTGTCAATAAGGCTGAGATAATGGCATTGAAAAAGCGGATATTCCGAATGATGCTATCTCCCGCAATCAGTGTTGTGGGGGAAAGGAGTGGACGCCATGTGCTTAGAGCAGTGGTTCTTAACCTTGTTGGAGGTTACCGAACCCCACCAGTTTCATATGCGCATTCACCGAACCCTTCTTTAGTGAAAAAAAAATATATATATATTTTTTTCAAATTCAAGACAAAGTTATATGTTTTTGGTAACACATTAGTATGGGGAACATATTCTAAGTAACAAAGACTTAATTTAGAGTTATTTGGTTAGGGTTAGGGTTAGAGGGTTATGGCCAGGGTTAGAGGGTTAGGGTTATAATAAGGCCATGTCGAATAAGGCATTAATAAGTACTTAATAATGACTAGTTAAGAGCCAATATGCTACTAATTTGCATGTTAATAAGCAACTAATTAATGGTGAATATGTTCCCCATACTAAAGTGTTACCATGTTTTTTTACTGGTGCACAAAATGAACCGTGCATGAACATCACCTTGTTCAAACAACAAAACCAACACAGTCATAAACTCAAAACAAATTACACACCTGCAAATCAGTGTGACTTCCGCTGTTGCCGTATCCGTAATACGCCGATAGGGAAAAGTTTTTATTTACACGATGAGTCGGGTGTGTCTTGACCTCCGCTGAACCCCTGAGCTCGACTCACCGAACCCATAGGGTTCGATCGAACCCAGGTTAAGAACCACTGGCTTAGAGGGTTACTATCACACTGAGCAACAGCAGAACCGGAGAGAACACCACCGGTTCGTAGTGTCCAGTTCGCCCTGGACACTAGGAACAGCTTCAGGCATGTGCAGGAAGCCGAGCCCACTGCCCAGCCTTTGGCTCACAGGGATAATGGCTAGCGATAGTGCTGGCATTAGCAAGGGTTTGGTTCTATTACTGTACCAAAAGTTTACCAATACGTGACCTTAATAATGGAGGTATGTGTAATGAACTGTGGTGATGCCGAACTGTTACACTTTTAATGTGCCCCACCCAGGGCTCAAATTTAACCACGGCAAGCGCAGCATTTGCCGCGACCACCCTTGTCATTTGCCGTAAGCCCTAAAAAATTGACCGGCATCGACGGCCACAACATGCCGTGACCGCCCTTGACTTTTAACTTGTTAATGGACTAGGGATGTAATGATAAGCGGTATAATGATAGAAAACAGTAAAATTCCAGACGGTTAGTAATACCGTGACATCCCTATAATGGACAATTGTAACGTAATTGTTTCGTCGAATAGATTGATAAAAACACCCCGACATACTTTTTTTCTTACATTTTCATCTGTTTAAGACATCGCATAATTCACCTTAATCGGCATAAACAACATGGGCGCAGCCATTTTGGACGCGTGTGTCAAAGGTTAACCGACAACGAAAACAGCCGAGTTGTTCTGAGACTTTCACAGAGATACGCTAGTTACATCGGGGTCTGGAAAGACGTCAGGTGTTGCGCTTTGGAGCCCCTGCCTCCAAAGAAAATATATGTTTGCCTTGGTGCCCTTCCAACTTGCCTTGGTGCCCTAAAATATGAGCCCTCCTTTAAGGCAACACTTGCCTTGACCTTAAAAAAGTAAAAATTTGAGGCCTGCCCACCATCCATTGATGTTTCGTGAAGGGCTTTACAAGTCACATTTCTCAATGAAATACTACGAATTAAATGAGATAGGCTCCAGCATTCCCCGCGACAAGCGGTAGACAATGGATGGATGGATGGATAAATGGCCATCATCTGAATTAAATCTGAGATAAGTGTTTGAGGTAACTTGTTAATAGGGCTGGGCGATATATTGAATATACTTGATGTATCGAATATACTCGATATATCGCGGGTTTGTCTCTGTGCGATATAGAAAATGATTATTTTGTGATATTCGAGTATACGTTCTCACAGTTGATTTTAGCTGCGGGCATTACACTACAGGCTTTTATCACTCTCTGTTGTCTCTCCTTCTCACAGAGACATAAAACAAGCGCACTTTCTTACATACGTCACATGCTGTCGCGCGTGCAACGTCATGCGCCCTCGCGGAGCAGAGCGGTAGCAGCGTGGGTAACGTTAGCTGTGATGCTAGCGGTGCGGTGCGGTGCGAGTGGTAATACGAGAGAGAAGGTGCGAATCTGGTAACTAATGGAGGAATTAATTCCCTAGAAAAACAGCATGTCTGGCGGTGGTTTGGCTTCAAGCGGGAAGATGTCAAACAGACAACCGTAATATGTCAAGTATGCGGCAAAAGTGTTGCTACAAAAAGTAGTATTACTGCTCATTTGTAGCATCATTTTAAAAGTCACCCACTAGAGAATGAAGAGTGCTTGAAACTCTGCATGTCAACATCTCCGTTCGGTGCCACACCCACAAAATGCCCAAGCCACCATTTCCACATCAACACCGTATGAAAAAATAGTCAACAACAGAAGGAGATAATGTCCGCAGGAACCTACCACATAGCGAAGGACATACACTATTTGATTTCCTATTATGCAGCTCATTTTTATTTGACAGTTATTGAAATACATTGTGTGACATCATGCACAAAAGTGCACTTTATTTGTTTTAATCTATTGTAGTGGCGTTCTGTACAAAAAGTACACTTTAATTTACTGTTGTTTTGATATGTCATCATAGTGATATCATGCACAAAAGTGCACTAGTAGCTTGTTTTAAAATATCTCTGACAATCTTGCACTTTCTGTTTTGGAAATGACATGAATGTTTGTGCCACTGCTTAATAACCGTTTAATAAATACAGTTTTGGTAAATTGACTTAGTTGTGATTTCCCTCTCTGCATGAAAGTTTAAAATGAGCATATATTAATGCAGTATGAACAAGAATGTTTTAATGTAGACACATAGAATCATCATACTGCTGTGATTATATGCATCAAGTGTTCATTCAAGGCTAAGGCAAAATATCGAGATATATATCGTGTATCGTGACATGGCCTAAAAATATCGAGATATTAATAAAAGGCCATATCGCCCAGCCCTACTTGGTAACTTATCCAATCGCTATTGTTTCTTTTCAACAATCTACAAGACAAACTATCAACTACTCGTCAAATAATTTAATCTCAGGCAACAATTATACAACTATGTCCCTGGATAGCCAAGGCCAAAAGTCAACAAAAAGGATGAGCGCTTAACCAGCAAAAATGTAAAACATTTTCCTCAAAGTGTCTATTGTTTCTTTTTGACACAGCAAGAATGCTATCAGTGATAGATAATCCACCAAATAGCACATTATGCGGGGATTAAATGTAAAATTGGTCTGAAATATCACTTCAGCAATTTTTGTTGCTGATTTTCAACATAGATTCAGTTGAAAATCAGTTATTTAATATAGAGTGTAATCCTCTTTTGCCAACTGAATTAAAATTCTCTGTTTTTGTAGGGGTTATTCTGATGTTCTTTGAACCTGTCTTTTGACCAATTCAGTATCTCTCACTGTGGGGGCAGGTGTAGTCAGCCCTGCCTGTAGGAGGAAAAGTCAACGCCGCTGTCCATGGTACTGAGGGCGAGCACTAGCGGGCAGGGGCGGGGCATGTGCTGACGGCGAGACACAGCTGGCAGGTGATTAGATTTCACATGTGGTACGTGTTAATCTAATCATCTGTTGTCTTTAACAGTAAGCGGCCGGGAGCAGAGGAGGAGAGAGGATTGGGAGTGACTGCAACGTCACGACATGCTGAAAAACATTTTGGAAAGATCTTGTTAAAAACATTAAAACTTTGTTAAACCTGCACGCTTGGCTCTTGTGCCGTGTCTACAGTGGAGCTGCTAGGAAGCGACTTCCACACTCACCCATATTCCACATCACATGTGTACAAGTTGGTTAACTGCCATGTTTCCAATGTGACTAAACTGTGAATTCATTCAATAGAGCAAAATATGAACTTTTCAAAAAGAAAGCGTCATACTATGGTCTTTAAAAACCTGACACATGCAGAAGTTTGCAGCATCACTGGTTGCTACCGCCGCTTATTTTACCATCTATGAGAAATAGTGACGTAAGTAAGTCAGCGAGGCGCAGCCAGTGAGAAAAGACAGCAAAATGACCCACTTTACGGCACATACAGGCTAAATATAACTGCAGTTAAGTCTGACTCACTATGAAGCATGCATTCCATGCATGAACATTCACTGCTTCAAAGTCAGATGGCGGAAAAGCTACAAAAATAGATTGTCTTAATTCTGGAATTGTGTAACACTGGTAAATATTTGATAAGAGGAACAAACGCTCACTTTGTTCAAGACCGAAATGGAACAAGCGCAGGTTGAGTGCAAAGTTTTAAAAGTTTGTAACTTTAAGTGCAACACAATTTACCACCAAAGTAGTCCGACAATATATATATATATATATTTTTAAAGAAATACAGTGCTTTTTTCAGCATAAAAGCACAAGAAATGACTTCATACAACAAACTCGTTTTTATTGAGGGCCACATCACAATTATGGCTGCCATCAGAGGGCCACACTAATTGATGTGTGGCGGACTACATAAAAGGATGTGGCGGACCACGATGTGGAGGACCACTTTAAATGATATGACGGACTACATTAAGTAATGTGGCAGACCACATTGAATGACATAGTGGGCCAATTTAAATGAGGTGGTAGATCATATTGAATAATATGGCAGGCCATATTAAATGATGTGACGGACCACATTGAACGACATAGTGGGCGACTTTAAATAATGTGGTATATCATACTGAATGATATGGCAGGTCCATTTAAATGATGTAACGGACTACATCAAGTAATGTGGCAGACCACATTGAATGATATAGTGGGCCAACTTAAATAATGTGGTAGATCATATTGAATGATATGGCAGGTCAATTTAAATCAGCGTTTCTCAAAGTGTGGGGCGCGCCCCACTGGTGGGGAATAGAGACATGACAGGTGGGGCGCGAGGAACGGGAGGAAATTTCACTTTCCTTTTTTTTTTTTTTTTTAATTATATTCTTAGATTTTTTTTTTTTACTATGCTTTCATTTTCTATACACACTGTACATCACTTTGTGATTCTGTCTGTGGAATCCGCTATATAAATAAATGTAAATTACTTATTTATACTTAGACTTTAAATTTCTAGGTAGGAGCGCAAGTTTGACAGACATAGCAACAGTAACTAATGGGGGCGGGGCTAAGCGGAAGCTCTGTGAATGGCGAGTCACTGTGCGAGGATTTGCTGTTTTGCAAATACATAAAAAATAGAGCCACTGCTGATGAGCTGTTCGAGATAATGGACAGTTTCCTCAAAGAACACAACCTTAAATGGGAAAACTGTGTGGGCTTTTGCTCTGATGGCGCACAGACCATGGCAGGGTAAAGAAACGGGCTGCAGGCTCTAATAAAGAGGGTTGCGCCAAATGCGCATTGGACACACTGTGTGTCATTCACCGGGAAGCACTCGCGTCAAGCCAGCTCAGCCCCGAACTCAATGAGGTTTTAACAGTGGCAGTGTCAAGCCTGCAACCCCGATTTGAAAAGCTGTGCAGTGCAAAACAGGCTCATTGCAGCCACTAATGCTGGAGTACTGTAAAACTCATGTTCACTTGCAGGGGCGCCGAAAAGGGGGGGTAAAGGAGACGGATTCTATGGGCCCATTATGGAGGGGGGCCCAGAGAGGCCCCTAATGATGATGAAATTATAATACAGAAAAAATAATGACACTAAGTTATTAACTAACATATAATCACACATGTTTTATTTTCCATGTCCTGGTAACAATACCTTTATTTGTTTTGGAAGCATCAACACCTGCAGGGCCCTCCCTTCCCCCCCCTCTATTTACGTAAAATGGTTCAGTCCGACGGGATCAGCTGTAGGTAGAGCACCGAAGATTTGTCACAGACAGACAGCGCCACAGTGGGCAAAGCGGAGGAGACAGCAGTATGCCTCAAAAATCAGGCAGCCAAAAAAGAAAGGAAAATAAAATAAGAGAGGAGAAGGAGTTAAAGGGTCGACAATATGTCACCCAATATTTCCCAAAAAAAGGTGGGTTTGTTAGTTGTGGTGGAAAGTTATGCATATTAACTTTGTCCCTGTCTGTGGTAATAAGCTAGCTCACTTTTCTCACCGTGTTAGCTCAAGAAAACTCTGGATTTTTACATTTTACTGCTATATTAGTTAAATAATCAATCCAGTCAAACAAGCTGTTCTTATTCAATAATAGTTGATCTCCCCTCTGTCAAAATGATGCCTCATTCTGAACAGAGTCAAGTGCACCAGCAGCAGCAGCAGCTGTCTGTCAGCCCCCAAGTCCCCCTGCCCCTGAATCAGCCCCAGTGCCCCCACATGAGGAAGGAGGTGAGCAGCTGTGTGTGTTGAAATAATAATAATAATAATAATAATATAATACATTTTACTACAGTCTCAAGAATCAGTGGTGCAGCAAATAAATTACTCAAAATTAACTCCATTGTATTCCGAATACCATTAAAATGCATAATTGTATGTAAAATAGCATCCAAAAATGTTGCCGCTGTGTTGGGGGCCCTGTAAAGATTCTTTTCATGGGGCCCAAAATCCCTAGCGGTGCCCCTGTTCACCCCCCCTGTCTTGCCAAAATGCATAGCTCCTCCTTTTTTTTTGCAAAGTGGCACTTTTATTTTATTTATTATTATGCATCAAGTTATTTGATTTATTATTGAACTTGAAGCAAGTTATAACACTTTTATTTTATTTATTATTGAACTTGATGCAAGTTATAACACTTTTATTTGATTTATTGTTGAACTTGATGCAAGTTATAACAATTTTTTTGATTTATTATTGAACTTGATGCAAGTTATAACACTTTTGATTTATTATTGAACTTGATGCAAGTTATAACACTTTTGTTTTATTTATTATTGAACTTCATGCAAGTTATTTGACTTATTATTGAACTTGATGCAAGTTATTTGATTTATTATTGAACTTGATGCAAGTTATACCACAGCTGCACAGTTATTTTATTTATTATTGAACTTGATGTTATTTTATGTTATTGAGTTTGAATGTATACAACTTGATGTTACTTGATGTTCAATAAATTTGAAAATGTTAAGCTCGGCATTAGCGTTCTGTTGGGGCGATGGGGGCAGGTGGGGCTTGAAAACTCCCCCTTGTCCAAAGTGGGGGATGACAAAAAAAGTTTGAGAACCACTGATTTAAATGATGTGACGGACCACATTGAATGATATGACGGGCCACTTTAAATGATGTGACAGACTACATTAAGTAATGTGGCAGACCACATTGAATGACATAGTGGGCCAACTTAAATCACGTGGTAGATCATATTTATTGATATGGCAGGTCAATTTAAATGATGTGACGGACCACATGAATGACATGGCAGGCCACTTTAAAAGATGCGACGGACCACATTCAACGACATGGTGGGCGACTTTAAATAATGTGGTAGATCATATTGAATGATATGGCAGGTCAAATTAAATGATGTGACGGACCACGTTAACTGATATGACGGGCCACTTTAAATGATGTGACGGACTACATTAAGTAATGTGGCAGACCACATTGAATGACAGTGGGCCACTTTAAATGAGGTGGTAGATCATATTGAATAATATGGCGGGTCACTTTAAATGATGTGACGGACCACATTGAATGACATGGTGGCCGAATTTAAATAATGTGGTAGATCATATTGAATGATATGGCAGGTCAATTTAAATGATGTGACGGACAACTTTGAATGATATGACGGGCCATTTTAAATGATGTGACAGACTACATTAAGTAATGTGGCAGACCACATTGAATGACATAGTGGGCCAATTTAAAATGAGGTGGTAGATCATACTAAATAATATGGCAGATCACTTTAAATGATGTGACGGACCACATGAATGACATGGCAGGTCAAATTAAATGATGTGACGGACCACATTGACTGATATGACGGGCCACATTTAAAAGATGTGACGGACTACATTAAGTAATGTGACGGACCACATTGAAGGATATAGTGGGCCACTTTAAATAATGTGGTAGATCATATTGAATGATATGGCAGGTCAATTTAAATGACATGACGGTCCACTTTAAATGATTTGACGGACTACATTAAGTATTGTGGCAGACAACATTGAATGATATGACGGGCCACTTTAAATGATGTGACAGACTACATTAAGTAATGTGGCAGACCACATTGAATGACATAGTGGGCGACTTTAAATAATGTAGTAGATCATATTTATTGATATGGCAGGTCAATTTAAATGATGTGACGGACTACATTAAGTAATGTAGCAGACCACATTGAATGATATAGTGGGCCAACTTAAATAATGTGGTAGATCATATTTATTGATATGGCAGGTCAAATTAAATGATGTGACGGACCACATTGACTGATATGACGGGCCAATTTAAATGATGTGACGACTACATTAAGTAATGTGGCAGACCACATTGAATGACATAGTGGGCCACTTTAAATGAGGTGGGAGATCATATTGAATAATATGGCAGGTCACTTTAAATGATGTGACGGACCACATTGAACGACATGGTGGGCGACTTTAAATAATGTGGTAGATCATATTGAATGATATGGCAGGTCAAATTAAATGATGTGACGGACCACATTGACAGATATGACGGGCCACTTTAAATGATGTGACGGACTACATTAAGTAATGTGACGGACCACATTGAAGGATATAGTGGGCCACTTTAAATCACGTGGTAGATCATATTGAATGATATAGCAGGTCAATTTAAATGATGTGACGGACCACATTGAATGATATGACGGGCCACTTTAAATGATGTGACGGACTACATAAAGTAATGTGACGGACCACATTGAATGACATAGTGGGCCATTAATAAATAATGTGGTAGATCATATTGAATGATATGGCAGGTCAATTTAAATGATATGACGGTCCACTTTAAATGATGTGATGGACTACATTAAGTAATGTGGCAGACCACATTGAATGATATAGTGGGCCAATTTAAATAACGTGGTAGATCCTATTTATTGATATGGCAGGTCAATTTATATGATGTGACGGACCACATTGAATGTTATGACGGTCCACTTTAAATGATGTAATGGACTACATCAAGTAATGTGGCAGACCACATTGAATGACAGTGGGCCACTTTAAATGAGGTACTAGATCATATTGAAGGATATGGCAGGTCACTTTAAAAGATGCGACGGACCACATTGAACGACAAGGTGGACGACTTTAAATAATGTGGTCGATCATATTGAATGATATGGTAGGTCAATTTAAATGATGTGACGGACCACATTGAATGATATTGAAAGTCAGTTTAAATGGAGTGGCAGACAACATTGAATGACATGGCAGGCCACTTTAAATGATAACATAATATAGTGATCTACTGTACTTTTATTACTTTTGACTACATACCTAATTCGTCAAGAACTCAAGTCAACTTTGTTACTTTCAACATTGTTTAAATATATGTAATAGATTTCAGCACTAAGAGGTGGTTAGGATATATTTATGTTATTGAATGTTTAATTTATTATTATGAATTAATTCATTGTTAGGGGCAGCACGGTGAAACATGGGTTAGTGCGTGTGCCTCACAATACGAAGGTCCTGGGTTTGGTCCTGGGCTCGGGATCTTTCTGTGTGGAATTTGCATATTCTCCCCATGACTGCGTGGCTTCCCTCCGGGTACTCCGGCTTCCTCCCATTTCCAAAGACATGCACCTGGGGATAGGTTGATTGGCAACAAACACTAAATGGTCCCTAGTGTGTGAATGTTGTCTATCTGTGTTCGCTCTGTGATGAGGTGGCGACTTGTCCAGGGTGTAGCCTGCCTTCCGCCCATGTGCACCTGAAATAGGCTCCAGCACCTCCCACGACCACGAAAGGGACAAGCGGTAGAAAATGGATGGATGGAATTCATTGGTATTCTGAACATGATTCTCTTTACAAAGCAAGTACAATTATTTTAAAGCTATTATTACTATTTAATAGTAATGATACAGTTTATGGAAGATTTATTATGATTGCTTTATTAGTTGATTTTTGTAAATAAAATGTAATATGGCAGTCAACCATCAGCTTTGCTCACTTAATGACGATGTAGTTGGATGTCCCCTCTGAAACACGCTGGAGAAAATCCAGATGATGTTTCAGAAAGGCAGAAGTCTTCTTTGTATTTCTTGTTGAATTAAATACAGCAACATCACAAAGTACTACTCAGCTATTATTTTTGAAGACGTTCAATTTAATTGTTAATAGAAATGTCTACTCTAAATGCCCAGCCCATTTTATGGAATTACATTTTCAAATAACCCTTCAGCTAATGTGTTGTAGATGGTTGTACTTTCAGATGTAAATGCAAATATTATGTGGAATATCATTTTAGGACAGCTGAATGTAACTGCCTGTTTTGTAATATTTGCAACTAAGGCAGGAAATTAGGTAGTTTTAGCACATTATTTATGAATGTATACAAGTCAAAATAACACTTGACAATACAATGCAATAAGACATACAATAAGACATGAGTCAACCTATTTAGGTTTAAAAATCTAAAGAAAAAGATGCAAGACTATGTTTCCTCATGCTGAAAAAAGTTATGTGCAATAAGTTGTCTCCACAGCCTAGATATGAGGGTCTCTCTCGGGGGAACAAGAGGCAGAATCGTGAGAGGTCGCTCAACATTACGATAGTCAATGTCTTGTATTTTAACACAAACTTAGGTTACACATGTCACACCAAGCATTACATGTCTGGTGTGAAATGTTTTAAATGAAAAAATACAGCTATACTTACATTTTAAAGTTGTTATTTTCTCTCCGTTTATACAGAGTTTTGCCAAATATCACGGCTATATTGAAGCAAACGGACTGGCTCCAAACCTCAACAAAACCGAATGCATTACAGCTTCCAAGAAACCACACCCATCTGCATGTAACATCACATGCAACAACAACAAAATAAAACAAGTGGATCAATTCAAATACCTCGGTGTCACAGTAACATCTGATGGTAGGTGTGAAAAAGAGATAAACGGAATGCCATGTCAAAAGACAGCTTTAACAAAAATGAGTCATATTTAAAAATAGAAACATCTCAATTGACACCAAACTCAGAGTCCTCAAAACGTATGTATGGTCTCTCCTACTTTACGGCTTTGAATGCTGGACTTTAAACAATCGACAACTGAGAAAATTAGAGGCAACTGAAATGTGCTTCTTCTGAAAAATACTCCGCATAACATGGACTGAAAAGAAAAGTAATGAATAGGTTTTCGAAATAGGCAGCTGAAATTCCTCTGACATATAATTAGAAAAGACAGCTTAGAAAAACTGATGTTAACAGCAAAACCAGTAGGAAAGAAAGCTCCAGATCGACAACGAACAACATATATCAACAGCCTTAGAAATGTTATCGGAAATATCAATTATATAGAACTCAAAAATAGAGCCCTGATCATCGGTGCCTGCAAACAGGCCTGATACCCCATGATGATGATATCGAGACAAACATGGATAGTAAAAAAATGTGGTGTAAAGTTTATGTACCGTTTATACAACATCTTGAAAGTATGGCTACGTTAACACAAAGATAGCATATAACTTAAACATGATTTAGAGCTCCTCTGTCTTCTTCTTCTGTGTTTTACCTGCAAGCCGAAGTCTAGTAAAACTGCTTCCGGGTAAACTTGTTGTAAGCTCTGCCCACAGGCACCCGCCCCCCATGTCAAAGCACTGCTATTAGTTTTAAACTTTAAAAAGAAAAAAAAAAAAAACGTATAAAAGAGGAGCAAATGTGAAAAAAAATTGGAAAAAAAAAATCATGTATTTATTTGTTTGCAAAACCTGTTTGGGTGCAAATGAAACTATTGTACAATGTCAATTGTATTTTCAATACCAAATGCTACTGGCAGTGTTTTGGCTTCATATATTGTTAGTTAGCGCATGCTTGAAAATATATCAAGCTAAATTCAAAAGTTGATGGCTAAACAGCATTGCTAGGCTTTGCCAGGCGGTACAGCATTAACCGTGTGGTTACAGGTCCAGAGTTTGGTAGTATTGTTGATATTCTGTCTATCCTCCCAGTCAGGGGCTTATTTATTTTGTTTCTATCTGCATTTAAGCACGGTGCTATCACGTTAGCTCCGTAGCTAAAGTGCTTCGCCGATGTATTGTCGTGGAGATAAAAGTCACTGTGAATGTCCATTTCGCGTTCTCGACTCTCATTTTCAAGAGGATATAGTATCCGAGGTGGTTTAAAATACAAAACCGTGTTCCACAATAGAAAAAGGACAAAGTGTGGAATCCAATGAACCCTTGTACCTAAGTTACGGTCAGAGCGGAAAAAAAACCGTCCTGCACTGCACTCTAGTCCTTCACTCTCACGTATCTCATCCACAAATCTTTCATCCTCGCTCAAATTAATGGGGTAATCGTCGCTTTCTCGGTCTGAATCGCTCTCGCTGCTGGTGTAAACAATGGGGAAATGTGAGGAGCCCTTCAACCTGCGACGTCACGCTACTTCCGGTACAGGCAAGGCTTTTTTTTTATCAGCGACCAAAAGTTGCGGACTTTATCGTCGATGTTCTCTACTAAATCCTTTCAGCAAAAATATGGCAATATCGCGAAATGATTAAGTATGACACATAGAATAGATCTGCTATCCCCGTTTAAATAAGAAAATGTCATTTCAGTAGGCCTTTAAGATAGTCGATTAGTTGACTATCAAAATATCCGTGAGTTGCAGCCCTAGTTCACACTTGACTAAAACTAACTGTTCTACCAAAGCATGTTTGTTTTAACTGGTAGATTCACCAAAAGACTTAAGTGGTCTCAATCCAACTGTTTGGACTGAGACAGTCTTGAGTTTGTTGGACTGTGTTCACACTTGACCCATCAATCCATACCATCAGAGCCACTGAACTAAAGTTTGTCAAAAGGACAATTGTGAAGGCACCCTTGGGTCTACGTCTGAGATGTGTTGTATCCGAAATAGCTGCAATCGCCCGTTTCCTTCTCTTAAGGTATTCATGTGTGATTTCCACAAGCGTCTGTACATGCAGAAAAAGGAGAAACACAGGCATGTCTGGATGACTCGCCTCCATCTTTCCAGTGGTAACCTCAGAGTTACGAAACCGGTTGTTATGAAGCTGGCTGTGGCGCGTTCTTTCTGACGTCACTTCTTGTGTGGGGCGCGGTCTTTCTGACGTCACTTCCTCTCCGAACTCAGTTTGTAAACGATCGATGAGTCCACACAGAGCTAAGAGTCGGAGATTCAAGAAATACACGGCGCACTTACTCGTGTAAAAAATTATCCAAGGAGGGGAACCTTAAACGATGGGTTAATGTGGCTGACACAGGGCTTAGGCTAAAAAATTATTCGTTTAAGGAGTTATCCGGCTTAAAGGCCTACTGAAACCCACTACTACCGACCACGCAGTCTGATAGTTTATATATCAATGATGAAATCTTAACATTATAACACATGCCAATACGGCCGGGTTAACTTATAAAGTGACATTTTAAATTTGCCGCTAAACTTCCGGTTCGAAACGCCTCTGAGGATGACGTATGCGCGTGACGTAGCCCGACGAACACGGGTATGCCTTCCACATTGAAGCCGATACGAAAACGCTCTGTTTTCATTTCATAATTCCACAGTATTCTGGACATCTGTGTTCGTGAATCTGTTTCAATCATGTTCATTGCATTATGGAGAAGGAAGCCAAGCAAGCAAAGAAGAAAGTTGTCGGTGCGAAATGGACGTATTTTTCGAACGTAGTCAGCCACAACAGTACACAGCCGGCGCTTCTTTGTTTACATTCCCGAAAGATGCAGTCAAGATGGAAGAACTCGGATAACAGAGACTCTAACCAGGAGGACTTTTGATTTGGATACACAGACGCCTGTAGAGAACTGGGACAACACAGACTCTTACCAGGATTACTTTGATTTGGATGACAAAGACGCAGACGTGCTACTGTGAGTATGCAGCTTTGGCTTTTTTTTGCGTATGTACGTAACTTTTTTAAAATATATAAGCTTTATGAACCTTGGGTTAGGTGAACGGTCTTTTGGGCTGAGTGATTGTGTGTGTTGATCATGTGTTTGAATTGTATTGGCGTGTTCTATGGAGCTAGGAGCTAGCAGAGGAGCTAGGAGCTAGCATAACACGTACCGTACCGTAAGTGCGCGTCACGTACGTAACTTTTTAAAAATATATAAGCTTTATGAACCTTGGGTTAGGTGAACGGTCTTTTGGGCTGAGTGATTGTGTGTGTTGATCGGGTGTTTGAATTGTATTGGCGTGTTCTATGGAGCTAGGAGCTAGCAGAGGAGCTAGGAGCTAGCATAACAAACACGCAGGTGTTATTATGCAGGATTAATTTGTGGCATATTAAATATAAGCCTGGTTGTGTTGTGGCTAATAGAGTATATATATGTCTTGTGTTTATTTACTGTTGTAGTCATTCCCAGCTGAATATCAGGTACCGTGAGTATGCAGCCTTGGCTGCTAAACATTCGATAACTTGACCGTATGTGCGCGTCACGTACGTAACTTTTTAAAAATATATAAGCTTTATGAACCTTGGGTTAGGTAAACGGTCTTTTGGGCTGAGTGATTGTGTGTGTTGATCAGGTGTTTGAATTGTATTGGCGTGTTCTATGGAGCTAGGAGCTAGCAGAGGAGCTAGGAGCTAGCATAACAAACACGCAGGTGTTTTTATGCAGGATTAATTTGTGGCATATTAAATATAAGCCTGGTTGTGTTGTGGCTAATAGAGTATATATATGTCTTGTGTTTATTTACTGTTGTAGTCATTCCCAGCTGAATATCAGGTCACCCCCGGCTCTCACAGCATCTTCCCTATCTGAATAGCTTCAACTCCCCACTAGTCCTTCACTTGCACTTTACTCATCCACAAATCTTTCATCCTCGCTCAAATTAATGGGGAAATTGTCGCTTTCTCGGTCCGAATCTCTCTCACTTCATGCGGCCATCATTGTAAACAATAGGGAACTTTGCGTATATGTTCAACTGACTACGTCACGCTACTTCCGGTAGGTGCAAGCCTTTTTTTTATCAGATACCAAAAGTTGCAATCTTTATCGTCGTTGTTCTATACTAAATCCTTTCAGCAAAAATATGGCAATATCGCGAAATGATCAAGTATGACACATAGAATAGATCTGCTATCCCCGTTTAAATAAAAAAAATTCATTTCAGTAGGCCTTTAATGTAGACAGGGCTTTACTTCACACTTGACTAAAACTAACTGTACGTACAACGCTTGTTTGTTGTAACTGGTAAATTCACCCCAAGACTCAAGTGGTCTCAATCCAACTGTTTGGCTGAGACAGTCCTGAGTTTGTTGGACTGTGTTCACACTTGACCCATCAATCCATGCCAGCAGAGCCAATGAACTAAAGTTTGTCAAAAGGACAATTGTGAACGCACCCTCCAGTCTCCGATTAACCTACCATTCATGTTTTTAGACGGTGGTGGGAAAGTGAGAACATACAAACTCCACACAGATTGGCCATAGCCGAAACAGAACCCACTGGCTGTGATGCATAGGTGCTAAGCACACTGCTGTGATGCTCTAAATAAACATTAAACGTTCTAAAATCAAAGTATGCTTCACTTTATAATCCCGTCTTCAACAATTTCCTTCACCTGACTTTGACTACCATTTGTACCATCTTGGGATATCAGCAACAGTTTAGCAGCTTCAAATGTATAAAGCAGAGTTTTGTTTTTTTACTCACTGTACTGGAAAATGAAGTCTCCACTCTCTGCACTTCCAATTGCTGAATAATGTCAAATATTCACTAAAAGCCATGCGTCATTTGTCACAGAGGATAGGTGTATAAATGGCCCACAAGTATACCACTTATCTCTTCTCTCCAGAGTCTAATTTGCATAAACTCCAAACGTCAAACAGGAATGCACTAGTGCGGGTAGTGTCTGGAGTGCCCACAACTTCATTTTGTCTGGTTAGTTATTGTCAAGGTCAACTATGTCACTCACTATTAAGGATGGGAATCAAATACTGGTTCTTCTTTAGAACTGGTTCCCCACTGTATTTATTCCGTGGAAAAGCTTGCCTGAGGGCGGGAATGGTCAGAGAGCCAGAAACATGGCGCCCAGGCGGCAGAAACGATCCAAAGTTTGGCTATATTTTATAAGAAAAGATTGTACTAGTAAAAATTACAAGGTTGCTATTTCATCAAAAGGAGGGCATATGCTGAAACATTTGAACACTCAGGATATAATAACTATAAATGGATCCTGTGATATTTGAACTGCTCCGATCTCATCCCTGTAGCATCAATGTGAGCATGTCATCTCCCATAAATACAACAGGTACTAACTAACATCGCCTATAATTTGCCTAATTATATTTGCTATTACCTGTTGATTTGAAATGGATGCCCTCTCATTTAGATAAGAAATGTGATGAATGTCTGGTGGTGGTTGGAGGGGCGGTAGGCGCAATCTGGCAGCCATTAATCTAGTGGTTCTTAACCTGGGTTCGATCGAACCCTAGGGGTTTGGTGAGTCGGCCTCAGGGGTTCGGCGGAGCCTCCGCCATGGAGGTAAAGATACATCCGACTTATCGTGTAAATAAAAACTTCTCCCTATCAGCGTATTATGGATACCCCCAAACAATGTTCCCTCTAATTTTCCAACTGATTTGCAGGTTGTTTGATTGATCGATCGAAACTTTTACTAGCAGATTGCAAAGGAAGAGAATACATGATATGAAACAGTACAGTTTACACAGTACAGTACATATTCCGTACAACTGACCACTAAATGGTAACACCCGAATAAGTTTTTCAACTTGTTTAAGTCGGGGTCCACGTTAATCAATTCATGGTAATGTGTGTAAGGTGTGTAATTTGTTGTGAGTTCATGCACTGTGTTGGTTTTGTTCTTTGAACAAGGTGATGTTCATGCACGGTTAATTTTGTGCACCAGTAATCAAAACATATGACTTTTTCTTGAATTTGAAAAAAACAAAACATTTTATTTTTCACTATAGAAGGGTTCAATGAATGCGCATATGAAACTAGTGGGGTTCGGTACCTCCAACAAGTTTAAGAACCACTGCATTAATCCATTATTATTATTATTAAGTACCATATTTTTCGGAGTATAAGTCGCTCCGGAGTATAAGTCGCATTTTTTGGGTAAATTTATTTGATAAAACCTAACACCAAGAATAGACATTTGAAAGGCAATTTAAAATAAATAAAGAATAGTGAACAACAGGCTGAATAAGTGTACGTTATATGACGCATAAATAACCAACTGAGAACGTGCCTGGTATGTTAACATAACATATTATGGTAAGAGTCATTCAAATAACAATAACATATAGAACATGCTATACGTTTACCAAACAATCTGTCACTCCTAATCGCTAAATCCCATGAAATCTTACACGTCTAGTCTCTTACGTGAATGAGCTAAATAATATTATTTGATATTTTACGGTAATGTGTTAATAATTTCACACAAGTCGCTCCTAACTATAAATCACACCCCCGGCCAAACAATGAAAAAAACTGCGACTTATAGTCCGAAAAATACGGTATATTTAATAGTTTTGGCAACTGTAACAATACACACAGTTTGAAGAGTTATACTGTGTTTGCATATCTAAATAAGTGAAAGTGGCACGTTGGCATACCAATAGTGGTACACCTACCAAAGTTTAAGAATCACTGCTCTAAACTACACAAAATTGATGCTACTCCACCTGTTGTTCTCTTTTTTTCAAAATAAAAATTGATAAAAGAACCAACAACCGAATCATTAAGCAGAATTGAATGTGCAATGGGAACCGGAAAAAAAAAGATAAATTCCCATCCCTACTTACACATCTTATACACCACAAAATGTAGTATGATTTCTGATTTCATCATATTGTTTTAGGCCTGTGCCTTATGGACGGACAATTGGACAAGGTTATTTCTTTGTGATTGCCAATGGTAGCAGATGCTTTTTAGGGTTGAATGTTTGTCACTTTATTTTGCCGATTTCACAGTCTGCAGCCCTCAGAACTGAAGCCGGTGGAGTGCAGCGGTAATAATTGCCTGTCGAATCGGCTGATATTCTGCTCCTTTGAGTTGTGCAGAATTCCAATGAGTCTTTCAGTAAAGAATACACGGCACTTTGGCTAAACACAACAAACAAGAAGCAGCTATTCAGTGGTTGTGGTTCTCTAATTCGGTCTAAGAACTAGCAGCTAAGGCTATTTAAAGCCAGGTTTTCACAAGGTGGTACAGTTTACTTCATCTTAATGTTATATGGTTAGAAATAAATGGCCATGCTAATTATCTTATGAATATGGTGATGTTTTAAAGCATAGGTGTCGAACTCAAGGCTCGGGGCCAAATCCGTCCCGCCACAGGATTTAAAGTGGCTAGTCTGCCGTTCCATTGTATGTCAGTGTTTCTTAACTATAGAGCTGGGGCCCATTGTTGGGCTGAAAGCACCCCCTAGAAGGCTGCTAAAAAGTATTAATTTTTCAGCTGTGGTCCGTATGGGCCACGGCAGTGCTTAGTTGTAACATACTTTTCCACCACTTGTGGCAGTAATAACAATAACATACAAACAGAAGAAGTCTGGAGCTAAAGTCATAGAGAAGTTTCTTAAGCGCAAAAATTATGACTGAAGTGGTGAAACTGTAGTTTTATTGGCACTTCAATTTGATTGACAGTTGAGTTAAGAAACATATTCATTAATAATTTAGTTTACTTATTTTAGCCCAACATAATTGTATGTACATTCACTTTTCATCAGTTAATTATGAGTCCCTTCTTATGCATTATATTTTGTTAGTACTTACTTTTCTAATCAGTCTGACCTAAATCTAAGGTTTTAGTGTAAATCAAATAATAATCTTTATGATTAACACATGTTTTCATATCTTTTGACAACATTGGAATCTGTAAGGTGGTTAGATATAATCATTGAATACGATTAAAATCAAGAGTATGCTTACTAATTCAGTGGTAATATTTGAGTGGGACCCTGGCCCCTCTGTAGTGGTAAAATGGGGCCCTGAGGTCAAAAAGATTAAAGGGGAACTGCACTTTTTTGGGAATTAATTTTGCCATTCGTTCGCAATCATTATGAAAGACAAGACAATGGATGGATTTTTTTTAATGCAGTCTAAATATTAAATAAACGTAAGTAAATGTCCGCTTAGAGCAGAGCCAATGGGAGGTCCTTTAGTCCGGCCAAAAAATCCAGTTAATAAACCATTCAAAAAAAGCCAAAAATATTTCATTTACACTTCGTAACTTGAATATTAACCAAGTATTAAAGATTTTGTCATTATAAGCGCTAACATAGACAAACTATTTAAAGCGGCGCTGTGATAACAAGCTTGTGTGCAATTTTGACATGATCAACTGGCGAGGCGTTTCCTCGATTTCTTGCTGCCTGGAAGTTTATTGAAGATCATAAACCCTGCCTCTCACCTGGAAAGTAGATGGCTGAGGATATTACTCTGACAAGTTGGTCCCCTGGTGCCCCTCCACCCCGTTTCTTTGCAAGGATTATGAATTATTCTTCATTTAAAGGCCTACTGAAATGACATTTTCTTATTTAAACGGGGATAGCAGGTCCATTCTATGTGTCATACTTGATCATTTCGCGATATTGCCATATTTTTGCTGAAAGGATTTAGTAGAGAACATCAACGATAAAGTTCGCAACTTTTGGTCGCTGATAAAAAAGCCTTGCCTGTACCGGAAGTAGCGTGACGTCACAGGTTGTGGAGCTCCTCACATCTGTACATTGTTTACAATCATGGCCACCAGCAGCGAGAGCGATTCGGACCGAGAAAGTGACGATTACCCCATTAATTTGAGCGAGGATGAAAGATTCGTGGATGAGGAAAGGGAGAGTGAAGGATTAGAGGGCAGTGTAAGCGATTCAGATAGGGAAGATGCTGTGAGAGGCGGGTGGGACCTGATATTCAGCTGGGAATGACTAAAACAGTAAATAAACACAAGACATATACATACTCTATTAGCCACAACACAACCAGGCTTATATTTAATATGCCACAAATTAATCCCACATTACAAACACCTCCCCCCTCCCGTCCATATAACCCGCCAATACAAATCAAACACCCGTACAACACACTCAATCCCACAGCCCAAAGTACCGTTCACCTCCGCAAAGTTCATACAGCACATATATTTCCCCAAAGTCACGTACGTGACATGCACATAGCGGCACCCACGTACGGGCAAGCGATCAAATGTTTGGAAGCCGCAGCTGCGTACTCAAGGTAGCGCGTATCCAACTCAAAGTCCTCCTGGTAAGAGTCTCTGTTGTCCCAGTTCTCTACGTGTTTGTGTTGCTGCAGCCGGCCGCTAATACACCGCTTCCCACCTACAGCTTTCTTCTTTGCTGTCTTCATTGTTCATTAAACAAATTGCAAAAGATTCACCAACACAGATGTCCAGGATACTGTGGAATTTTGCGATGAAAACAGACGACTTAATAGCTGGCCACAATGGTGTCCCAAAATGTCCGCTACAATCCGTGACGTCACGCGCAAACGTCATCATACCGAGACGTTTTCAGCAGGATATTTCGCGGGAAATTTAAAATTGCACTTTACTAATCTAACCCGGCCGTATTGGCATGTGTTGCAATGTTAAGATTTCATCATTGATATATAAACTATCAGACTGCGTGGTCGGTAGTAGTGGGTTTCAGTAGGCCTTTAAATGTGAATATATGAACATCCTAGGAGTCAACATCCTAATGACAGCAGACATTGTACAGTAAGTGATCTTTTATTATGTTTGTTGGCTCTCATGAAGTCTGCAGTGAGTAATAGTCAGTGTTGAAGAAAAAAAAAAAGCAAACGTGGTGCGCATTTTTAAATTAATGCGCCGCATATGCTTAAAATAATCAAAATACATAAATATTAATTGTTATTATGACTTGTCCAGGGTGTACCACGCCTTCCGCCCGAATGCAGCTGAGATAGGCTCCAGCACCGCCCACGACCCCGAAAGGGATAAGCGGTAGAAAATGGATGGATGAATTATAAATTTGCCTGTTACTACATTAAATGTGTACTTAAATCCTGTAATAAAACCTTAATGGAGATGTTTGGATGTTTTTTCAAGGGCTCCCATAGGCTCTATTGTAAGCAAACTTTTAATCGCATTTATTTAAAATTTAGAATGCATTAAAAAAAAAAACATCTATCGTCACGTTGTCATAATGATTGTGAACGATAGGCAAAATTCCCCATAAAGTGCTGTTCCCCATTAAAAACCCTGTTTTATGTGGTCCGCTGCATCATTATCTGTTGCCCACCGCCATCATTTAAAGTGGCCTGCCTTGTCATTTTAGACTTAGACTTATTTTATGTGACATACATTATTTTATATGATATGCAGTATTAATTTATGTGGCCCGCCACATGATTTGAATGACCTGCAGAAAAGGCTGAAAGTAATAGAGCACTTTCTGACAAAATGCATGTATTATTCTTTAAATGCACAATATAACATTAACACAGCTCTATATTTTGATATATAAGCTCCAACAAAACATATACAGTGTATCCACAATTAAATGAATGCTTATGTATCGTGAATTATATGTGTTATATATTGTAAGTGTTTTTTCACTTGGGTGTAAGTTGTATTTGGTGGTGACACCGTTGGGCATTGTATGTGTTTTTTCACTTGGGTGTAAGTTTTATTTGGTGGTGACACCGTTGGGCGTTGCTGATTCCAGTGTCTGGAAAACTCTCTGTGATCTCTACAAATGTTTAAAAGTGTACATAGGAATACGCAACCTTTTCTGCATAGTTTCTATAATTACAAGATATGTAAGTATATGACATTTTCATATCACGGTTATTATTCTCGAGTATTGTTGAATGTGCTAAAAAAGTACTTATACACATTCTGAAATCATTTGACCAAGTTACTTTTTTAAATAACTAAAATAAAGAGACACTCTGTTGGAAAACCCACTATTTTGCACTTTACGATTTATTAAAAAGAAAAGTACATTTCAAATCAAATCTATTATTTGTATTTATTATTTGTGGCAGGCGTTATGGCATCGTACTGTGTTCAGCAGTATAAAACCATCATTTTGTTCTAAGACAGCACAGCTTGTAGGTTCAATGTGCACAATTGAATAGCTTAGTTGCTCAGACAGCAATGTGTTTATATACAGTCGTGGTCAAAAGTTTACATACACTTGTGAAGAACATAATGTCATGGCTGTTTTGAGTTTCCAAACATTTCTACAACTCTTTTTTTTTTGTGATAGAGTGATTGGAGAACATACTTATTTGTCACAAAAAACATTCATGAAGTTTGGTTCTTTTTTGAATTTATTATGGGTCTACTGAAAATGTGACCAAATCTGCTTGGTCAAAAGTATACATACAGCAATGTTAATATTTGCTTACATGTCCCTTGGCAAGTTTCACTGCAATAAGGCACTTTTTGGTAGCCATCCACAAGCTTCTGGCAAGCTTCTGGTTGAATTTTTGACCACTCCTATTGACAAAATTGGTGCAGTTCAGCTTGGTTTTCTGACATGGACTTGTTTCTTCAGCATTGTCCACACGTTTAAGTCAGGACTTTGGGAAGGCCATTCTAAAACCTTAATTCTAGCCTGATATAGCCATAACCTTTACCACTTTTGACGTGTGTTTGGGGTCATTGTGCTGTTGGAACACCCAACTCCACCCAAGACCCAACCTCCGGGCTGATGATTTTAGGTTGTCCTGAAGAATTTGGAGGTAATCTTCCATTGTCATTATCCCATTTACTCTCAGTAACGCACCAGTTCCATTCGCAGCAAAACAGGCCCAGAGCATAATACTACCACCACCATGCTTGACGGTAGGAGTGGTGTTCCTGGGATAAAAAGCCTCACCTTTTCTCCTCCAAACATATTGCTGGGTATTGTGGCCAAACAGATAAATGTTTGTTTCATCTGGCATCACATCGACAAAGATAAGACCTTCTGGAGGAAAGTTCTGTGGTCAGATGACAATAAGAGTTGTACAAATTATCGGAAACTGAAGACAGCCATGGCATTATGTTCTTTACAAGTATATGTAAACTTTTGACCACGACTGTACGTTTAGATTGGGGTATTTTGTTTCCCATTGGGGAAAAGACGTTAATGTCTCTTGTTTTCATGTTAGCATTTTAGCTAGTGAGCTGGCACCAGTCTGTGAGTTTATCAAAGTGCAGTCACAGTTTTTCGATATTTATTTAAAATGATAATTCTAACCGTCGGGAGTGTGGCCGTGGTTTATTATTCATGCCGTTTATCGTTACATCCCTAATGAATTCCAACGTTTGTGGTGAAAGTAACTTACACAAATTCCATCCTTGCTGACGCAACTTTTTGTGCACAGCAACCATTACAAATGAGACTCGTTGCCATTGTCACCAACAACCTCCTGACCAGAGCTCTCCATCACCAATTTCAAAAACATCCCAGGAAACATACTAATATAAATGCTATTAATTTGTGTTTGATGCTTTTTTTAATCTATTTCCGTGAAGCACTTTGAGATGTGTTTTCGCATCTAAAGTGGTCGAGAATTTTATTATTGGTGGCTATAGGTCCACCCCAGGGGAAATTACAGGCTAATTATTTCCCATGACATTCCCTCCGTCCTCAGCCGTAATCCTATTTCTGCCCGAAGAGGCCAGTGAGATGCTCCTTACTGAAAAACCCTTTCAGCTTGAACAGATGTAATCCTATTTCTCTGGCAGTAATAAACATTTTATTCCTCTAATTCTATTGCTCGTCTAAATCCGGGAATGGATTTTAAATGACTTCTCTGAATGCGTATGCGGGCGAGCAGAGCAGGACATTAAGGAGGCTTGATGCTCAGAGATAGGAGTCAAACGAACGAACACAGCCACAAGCGTAAACGACTGACTGGACAGACTCGGGGCTCATCAGTATTATTATGCCTCTGTTTATACATCAATTATGCAATTTAGCATGCTGAAATATTAAAATGGTTTTCCCAAATTATCATCTGTATTCACTAAAAAAGCTAAAAAAAAATATTTGCAAAAATACATTTCTTTCCACAGACCACTTTTGTACTAAGTCTGAATATGAACTATGTTCAAACGCAGCACAGCGAGCTTCATATGTCCATGGGTTGCTACTGTAGTCTACTATAAATAGTTCTAAACAATTAAGCAGACTATTCAACACAAAATAAATTAAAAATAGCACTTGGAGAGCGCAGCCAGGCCTGGTCTCCCACAAGGAAGCACTGAGCAACATTAGCGATTGTCTGCAATGCTGAGCCGAGTACAATGAGCTGGCGACACGCTTCACCACAATAGCTGCTTCGCCTTGCGATAATTGCTGCACCGCCGGGCACAATACGGCTGTGCTGTGGGACACAACAAGGTGATGGTGATCTAAATCAGCACCAAAATCTGATCACTAGTTCCCCGTCCCATTTCGGACATTTCCTGAAAGCTTCAACAAAATCTGTCGTTAACTTTTTGAGCTAAGTTATGGGGATGACATGAACTACAGGGAGGAGGTGAAACATCTGGTTGACCTGTGCAGAACCAACAACCTGGTCCTGAACGTCGACAAGACCAAGGAGATCATCGTTGACTTCAGGAAGCACCAGTCCAGCCACGCTCCACTCTTCATCAACGGCAAATCGGTGGAGATGGTAAGCAGCACCAAGCTCCTGGGGGTGCAGATAACTGACAATATGACCTGGTCCCTACACACTCTTGTAAAAAGAGCTCGGCAGCGCATGCATGTTTTGCATCGGATGAAAAGAGCACAGCTCCCTCCCCCCATTCTCACCACATTCTACAGAGGCACTATAGAGAGCCCACTGACCAACTGCATCTCTGTCTGGACTGGAGCCTGCAGTGCCTCAGACTGGAAGTCTCTGCAGAGAGTGGTGAGGACGGCGGAAAAGATCATCAGGACTCCTCTTCCTCCTATCCAGAAGATCGCAAAAAGCCACTGCCTGACCAGGGCTCAGAAAATCTACAGAGACTCCTCCCACCCCCACCAAGGACTGTTTTCACTGCTGGACTCTAGAAAGAGGTTCCGCAGCCTCTGAAGCAGAACCTCCAGGTTCTGTAACAACTTCTTCCCTCAGGCCTTAAGACTCTTGAACGCATCATAATAATCCCCTCAATTTCCCCCAAAAATGGATTAACTCGCTGGAATATAAAGACAATATAACATACATCCATAAACATGGATGCATATGAAAAAGTGCAATATATTTATCTGTACAGTAATCTATTTATTTATATCTGCACATTATTGCTTTTTTATCCTGCACTACCATGAGCTAATGCAACAAAATTTTGTTCTTATCTGTACTGTAAAGTTCAAATTTGAAGGACAATAAAAAGGAAGTCTAGTCTAGTCTAAGTTGCTAAAAACGTAACAAACCAGCAAATACTTCAAAGCGAAACTAAATAGCCTTCTGCTGGTATCTATTAGTGACATGACACATTTTTTTAAGCACATTATCAGAAATTATATTAAAAAGCATAGCTGTTAACAAAATGCGTTTGTTCCTATTGTGTCATTGAGAACAGGTACATGAATTAAAGGCCTACTGAAACCCACTACTACCGACCACGCAGTCTGATAGTTTATATATCAATGATGAAATCTTAACATTGCAACACATGCCAATACGGCCGGGTTAACTTATAAAGTGCAATTTTAAATTTCCCGCAAAACTTCCGGTTGAAAACGTCTATGTATGACGACGTATGCGCGTGACGTCAATGGTTGAAACGGAAGTATTCGGACACCATTGGATCCACTACAAAAAGCTCTGATTTCATCGCAAAATTCCACAGTATTCAGGACATTTGTGTTGGTGAATCTTTCGTAATTTGTTTATTAAACAATGAAGACTGCAAAGAAGAAAGCTGTAGGTGGGATCGGTGTATTAGTGGCAGACTACAGCAACACAACCAGGAGGACTTTGAGATGGATAGCAGACGCGCTATCCTAAGAATTCCACTTGAGAAGCTTAAAAAATGTGTCTCCTCGGTTCCCAAACGTTTACTGAGTGTTGTTAAAAGGAAAGGCCATGTAACACAGTGGTGAACATGCCCTTTCCCAACTACTTTGGCACGTGTTGTAGCCATTAAATTTTAGGTGTGATTTACCCTGGATAACCTTATCCGACTTAGTGTAAACGGGGCCTAAGGCACACTGAAGCCCATGTGTTAACCACCAACTAGCTTGACAATATAGTTCAAACGATCAGCTGGTCATCAAACAGAAGGACACTAAGAGGTAAGTTAACATACAACAATGAACTAACATACGCCAGGCATGCGTGTCTACCACTGAACAAATTGAAATCAATACAATGCAATAACTTCTTGTTCTGTTGTTGATTAAGGTTCAAAAACATGAGATAATGTCACACATTTCTTCTGACACAAACCAAAAAGCTCTGTTTTACTGTCCCCACATGAACATGGCAAACTATAAGACAATTTTGTATTCAGGTTATCATCTACACAGTGAAGCATTAAAAAGTGTTCTCTTTTTTTCCCAAAGCAAAAAAAAAAACCTTCTGAAAGTTGACCTATATTTTATGTCTTAGGGGCTGTTAGAGTACTGGAACAGAACCGTCTGCTGCAGAGATGTGTTCTTTTTCTCCAGCGTTTTAAACAAGAACTGATTTGTCCGACATTGAAGTGTCCCTCACAGGGACAGCTTTACTTCTAAAAGTGTCATTAGAAAACATTCTAAAAATAAAGTGCTATTTTTAGCTGATGGTGGCAAATTTAGAAATGCAGCCAACTCAGACTGCGTCATCTTTCACAGAGCTATGTAAACAAAACAATATTCTTACAGTAATTAGTGTACAGTATAACTAACTACCAGTAAAAAAAAAATACCTCTACAGTTATGAGGTGATTTTATTTAGGGACCAAACACTATCGGCCAATTTTTCAGAAAAATTTGGTTGATACTTAGTCCCCCGGCTGACAAGCAGCTAGCAGCTAATCATGTGTCTCCATACAGTTTGGAGACACTAACAAGTAAGTTAACATACAACAATGAACTAACATACGCCAGGCATGCATGTCTACCACTGAACAAATTGAAACCAATACAATGCAATAACTTCTTGTTCTGTTGTTGATTAAGGTTAAAAAACTAAGCTAATAATCCAATCCACTTTATTTATATAGCACATTTAAACAACAAAATGTTTCCAAAGTGCTGCACAACAATATTAAAAACAATATGCAATCAATCTGTACCGAGGATGTCGTTGTGGCTTTGTGCAGCCCTTTGAGACACTTGTGATTTAGGGCTATATAAATAAACATTGATTGATTGATTGATTGATTGATTGATTGATATTCAAATATTATCCTTAGCTCCACCAATGACTGAATAAAAACAAAAAATAAATACATATACAACCAATATAAAATAAATATGATTAAAAACAATTGTAATGGGTAAAACCAATTAAAACAGTAAATAGAAATCAAAATTTTAAAAACACAGAGGACAACACAACTCACATAGTGTTAAAAGCCAGAGAATAAAGAGGAGTCTTAAGACAAGACTTAAAACACTCCACTGTTGGAGCAGTTCGAACATGGAGGGGCAGAGTGTTCCAGAGCTTAGGGCCGACCACAGAGAAGGCCCTGTCTCCCCTGGTTTTAAGTCTGGTCTTGGGCACCACAAGCTGGAGCTGGCTCTCGGACCTCAGAGCGTGCGCAGGAGTGTACATTTGGATAATAATTTGGACTAATAATCACTAATAATTACGGAAAAACTCCTGCATTTCTTTGTATCTTAAGTGTCTTTATCAAGTATGATTATCATTGGAGGACGCCCTGTTTGAAAGCAAGAGACAAATAAAACAAACACCGACATGGCAATTCTATTGATGACGGCAAATTTATTGTTTTAATTTTAATGTATCGTTTGATTGTTATATTTAGACCTAGAAAAAACAAGTGTAACTGTGACTAAATGGGTGTTTTTTCATTTCTAAAGGGCTCTAATAACGTTAAAACACATATTTAGGTCATAAAGAGGGTTTTTATGATCTATTTGATTTATATAATAATTCTACTTCAAGAAAACGTGTATATCACAGTCAGGCCTGGAACCCATTAGCTCGGGGTGCACGATACTATCGGCGGCCGCTAATTATCAACCAATAATTGCAATCATGGCGTCACATCGATAATTCCGATAATGAAAAATCAACCGATAAAATGAGCCAATAATAGTAAAAGCTTATCGTCTCTGCGTTTGTCTTTGGTTTCTCGGTCTCCTCAACTCCTCTCCTCCCCTACGGTATGGTCGCATATTTTTGATGTCATGATACTGCATGCACGGCCTGTTGTGTGCAAAGAAAAGCATCATTGCGCAGCAATCATTGGTGTGGGCTTGATTAAGCATGTCAGAAGAAGACATTTTACTCATGGTTTGCAAAACATGTGCTGCAGAAATCAAACATTCAACACGATAGAATTGATAAGTCACCTTAAACTTCAATAACGTGAAAATGTGTGTCAGGCAGTACAAAGCTGCCTATGTTGCAAAGATGAGACTTAGCGTTAATAGCGGCGACCACAGCAAATGTAAAGACAAGAAAGTGTTTGATAAGAAGTAACAGTTCAAAAGAAAATAGCTCAGGGTGAAAGAACTTCAAAACAAAATTAGTTATGTTTTTTGTTTTATTTATGTTCTGTAATGTAATGTTGCCTATCGAAGGGGCAGACTTAATTACCATCAGGGAAATATCTAATTGTATTCATTTTATTTTTGTCACTCAACAAAAGATGTGACAGCACTTATTAAAGTGTTGTTGCTAACTACAATGCAGAACTTTATTGGCATAGTTCTATTGGCCTCAATTGTGTATATTGTGTTGGATAGATTGTTTTTTATTTTTTTAAGGAAATTATGACCCCGAATGGGACAAGCGGTAGAAAATGGATGGATAGATGGACGGCTATTCAGAATGTTTAAATTGCTAATTTATCAATGAAGTACTTGAAAAGTTATAAGATCAATAAATTCCCAAAATTGTTTTGCTCTAGGCAATGATTGTAGCTGTTTGCATGGATCAGAATTAGAGTAGGAAGTGTATTTGTACTTAAAATATAGTTAATTAAGTAAATAATTATATCAGTTGACATTAGGGTGGCTAACGATTAACAATGTGACCGGATATCTGCTTGGACAAGTGAGCAATTTGGCTGTGTCAGTAGCATCCACCTCCATCGATAGAAATCAGTGGATGTTTTTTGTTTTTAAAACAAGAGGACAGCCAGGGCTGTTCACAAACAGATTCACGCGCTTGCCACGTTAGCTTAAAGGCCTACTGAAATGAGATTTTCTTATTTAAACGGGGAAAGCAGGTCCATTCTATGTGTCATACTTGATCATTTCGCGATATTGCCATATTTTTGCTGAAAGGATTTAGTAGAGAACAACGACGATAAAGGTCGCAACTTTTGGTTGCTGATAAAAAAGTCTTGCCTGTACAGGAAGTAGCGTGACGTCACAGGTTGTGGAGCTCCTCACATCTGCACATTGTTTACAATCATGGCCACCAGCAGCGAGAGCGATTCGGACCGAGAAAGCGACGATTACCCCATTAATTTGAGCGAGGATGAAAGATTTGTGGATGAGGAAAGTGAGAGTGAAGGATTAGAGGGCAGTGGAAGCGATTCAGATAGGGAAGATGCTGTGAGAGGCGGGTTGGACCTGATATTCAGCTGGGAATGACTAAAACAGTAAATAAACACAAGACATATATATACTCTATTAGCCACAACACAACCAGGCTTATATTTAATATGCCACAAATTAATGCCGCATAACAAACACCTCCCCCCTCCCGTCCATATAACCCGCCAATACAAATCAAACACCCGCACAACACACTCAATCCCACAGCCCAAAGTACCGTTCACCTCCGCAAAGTTCATACAGCACATATATTTCCCCAAAGTTACGTACGTGACATGCACATAGCGGCACGCACGTACGGGCAAGCGATCAAATGTTTGGAAGCCGCAGCTGTGTACTCACGGTAGCGCGTATCCAACTCAATGTCCTCCTGGTAAGAGTCTCTGTTGTCCCAGTTCTCCACAAGCATGCGTATCCAACTCAAAGTCCTCCTGGTAAGAGTCTCTGTTGTCCCAGTTCTCGCTTGACTGTCATATTTCGGGAATGTAAACAATGAAACACTGGCTACGGTGCTGCAGCCGGCCGCTAATACACCGCTTCCCACCTACAGCTTTCTTCTTTGCTGTCTTCATTGTTCATTAAACAAATTGCAAAAGATTCACCAACACAGATGTCCAGAATACTGTGGAATTTTGCGATGAAAACAGACGACTTAATAGCTGGCCACAATGGTGTCCCAAAATGTCTGCTACAATCCGTGACGTCACGCGCAAACGTAATCATACCGAGACGTTTTCAGCAGGATATTTCGCGGGAAATTTCAAATTGCACTTTACTAATCTAACCCGGCCGTATTGGCATGTGTTGCAATGTTAAGATTTCATCATTGATATATAAACTATCAGACTGCGTGGTCCGTAGTAGTGGGTTTCAGTAGGCCTTTAAGTAACTGAAGACAAGAATGGATGGAAATACATAGACCGGGTGTCGCACAGGACAAGCAATCAGTGGACAGTTTAAAACAACCCACAAACTAATTACCCCGGATTTCCACGAGATACGTAACAGATGCTGAATGGCAACAGAGCGGAAAGTCTCCGTGCTTTGCAGTCCATCAATACCCTCCGGCGGGCACTGACTTGACTTGACTCGTGGAAAAGACAACAGTTTTGCGTTGCAGAACGACTACTTTATTTTTGTATTTGTAGCCAACAACAAAGCTGTAACAACATTAGGGCTATATAAATAAACATTGATTGATTGATTGATTGATTGAACATCCATGGCAAGCTTTGAACACACACATTTTTCATTAGACTCCCGCTAACCACTCACCTGCTTGCCCTTAGCTGGCTCGAATATGCGTGTAATAGGATTCTTTGATTTTGGACCTCAATAATCAGCATGTCCTCATCTATTGTGTTAACCCAGTGAAATTACATCTGAAAACCCTTGACATATTATTTAATATGTAAGATTTACAGAGCAGCTGTTAAGTACACTGGATATTTACTTTGTATTGATTGGACTGAAGGCCAAGACTTCTGTTCTTTATTTGTATTTGATCATATTTATATCATCCCATCTAAAAAAATGTTTTGTTTTGGTCCTTGTTTAAAAATAAATATATTTGACATGTGATTCTGTTGTCTTTTTACTTTATCTTTGCCTTACAGCATCTTTGGGGATATATGTCGGGGTTTCTAACTTTGAAAATACTGTAAGCATTTCACTTATAGAAGGTGTTTTTTTATATTTGAGGATGAATCCGCCCATGGGTGTTCTCATTCATCCAGGGTATTTTTATTCTCAGGGCCTTCAACTGATCAGTTGACGGTTCAATTCGTCTTTCAAGGCATTTGGCCACTCATCCGAGTAGTTTCCATCAATTCATGCTTTTAGACTTAGATTGGACAGATCTAGTCTGAGCGCTTGGTGCCAAGGTCGTAACTATTCGTCCTCTAACATGCGGAAGGAATGTTTTTGCTCTTTTGTGGCGTGAAAAAAGAATGTGTCTTATCAATATGATATACCGTACAGGCCAAAAGTTTGGACACACCTTCTCATTCAATGAGTTTTCTTTATTTTCATGACTATTTACATTGTAGATTGTCACTGAAGGCATCAAAACTATGGATGAACACATGTGGAGTTATGTACTTAACAAAAAAAGGTGAAATTCTAAAAAATAAAAACAAATTTAAAAAAATTAATAAAAAAAAAAAAAAAAAGGTTTAATTTTTTTTTTTTTTTTTTTAATTAAATCTACATAGAATAAAAAAAAAAAAAATGTTTTAATTAAATCTACATAGAAAAAACACAAGATACACTTTCAATCAGTGCATCAACCCAAACAACCTTCCCCATGCACACTCATCCACACCCACTCACACAAAAGGGGTTATTTCTTTCTGCTACCAATATTCTGGTTCCCACAACATAGACAACACATCTGCAAGGGACACAGTCCCTGAAGCACACATGATTGTATAGGCTGCTGGTCCACTAACATTTTCATTAATTACTATTTTTTATGTAATTATTTTTATATTGTTTTACTTTCTTTTTTTTCCAAGAAAATGTTTTTTATTTATTTATCTTATTTTATTTTATTTTTTAAAAAAGGGCCTTATCTTCAACAGACCAGGTTGTCAATGAAATTAGATTTGTTTAAAGGTTTTTTTAAACCAGGCCCAGTCCAGATAATGTCCAAGTCGGACTCAGCAACACACACCTTCATTCATGTACACAGAAAAAAATTAGGGAACACAACAGATTGCATATAATTTATAAACAAAATTACATTTTCAAAATAAGCATTTATGTACAGTCCAGATTATGTCCAGGTCACTCAAATTAGGGAACACAACAACAGATATCATATAATCTATAAACATAATTATACTTTCAAAATAAGCCTTTGAGGACTTCTCATCTTTTTTTTAATGTTTTTTGGCATCATTATCGTTTTCAACCATGTAACTTTCTAAAGTTAGAAAATACTGAATAAATGTTTTAAAGAAGGTAATACTAAGTGAATATCTGTTTTTGGCCTTAAAAATAAACATTTTACAGAGTACTATAATTAAATTGACTAAATCATGATTGTCAATTAACTCTCCTAAAATAACAGAAACCACATTAAGCTTCATAAACACACCAATCCTTAAACACATTTTTTCAACTTCCACCCAAAACAAAGACACAATATGACAATACCAAAACAAATGCAGGGTGGATTCAGGCTCCTGACAACAAAATCGGCAATCATCTGACTCTGTCATATTCCATAATTTTAACATTTTCCCTGTGAGTAAGAAGTTATAAATAATTTTAATTTGAAAATAACGATTTTGCACATCGATAGTGGTTTTATAGATTAGTTTGAATATGGCATCCCATGGCAACGGGCAGTCAAAAAAGTCCTCCCATTTTCCATTTGTGTTGTATGAGGCAGCCTTCAAAGATTTCTTTATTAAATAAAAATTATATATTTTTCTATTTATTTTAATTCCTTTTTGCCAACTAGAATTTCTTATTAGAGGTAGATAGATAAGATAGATAGATAGATAGATAGATAGATAGATAGATAGATAGATAGATAGATAGATAGATAGATAGATAGATAGATAGATAGATAGATAGATAGATAGATAGATAGATAGATAGATAGATAGATAGATAGATAGATAGATAGATAGATAGATAGATAGTACTTTATTGATTCCTTCAGGAGAGTTCCCTCAGGAAAATTAAAAACGTTTACAAACTAATAATTTAGTAGTTCCATAATTAATTATTTGTTTCCATCTTTTCCCAATTACTCCAGTTAGTTGATAAAATGAAAAGCTTGAGCAAGCATCACCATACATAGCTCTAAATTCATCATACTTCATAATTTTACCATTCTCATTGATAATATCATTGACAAAAATGATTCCTCTTTCAAACATATTTTTCCAAAAGAAAGGCTTTCCATCTATTACAATATTAGAGTTCATCCATATTAACTGCTGCAAAATATCGTCTCTTTTTTCTGGCACATAAAATTGAAAACACCACTATGAGTGGATTGTTTCCTTTATGAACCCCGCCATGTTTCCCAGCAGACTCTCTGAGAGGGGATCACTTGTAAAAAAGGATACAATTTCTTTTGATACAGTACATGTTTTTTGTCCAACAGGACATTTGTGTACCACTCAATGTTTAAATACATCTTTGGAACAATTGATGCTTTTAAAGACAGACACATAGCTTCAAGGTTGAGAAGTTTCAGGCCCCCATATTCATACTCTTTGTACAAAACCTTTCTTTTAATCTTTTCTGGTTTGCCGTTCCAGACAAAATCGAAGACCCTCCGCTCATAAATCTTAAAAAAGTTTTGTGATGGAGCTGGTAATGACAAGAACTAATAAATAAATTGAGGAATAATTAACGAGTTGGCAATAGACATTTTACCATACAAGGTTAGGGATTTCCCTTTCCATAATTGCATAATTTTGTCCAGCTTTCTTAGTCGATTATCATAATTTACTGAGCCTAGATCTTCCAGATTTTCTGGGACAACAACACTAAGTATGTTAACTGGTCCATCTGTCCACAAAACAGGCACTTTGCATTCCATTCGAAAGGACGTTCCCTTTAGATTTCCGATGCTTAACATTTTACATTTATCATAATTAAGCTTAAGGCCAGATTGCTGTGAAAATATGTCCAAAAGATTAAGAAGGTTCCGCAAACAATGTGGAAAAATCTTATCTTTGTGAATCAGCCTTTTCTGACATGAACTTCATCAAGAACAAACACAGAACACGCCTCACTGATGCACATCTGCAAGACTCACTCAGAGTTGCAGTGTCAAGTTACACACCAGAGTACACCACACTAGTTAACAGCATGCAATGCCAGGCTTCCCACTAACTGACAAAGAAACAGATAACAGATTTGGTGTCCAGTTCAAAGTGTGACATGATTTAAAAATTTGAGAGTTTACTTTTGTATTTTACATGAGTTATTATTTGTACAAACATGGTGCAAAGTAATTCATGATTTGTTAAAAAATGTTAGTGGCTAGCTAGTTAAAATGGGATATTGTGATTTCACAAGACTGTCTTAGAAGTGATCATTTGAAAACGTTCAATTAGAAAAATGTGCACTTGGAGAAAATATAAAAATAAAGTGTTGCATATTGATATTTATCTGTTTCTATATATATTTATTGTGAGAAATCATTAAGATGATCAGTGTTTCCACAAAGATAAATATCATTAATTATTAATAATAACAGAGTTAAAGGTAAATTGAGCAAATTGGCTACTTCTGGCAATTTATTTAAGTGTGTATCTAACTGGTAGCCCTTCACATTAATCAGTACCCAAGAAGTAGCCCTTGGTTTCAAAAAGGTTGGTGACCCCTGTTCTAGTGTATTCAAAATAGCCACCCTTTGCTCTGATTACTTTTTCGCACACTCTTGGCATTCTCTCGATGAGCTTCAAGAAGTAGTCACCTGAAATGGTTTTCACTTCACAGGTGTGCCATCACTGTTCAAAGCAGTAATCAGCCATCTTTGGACAATGTTGACCAGTATTTAAAGTCAAAGCGTAATAATTGTGTAAATGTATCAATAAGTGCTTTGAGTACATTATGCTTGTGTAAGGTACTTTTTGAAACCTTTATTTTGTTAGCGCAGTCAGACCGGATGTGGCACACAGTTTTGTTCGAGTGAAGAGGGGAAGTGTGCTGCTGTTCTGAGCTTGACGTGTGGAGACGACTTTGAGGCTGTTAAAAAAAAAAAGAGACTATCAAATTGCGACTGCTGTCCTGTTTGTACATTGATCTTACATCGATGATGTCGTTCACAACAACACAAGCAGATAAGATGTGTTATGGATGTAGGGATTGTCTTTGCTAGCATTAGCTTCGTAGTTAAGTCGCTGTTTCAAGTGGTCGTCCCGACATTGTTTAGTTTAGGACGTCTTTCCTCGCCAAACAAATGTTCCTTCTCCTCAATATCACAGCATTTCACTCATATTTATGTAAAGTCCGTAATGTTCTGCATTTACCAGCATATTCCATTTTATTGGCTACATATGTGATTCTGAAATCATATGGCTTTACTTTTTTTGTTGAGTATAGTGATTGTTGATTAGTGTTCCTTGCTGCCTGTAAGTTTATTGTAGATCATAAATCATGCAACACACCTGGACATGAGACGTCTGAGTAGGTATTCCGACAAGTTGGTACAGTTTGACAGCCATTTAAGACCTGGAACTGTCGAGGATTATGAGACATTTTTCATCTAAATGGGAATATCCAGTATGAACATCCTAGCAGTCGGCATCCTAATGACAGCAAACCCTATACAGTAAGTGATGTTTTATTATTTTTGTTGGCTCTTATAAAGTATGCAGTGAGCAGAAATCAGTGAGGGAGAAAAAAGCAAACATTGTGATGCATTTTTGAAATTATTGCGCCGCATATGCTTAAGTTGAGCTAAATACGTAAATATTAAATGCTATTATAAAAATTCCCCAAAAAGTGCAGTTCCCCTTTAAGGTTTTCATAAGCTGCAAGCAATAAACATCCACATTATATCAAAAGAAGGTTTGAAATAATTAATGTGCACCTTGTAAATCTAAACAGATCTTTGCACTGTATTGTGCACAGAATATTTTCTAGGTAGATGACAAATATTCTTAAAAGATTTAAACATGTTACGAAATGCGACATTCTTGTGTAATTTTCACATGTTTTATTTCGTTAAATTCTACTTTTTTTAAATTTTTTTAATCTAATTCCAAAAGTTGCTTTCTATGCAATGTCCCTTTTAAGACCTGACTGTTGGTCATGTTAGCTCTAAACTAAACTAAATTGATGCTAATCGATCATATTGTTATTTTTTTCCAGAAAAGAATCGATAACAGAACCAATAAAGAACCAAATTGTGAAGCAGAATCGAAAGTGAAATCGGGACCGGAAATATCCTATCAATTCCCAATCTTTTCTGAATTTTCTGAAAAATCGACAGTGCGCGTTATAACCCGATGTGCCTAATGTACGTAAAAATTATAAATGTGCTCATCAACCTCGAAGCAATTTCATATGGTACATGGTGTAATGATAAGTGTGACCAGTAGATGGCAGTCACACATAAGAGATATTGTGTGGGCTGGAGGTAGACTGACCAGTGACGTGCGGTGAGGTTCATGGCTGGTGAGGCACTGACTTCATAACAGTCAGATTTACAAACATATGAACCCTAAAGTGTATCTTATTCACCATTTGATTGGCAGCAGTTAACGGGTTATGTTTAAAAGCTCATACCAGCATTCTTCCCTGTTTGGCACTCAGCATCAAGGGTTGGAATTGGGGGTTAAATCACCAAAAATGATTCCCGGGCGCGGCGCCGCTGCTGCCCACTGCTCCCCTCACCTCCCAGGGGGTGAGCAAGGGGATGGGTCAAATGCAGAGGACAAATTTCACCACACCTAGTGTGTGTGACCATCATTGGTACTTTAACTTAACTTTAACTTTACACATACAAACTGTAGCACACAAAAAAGCACATATAATCAAAAAAAACATTATTATGGTCTTACCTTTACTTATAAATGAAGTCCATGCGCCGCTCTTTTTGAACCAAAGCATCGATAACTTGTTTATAAATAAATGATAAATGGGTTATACTTGTATAGCGCTTTTCTACCTACAAGGTACTCAAAGCGCTTTGACAGTATTTCCACATTCACTCATTCACACACACATTCACACACTGATGGCGGGAGCTGCCATGCAAGGCGCTAACCAGCAGCCATCAGGGGCAAGGGTCTTGCCCAAGGACAACGGACGTGACTAGGATGGTAGAAGGTGGGGATTGAACCCCAGTAACCAGCAACCCTCCGATTGCTGGCACGGCCACTCTATCAACTTCGCCACGCCATCCTTATAGAAGTCTTCCTTATCTTTCTTCAGTTTTAAAAGTCTCTCTGTCTCGATGGAGATCTTTTAATTATTACCTCCTGTCCAGTTTAGAGAACCGTTTATTTTAGATATGTAGATAGATAGATAGTACTTTATTGATTCCTTCAGGAGAGTTCCCTCAGGAAAATTTTAATCCTCCATGTTAAAAGTTCAGGCGAGAGGAAAAAATAAACGACCGCTGCTAACTGTTGCTGCTTGTTGTCACTTCTTCTGCAGCCGAGTAGTCGCAAGAATTATATCTGGGATCACTACCGCCCTCTACCACCAGGAGGCGGGATTACTGCGAGCCTCACCCAGTGCGTCTTCGCAGCCGTTTTATGATTGCTCAGCACAAGAAATATGTTACACACATACAGTTGTTGACAAAATACACTGTACATTATATACCTCAGCTAACTAAACTATGGAAATTTATAATATAATTCATATAGCAATACGATCTCACTGCACAGCAGGCCAGCAGTTAGCCGAGTCATTGCGCAATCCATGGCGAGGCTCAACTGGCTGGTGACTCACCGCAAGTCTCTTCTCAGTATTTGAACGGCAAATGTGAAAATTCAGCAATTTTGAATAAAAATAATCTAAAACTGGTGAAGTCAAATGGAAAATAACTTTATAGTATAATCACTGGATACATATAACAATTTAATTTATTTTTTTTTCTTTTTACATTTTTTTTTCTTTCCATGATGGCAGGTGAGGCCCCGCCTCACCTGCCTCCCTTGACTGCACGTCACTGAGACTGACGCCTGTTTAATAAATGACACTAGCAAACACCAAAACGTTAGTGTTTCATTGAAAATATATAACATTACACACAGCGCTCAAAAATCTTTAAAATGTTTTAGCACAACTTTGGTAAACTGCAAAGCCGCTCCGCTTGATGGATTGTAGCAGCTACCGTAGTCAGACTTACTGTGCTTCAACAAACGGGTATTATTGTGGTGTGTGTATAAGGACCCCAAAATGGCACCTATTAGGAGACATTATCTGGAGTTCCATCCATCCATCCATTTTGTACCACTTGTCCCGTTCATTTCTGTTGTACTCCACGCCGTAGTCAATAAGCTTTCTTTTTCTCTATCTTCTTGTTGTGGGACATTCATCCTCCGTTGTTGCCATTTTTAATATAAAGTAGCGTAGAGGTCTAACTTATATTTGTCAGTAGACTCGCTACGTAAGCGCTAAAAACTACCGGTGCAACAAAGAAGACGGGGAGAAGACGATGTCGAAGAGGAGCCAAGTAAATAAGACCGCCCACCAAAGGGCGCATCCTGAAGAGACGGTCAAAGAAAGCGGCTTAAAGATGTTCTGTAAAACATAATCTATGCAACATTTTGACCAAAAAAACACCATTACGTGTTATGTAGACCACAAGGAAGTGTTTTAAATGTCAAAAAAAATCATAATATGACTCCTTTAATGCACCTTATAATCCGGTGCACCTTTTGTATGAAAATAGACCTGAATAGATCCACTCATCGGCAGTGTACCATATAATATGGTGCGCCCAGTGCTCCAAAAAATATGTTAAGTGCAAATAAAAATTCAGCTTCACCATAGTCATAAGTCATAATTTAAAGAAACTTCTGACTTAGCTTCAGACTTCCTCTGATTGTTTGAGATGGTCCTTACTGCCCCAAGTGGCAAAAAAGTGTATTACAACTGAGTACCACAGAATTCCACAGATAAAAAAACAAATATTTTTTGGCGGCCATCGAGGGAACGCTCGCGGCCCAACAATAGGCCCTATGGTTAAGAAGCACTGGCTTAGAGGACGGTTGTGTTGATGAAGCGCGCCGTCGTATGTTAGGTGGCGTTCACTTCAAACAGACACCAACTCTTATTAGCGTGCCTGACTTTGGAGACTAGGAAGAAATAGTGTTGTGTTATTAACGTTTGTGTGGTGTTGCTGCCTTATTTGTGATTATTCTACATTAAATATCATATACTTGAACTGAATGTGACATCGTATCATAACTACGACAGTCAGCTGGATTAAAAAAAAAAATACCGATAGCAGTATTATTAGTCCAGAATCTTAACGGTCTTCCTAGACCATACGTGTCAAACTCAAGGCCCGGGGTCCAGATCCGGACCGACATGTCATTTAAGTGGCCCGCGAATGCCTGGGAATAATGTGGATACTTCATCTTTCTTACTAAACGTTTTCATTGTTTCTATTTTGACAGGAAAAACATGTAGGTACACATGACATTTCATATGTTTTAAACCTTGATATATATATAAATATTACATTTTTATTGGTGTGAATCTTTGGGCATCTCGCCATTCGATTCTGATTCTTGAGGTGAGGATATGATTCCTAATCAATACTCGATTCAACACGATTCTCGATTTAAACTGATTTTTGCAGTGTATTACTTGGTATAATAATAACAACACCTTAACAAAACAGCTTACAGGCTGCAAAACCTCCTTTTGGTTGCTGACATATGACACATACTGTACATGCACCAAGTAAGCATAGAGATGGCCTAAAGAATGTTGTTGTTTTTTTTATATTTAATTAGTCAAAAAAATTAAATAAATTAGATTTCAGAAAATTATGAAAAAAATCATGATTCGAATGTGACAAGAAACTTTTTTTTTTTTTAAATAATGTCCTGCCCAGCTTCTCAGGCAAATCAGATAGTAGATGTAGATGCCCATATCGGCTGTTCAGATTTACTTTACAAAAGAGAAGTGTAGGATACTTCTCTTGTTGCCTTATTTGTATTTTGACTTTATTAAATGTATTTATATTATCATTTGGTGCAGCCGGGCCGGAGCAGGAGGGGATAGAAAGAGAAAAAAAAGGAAGACAGAGGGGGGAATTGAAACTTCTTTTTTTTTAACACCCCTAATTGTTATATACCATATGATAGTTTGTAAAAAATAAAAATGAATACTTAAATATCTGCTTGTCACCTTGACTTACGATTTCAAAGCAAGTTATCCATCAATTTGTACGTACAAAAATTAAATAACGAAATGCATAGGCAATAATATAATGAGGTGATTATACTTTTATATTCTTACATTCTTGGTTACAAGTGGCCCTCTGAGGGCAACCAAGTTGGCGATGTGGCCCTCGATGAAAACAAGTTTGACACCCCTGTCCTAGACTCACCCAATTAGGAACCGGTACAGTATGCATCCCCATTTATCGGTATCAGTTCAAATTTACATTATCGTGCTTCCCTACAATGAGCCGTGATAAACGAGGGACGACTGTAGGTGGATCCATCCTTTGTGAAGAGCCAACATTTTTTTAATTGTATTCAATAATCATATCTAGGGATGATGTTTGATAAGAAATTATCGAGTTCGAGCCTATTATCGAATCCTCTTATCGAACCGATTCCTTATCGATTCTCTTATCGAGTCCACATAGGTTGTTTTATATGGAAAAAAACACACAATATTTGGTTTAACAAAAGCTCACTTTTATTATATAAAAAAAAATAATCTAATAAATAAATAAATATTGACTGTTACCCCGCTAAAAAAATAAAATAAAATAAAAAAATATTGACTGTTGTTACCCAAAGTATATTAAGTGGGATTTTTCAGAAAAACAAATATATACAGTAACACAAAAACAAGCTGTCTCTGTGATCACTATATGTGTATAAATAATACTATAGTGTTAAATAAAATCAGTCCCTTGGGCAGAAAACTGAAAATAATACAGCTCTCCAAAAAGTGCACTTCTGCTGCTATTTGACATAACTGTTTGTTATGATGCTTTGACATTTTTGCACTTTATTTCTTTATTGAAAGAAAATTCTATGAAGAGAAAAGTTGTTTGCAAATGTGGCTACAATGGTAAAAAATGAAAAGTTAAAGCTAAAAAAAGAAATGCACTTTATTGAGTTAAAATCTTTCTTTTTAGGGGGAAAGATGTGATGTTATGAGCTAGGGAATATAACAACTACACTACCCAGCATGCAACGGGAATGACGAGCATGCGCGGTAGCCCCGAAAAGTGTTGTTGGATGTCGTCACCTGTGAAAGTAAACGTCAAGAACTCAGCCAACACGCCTCGTCTGCATTATTTATAATTAGACACAACACATATACAGTGTGATTTTGTTTTGTTTACAAGGAAAGAAAAACAAAAGTTAAAAAAGGGAGATGTCATATATGTTGTATATATATGTATGTGCTGCGGTTGCTTTAAGAACGTTGTGACAGCTGCCGTAAAGGAGGTGCGTTGCTAGCCTGGTTGCTGTTTCCGGTTGGTCGTAAAAGTGTTCGTCATGTGTTTGTACCCTGCTCAAATCTCTCAGTAAAGTTATTCATTGGATTATACCTTTTGTTTTGAACTTTATTATTCCATTGTTTTTCCTGCTTTCCCTATCTGTGCCTAATGACTGAGCTACGTGACGTAAATTCTTGTGATGTCTCAAGGGGCATTTCTGGTCGGGATGGGATTCGTTCCGAGGGATTCGAATAAAGAACCAACTCTTTTTCTTTACTATAGTGGTCTCGATAACGGGTACCGGTTCTCAAAAAGGGATTTGAGTCCGAGGACTCGGTTCTTTTCTTATCGAACAACCGGGAAAACCGGTTTCGAGTATCATCCCTAATCATATCTAACCTAGACTTTTCTAAAGTAAATCTGTACAGCAAATATGGGCATTTACATCAACAAAATGATTTGCCTGAGTGGCTGGCCACGACACAGAAAAAAAAAAGTTTTGGAATTGTATTTATTTATTTATTTTTAAAACGCTTACAGCGTATATTTGACACGTCGATGGATGTTTTGGGGTATTTTTTTAGAGCACTGCAGACGAGCGCGACTGCCATTGACTCCATTGTTATCTGACTTTTATTTACGAGTTTAGTTGAGTTGAGTTGAGTTTGAGTTTATTTCGAACATGCAAGCATACAACATGATACATCACAATTTCCAGTTTCTCTTTTCAACATGTTCGAAAAGGAGTAGGAAGAAGCAGAGCTTATTTAATCCTACCCCTTTTCTTTACATAACAGTTGCTGAAACTTTTTTTATTCACTTCCTGTTCTCAATTTTTTCACAATAAACTCCATATGTAATCACAATAAAAATAAATAAATAAATAATAGTAAGAATTTAATAATAATAATTGGTGAAGAAAGTCATATTTCATATGATGAGATAAGTAAGATTACTTTAAGAATGAATGAATGAATGGATGAAATAAATTGAAAATGTTTGTCATGGTTCTTCTTCTTTGTACTTTGTAAACACTTTGAGTTTGAAGAGTTTCTTGAAGTGGATCATATTAGTACATTGTTTGATTGCTTTGCTTAATCCATTCCATAATTTAATTCCACATACTGATATACTGAAGGTCTTAAGTGTTGTACGTGCGTACAAATGTTTTAAATTACATTTTTCTCTAAGATTATATTTCTCCTCTTTTGTTGAGTTAGAACGCATTAAAAAAAGAAAAACAAATGTGAGCAGAATTCCGAAAAAGTGCAGTTCCTCTTTAACCCTTAAGTCACCTTTGACCAAAAAACTGAAATTTTTTGCATCCACTGTCAGTAACTACAGTTTGTCGCTAAATCTGTAAGTGCAAGTTAAAACTCTACTATGCAAAGCCAAAGCCATTTATCAACAACACCCAGAAAAGTTAGGCCCGAGATCATCTAAGATGGACTGATGCAAATTGGAAAAGTATTCTGTCCTAGACCGAACTAAATAGGAACCGGTACAGTATGCATCCCCATTTATCGGTATCGGTTCAAATGTTTATTATCGTACTTCCCTACAATGAGCCGTGATAAACGAGGGACGACTGTAGGTGGATCCATCCTTTGTGAAGAGCCAACATTTTTTTAATCGTATTCAATAATCATATCTAACCTAGTCTTTTCTAAAGTAAATCTGTACAGCAAATATGGGCATCTACATCAACAAACTGATTTGCCTGAGTGGCGGGACACCACACAGAAAAAAAAAGTTTTGGAATTGTAATTATTTTTAAAACGCTTACAGTGTGTATTTGAAACATTGATGGATGTTTTGGGATATTTTTTTTAGAGCACTGCAGAAGAGCGTGACTGACATTGACGCAATTGTTACCTGACTTTTATTTACGACTTAGAACGCATTAAAAAAAAAGGAAAACACATGTGTGCTTATCACACATAAGGATTGTGAATGATGAGCGGAATTCCGAAAAAAGTGCAGTTCCTCTTTAACCCTTTGACCAAAAAACTATCCACTGTCAGTAACTACAGTTCGTCGCTACATCTCTAAGTGCAAGTTAAAACTCTACTATGCAAAGCCAAAGCCATCTATCAACAACACCCAGAAACGTTGCTGGCTTCGCTGAGCCCGAGTTTTGATTGATTGAGACTTTTATTAGTAGATTGCACAGTACAGTACATATTCCGTACAATTGACCACTAAATGGTAACACCCGAATACGTTTTTCAACTTGTTTAAGTCGGGGTCCACGTTAATCAATTCATGGTATAAATATATACTATCAGCATAATACAGTCATCACACAAGTTAATCATCAGAGTATATACATTGAATTATTTACATTATTTACAATCCGGGGAGTGGGATGTGGAGGAGGTTGGGACGGGGGGGTTAGGTTTGGTTGATATCAGCACTTCAGTCATCAACAATTATATCACCTGAGAAATGGACATTGAAACATTGTAGGTCTGACTTCGTAGGATATGTATAGCGAGCAGTGAACATAGTGAGCTCAGAAAGCATAAGAACAAGTATATACATTTGATTATTTACAATCCGGGGAGGTGGGATGCGGTGGGGGGAGGGTGTTAGTCTAGGGTTGTAGTTGCCTGGAGGTGTTCTTTTAGTGCGGTTTTGAAGGAGGGTAGAGATGCACTTTCTTTTACACCTGTTGGGAGTGCATTCCATATTGATGTGGCATAGAAGGATAATGAGTTAAGACCTTTGTTAGATCGGAATCTCGGTTCATCTAAGAAGGACTGATAAAAGTATTCTGTCCTAGACTGACCCAATTATGCAGCCCCATTTATCGGTATCAGTTAAAATTTCCATTACCGTGCTTCCCTAGACTGTAGGTCAGACCTGGGCATTCTGCGGTCCGCGGGCCACATCCGGCCCTTTGTGCGTCCCTGTCCGGCCCGCGTGAGGCCAATCACAAATTACAAAATACATTTAAAAATGTATCTATGTCGAGTGTGCAATACAAAGGTGATGCTTTTGTTTTGAAAAGCGTTATTTGTAATACTTCCGTGTGGACGTATGCGCGTGCGTGATTGTGAATGAATGTGAACAGCGACAATCACAAATGACAAAATAAAGTTGAAAAAACATCTATGTCGTGCGCGCAATATAACTGTGCTGCTTTTATTTTGAAAAGCGTTATTTATGGGAGTATGTCCGGGTGTAACCTGTGAGTGAAGGTGCACAGCGACAAGTGATGCACGGTTTACACCCGAGACGCTAAAAAGAGAAAAGTTGATGATGAATGGCGTGTTTTCAACAAGACATGGACTGCCAAGCAACGTTCCTTCTAAGGTGCGCGCCTGCGCAATTGCGCACTGCTCAAGCGTCCTCTGCGCACAGCAAATATATGCCGCGCACCAAATCAAACCCATCTGAATTCTAAACAAAATAAACACATTTATTCTGTGTAATTTTGCAATGCAACTTTGAGTGACAACAAGCGGCCCTAACGGTGTTCATCAACACCGTTCAATTGAACACCGTTCAATTATTGTAACGTCTATCGAGATGTTTCGAGGCCAGGAATTATATTGATCACTTTATTGAGCAAAACTGTTTATATTCGGCCATAACCACACCAAAAACATGGGTAAAACACTTCTATCTCGAAAAACTAGTCATTTTCTGCCGTACAAACCAGGCAAAAACCAACTTGTCATCTGTCACCAACACGCATACCACTAAACCACTGGTGCGTTTATGGCCACACAAAAAGTCGGACAACTCAAACACCACACAAAGTTACACTATGACTCCTCAGTCATACGTGTGCTTATTTACTGTCATTTATTATTAATGTTAATTTATTTATATTAATCATGGAATGCTGTTACTAGAGAAAGTTACAGGAATGCACACTTCATCCTATGCTTACATTTCATTGTGCAACATGAGGATGTTTAAGGGGAACTAAATGTGATCTCTGAAAGGGGTACAAATAATTTCCAAAGCAGTGCTTTTGGTATAAAGTTAAGTTAGGTTAAATGAAAGTATTATTATTATTATTATTAATTATTATTATTATTTATCTTACGGTATACATCAAAAATAATATTGAGCAAAATTTAATTGAAATATTGTCGATGTGGCCCTCCAGCAGTGCTATGGTTGCTCATGCGGCCCCCGGTAAAAATGGAGGTAGGTTGATCCATCCTTTGTGAAGAGCTGACATTTCACAAATCTACCCTCAGAACGCCACCGATGCGTGTCCCGTGTCGGACAAAGTCTCGTCCTGTTTACGTCATCAGGTCTTTGAGAGGGAACAAGACCGTCGAGTTTCGACACAAACAGCACAATGCCCTCAACATGAGATAGCAATGGTTTGTAAGAAAGTATGCAGGAGTGCCCGGGCTTCATTCCACTCACACGAGCGTGGGCATACGGCCAGGTAAAAACACGGCACGAGACAGGAAAAGAGTTTGATAAACCCCCTTGTTGAAACATACCTCTCATTGGGTTCTGGATCCACTGGATCCCTCCGATGAGGTGGGGGGACTGGCCGAGCATTGCAAATCTCTCAAGCTCTAGAAGATTCCAGTGTTCTCTGAGATTACAGTGTTTATTCACAATTATAGGGACTGTGTAGTCTACCACCTGCTGCAGGATGAGCCTTCTGAACTGAACTGGTCTATGCAAATGCACACACACACACACACACACACACACACACACACACACACACACACACACACACACACACACACACACACACACACACACACACACTTACATGTCAACACGACTATGCCTGCCTACTTTCAAAACAATGGGGGAAAAAAAAAAACCTTCAAGTCACGTGACAAGAAGACAGCCGGATGCGCAGAGAGGAGAAAGGTGGGCAACCATCACCCAAATGACAAGCGTTCACACTTGACCCGCATACCTTTTTTGGTGTCATCGACTTTAAACTAGTCCCTCTTTACGGTAACGCGGTGAAAACGAAACACGCTTACCTTCGACGGCCATGGCGTCACTCCTCAGATGCGGGCATCACTCGCTTAAGAAGCTGCGAGGGGAAAATGCGAGACAGTCAGCCTCTCTCATTGTACCTTGCTCGGCTGTGTTATCATCGTCTCCTCGCTGCGGGCAAGCCAGCGTGCAAACAGCATGCTGACGCGCCGCGGTGCATGGTGGGAAATGCAGTCTAAGTGCTCAGACCACGTGGACACGGAAACGTGCTGAATGGTGTTGTGATTTTTACGCACAGGCGCCGATCTATGGAAGTAGAATTGTCTCACATTAACTTATAAATATTGATATGATATTAATACATATGCATATATTAATAAATATACAAATACAAATTTGATATACAAATAAATAATTTGTATAAATAAACGCGAATTTGTAAAAATATTTTTGAGATTTGAAAATATATATACAAATACATTTTCCATCCATCCATTTTCTACCTCTTGTCCCTTTTGGGGTCGCGGGGGGGTGCTGGAGCAGGCCTGGCCCTAACCAATTTGGCGCCCTAGGCAAGATTTTAGGTGGCGCCCCCCCACATCGGCAGTGAAGTGTATATACTCACAAGAAACCGAATAGCTTTGTCTTTTACCTTTTTTTTTACTTAAAGAAAGCAAAATAACATATTATATGAGAATGTTATGTTATGATGATCTTTAACCGAATCACAGCAGTGCTCAAATTAAAAAACAGCATTCCCTCTCATGTGATATTGCTTAATTAACATTAACGATGTGCACTTTAACAAGTAGGCTTACAACTATACCTAATATATAAAGGGGTGGAAAAGTGACTATTACCTGCAGGGCAAACATTAGCTAACCAGAAGGCAATAACAATGTAAACAAAAAACAATGGCTTAAAAGATCTAATACAAATGTCCCTGAAGAATGTAAGGTGGGAGTACTGTAATTACCTAACGTTACATTATTATTTTCCATAACAATTAGCCCCCTCCACAATATTAACCCGACGTTAAAACATAACTTAGCAATTGCCGAACCATGTAACATGCTAAAAAGCCAGGTTACTATCACATTCTGTAACAGACAAATAATTTCATGTAGGCTAACGTTACCTACCTAGGCTACCTCTGTCTTTTTCTCGTTTCCCCTCTTCTTCTTTTCTATTTTTTCTTCCCTGGGCACCTGACAGTTTTGGCCGTTTTGACATCTTGTGTTGATTTTTTTGATGTGGTGACGTCCAAAAAGAGTCATGATACGGGAAGGGAGGGGGCACACCGTGCGGGGGGGGGGGGGGTGTAATGTTGTGACAAATAATATTTCTATTAAATAGGCTTTACTTTGCATTTTAATTAACGTGGGATTGTTTTTTGTATTTAGAAATGATAGTACCAACTTTTTTTCTTTTCTTTTTTTTTTCTCCAACATTTGTGGCACTGGCGTGGCGCTCCCTGATGGACGGCGCCCTTAGCATCCTCACATTCACACACTAGGGCCAATTTAGTGTTGCCAATCAACCTATCCCCAGGTGCATGTCTTTATATCCAATTATAATAATTATCAATGATGTATCCATTATATTATTATAGTAATAGGTACTCTTTATATATATATATATATATATATATATATATATATATATATATATATATATATATATATATATATATATATATATATATATATATATATATATATATATATATATATATACAGTATATATACATATATATAAATATATTAGGGCTGTGAATCTTTGGGTGTCCCACGATTCGATTCAAAATCGATTCTTGGGGTCACGATTTGATTCAAAATCGATTTTTTTATCAATTCAACACGATTCTCGAGTCAAAAACGATTTTTTTTCCCGATTCAAAAGGATTCTCTGTTCATTCAATACATAGGATTTCAGCAGGATCCACCCCAGTCTGCTGACATGCAAGCAGCTTTTTATAATTGTAAAGGACAATGTTGTATCAACTGATTGCAATAATGTAAATTTGTTTTAACTATTAAATTAACCAAAAATATGACTTATTTTATCTTTGTGAAAATATTGGACACAGTGTGTTGTCAAGTTTATGAGATGCGATGCAAGTGTAAGTCACTGTGACACTATTGTTCATTTATTTTTATTTTTATAAATGTCTAATGATAATGTCAATGAGGGATTTTTAATCACTGCTATGTTGAAATTGTAACTAATATTGATACTGTTGTTGATAATATTCATTTTTGTTTCACTACTTTTGGATTGTTCTGTGTCGTGTTTGTGTCTTCTCTCAATTGCTCTGTTTATTGCTGTTCTGAGTGTTGCTGGGTCGGGTTTGGTTTTGGAATTGGATTGCATTGTTATGGTATTGCTGTGTATTGTTTTGTTGGATTGATTAAAAAAAAATATATATATATATAATAATTTAAAAAAAAATAGATTTTTTAAAAATGAGAATCGATTCTGAATCGCACAACGTGAGAATTGCGATTCGAATTCGAATCGATTTTTTCCCACACCCCTAATATATATATATATGTATGTGCGTGTGTGTTAGTTTGCATGCAGGCTTTCGGCCCCCGGACACATTTATTAAGCCCAATGCGGCCCCTCAGTCAAAAAGTTTGGACACCCCTGCTCTAACCACAAGGCCACTGAGCAGGCTACAATAGTTTTTAAAATTAACATTTCCCGGAAATATAAGGGATTTTTAATTTTCAGACCCCTCTAATCCCACCCCATTTTATGACTGAACTGAGGTATTGTGGTATGACGTCATGCATGACGGCAGTTCAAACCCCGAGTATTTGTCGAACTTTAGAAGCTTCATTTTGGGATTGTACTATCTTAGCGGTGCCACTGTATAAGTGTGCATTCCGCTAAGCTGAATTTTACTTTAAAAGGAGAGTAAAATGTTTCCCCGACTGAGAACATTGAAATATTGGAAAACAGGAAACACATTAAAGGACAAGAATAATTTTATAAATATAAAAATGTGACATACAAATAAATCAAGATTTTGTATAAATAAACGTGTATTTGTAAATATATTTTTGAGATTTGAATATAAATATCCTTTATTTTGTATTGAATTGTATCGGATCGCTTTTTTGCTTTTGTGTCGATGAGACATTCCTACCACAAACCAGGGGCCGTACTTATCAAGCTTCTTAGAATTACTCCTAAGAAGTCTGCTAAGAGTTGACTTAAGAGTAAATAAATTCTTCGCTGAAAGCTGCACTTAAAAATTAGTTATCAAGTGTCTTACTCACACTTTCAGCGAAGTGTAGGACTGAATCTTAAGTGTCACACTCAGAGCTGAATTACGACATTACTATGTGCCGTAAACGGAATTTTAGGTGACGTCATTTCTGTGTCCATAGAAATGACCAATCACGGAAGGGAATCCCTTGTCTAAGAATAAAGAAATATCTTAGAAATATTTAAGTGGACAATGGGAGTGTATATTTTGACAATAAACTACAAAATAATACAAAACAAACAAACAATATTGGCAATGAATCAAAAATAAATCTTTCCTTTTTGTTGCACCTTTCCTGCGTCCTGCTCCCAGACCGTAACAAAGAGGCAGGGGAGACACTTCTCCAGGATGTATGCTCGGGGCAACACCCTTCACTTTACCCGGCAGTGGGTCTCCACAGCGGACGACTTTAGAGTGAATGATGAGTCCGGCGATTAGTTGCAAATCTTGCTTTATTGATTGCTTGCACACAGCCAATCCAACACAAAACAAACTAGTCCCTGCTCGCACTCACAATACCGCTCCCTCTCTTCTCTCGCCCACACACTCACTGACGTCACTCACCTCACATGCTGTAACCTAGCGTATGTGTGTGCCACACACATACGCTACTCTCATAACATTTTCTTTCCAATTCATTAATTAGGCAACTAATTTGAAACTGGTGTGGGTGGCTCTATATATACTAGCCCACTGCAGCCACATGCAGAAATCAACAAGGAATGGAAAATTATTAAATCTGTGACAAAAATAATACCTGCTCTGTCTAAACGATACCGTTTGATCAGCTGCTCGTCATCAAACAAAGATGAACGTTCGCGCACGTCTCTCGCCTCAGTGCCATCCCCTGCTGGCAACTCCTAACCACTTAAGACACCTCTGAAGGTCTCTTAAATATCGTGGAGAGTAGGAGTGATTCTTAGACTTAAGAACGTTGATAAAAAGCTTTTATTCTTAAGTTTGAGAGTACGACTAAATTTCGCAAATTTTCAGGACTTAAGTGTAAAATGGCACTCTAAGAAGCTTGATAAGTACGGCCCCAGATGCACAAATAAAATGTGGAGTTACACACTCCCCTGAACAACCAGCAGAGGGCACTGCAGCCAGAGCTACAGCTATACAGTTTTTTTCCATTTGTAATTTTTATCTCCAGATTTTTTTCCAAACATTTTTATTTGTCTCATATTTTAATTTGTACTGCATGCCATTGTTGACTACTGTGATATGTTACTTTACCTGACTGTGGTAAAAAAAAAAAAAAAAAGTTTCAGTTTGCAGCATCATTGTTGAGCAGTTTACAGGATATTTTTACTTTCTCTTTAGGTCCTTACCTATAGGCCCACTTCAAAGTAAACAATGACGATTGCTATGCATTTGCCAATATATTTTGTCAAGTTAAAGTAATCATTCATCACATATGCTAAAAAGGTCAGGCAAACATGTGATTTCTTATAGTAAAATAGGGGTTTTTACAAATGTGTTTTGTATTTATCACTGTTCTGGGTAACTCACTCAAAATAATGTCTTATCATTTGAAGTCTGTGTGAGTGAGATGACAATAAAACTGCATTTTTACAAATGCTTGCTTTATTTTGATGAATGGGCATATGTTTTGACCGAAGTGTGTCATTTTGCAAATTAGCTAGGAATTAAGAAAATTGAATGTTGTGTTTGGAAAAGTGTGTAAATCCTTTTGAAAAAAGACACAGTTAGTAAAATTGTGTGTAAACAAATGGAAAAAAAATCAAATACCTCTCAGGGTAGACAGGGCCTTCTCTGTGTTCGGCCCTAAGCTCTGAAACACTCTGCCCCTCCTTGTTCAAACTGCTCTCACAGTGGAGTGTTTTAAGTCTCGTCTTAAGACCCACTTTTATTTTTTGGCTTTTAACACTACGTGAGTTGTGTGGTCCTCTGTCCTCTGTTGTCCTGTTTTTTTTTTAAATGTTGATTTCTATTTACTGTTTTAATTGGTTTTACCCTTTAAAATCATTTTTAATCATATGTATTTTTATATTGTTTTTATATTTATTTATTTTGTGTTTTTATTCAGTCATTGGTAGAGCTAAGGATAATATTTGAATATTGTTTTTAATATTGTTGTGCAGCACTTTGGAAACATTTTTGTTGTTTGAATGTGCTATATAAATAAAGTGGATTGGATTGGATAGATAATACCTGTGGAGTGGGGGCGTGGTCTGCGGGCCTGCCGCGGAGCGGGGGTTTGTGCAAGGACCGGCCTCGAAGCCAGCGGCAGGTGAGTAGATTGCCCAGCTGGGGCCGGTTATCTAATCACCTGCCGCCTTTATTGACAGCAGCCGGACCGAAACACTTTGTAGGAGTTGGAGTGAGAGAGAGACACATGCTGGAGATCAGAGCAGAGCAGAGCAGAGCAGCAGGAGAGACTGAGACTGAAAAGTCGAGTGAGATTGCTGAAGCGTGGACGCAATAAAACATTGTTGAATCCTGAATACCAGGCTCTTGTGCAAGTGTGTGATGATCAGAAGAACCCACTAGAGGGCAACCTCTACAATACCATAATTTATGATGGGAAAATACTATACAGAAACACACTTGCCCACTACTGCGCATTGAATCACAGTGTACAAAACAAGCTAAAAATTAATAAACCCGCATCAGCAAGTAAAACATATCTCAATGCGGTGCTGTCAAAATGAAAATAATCGTAAAAATATACTAAATATGACAAAATAAAATAAAATATTTAAACTCACAATTTGCAGCACCATCTGAATTCGGAAGCAAGATGTACCGCTCATAGTTGCTTGATTCAATTGGAAATGGCGGACAAACACTTTCACAGGCAGGTTTGCTAGTTTGGGGGTCAGCCGACCTCGTCTCACGAGATTTAGCTTCTCTTAAAATATCCTTCTTGAAAATGGCCATACGAGTATATCTGTAATTTAATCAACGATTTGCTCTCCTTTGGCCATTGTAAGTTAAAAAGCGAGTAGATGTCAGATTCATTCATTCAACTGAATTCTGATTGGATAAAAGCAAATATAAAAACAGCAACACCGGAGCCTAAAATGACATGAAGAGAATATGATGAATACTTTTAGATATTCAGGGAAAGTTAATTAAAAATGAAATAAACTTTTTTTAATTTATGATTATGATTTATGTTAGGCCAGCAGAGAAGGCCTTGCTGGCCCTGGCGGCCCACCACTGGCTTCACCACAAATACTGAATTTAAGCGTCTCCCTTCGAAATGCAATAGTGTGTAATTACACTTCTCAACCACTAGTTATACGAGAGACATATTATTCATTCATATACAGTGTTTTTGCATAGTTGTTCATTCAAATTGAATAATTTAAAGTGATGAGAAGTTTCCCAAAAATGATGACTTACGGTACTTATAACATGTTTAACTAGGGTTATACGGTATTGGTATAGCACCGCGATAATTATGAATCTCTAAAAAGTACCGGTACCGCCCCCCCCTCCACGTCACGTCGTGCCGTTGTTGGTTTTACGAGCATGTTCGGCAGCGCACAATCACGGAGTACTTACAAGCAGACACAGTGTGTAGACAGAAAAGAGAGAAGAGAGAATGGACGCATTTTGACTTAAAAACTAACGATAAAGGTGAACTTATAACACTGAAACGCCCTCAGGAAGAGGTGCTTTAAGACATGGCTAGCTAGCTAGCGGCTAAAGTTTAGCCGCAGTCAGCAGTGTTTTAGCTACTTTTAAATCACTTATCCTCACCTCCATGCCGACAAACAAAGTAAGTTTCTTACAAATATCATAGCTGAACATGTTTCACTCACCGCTAATGACGCCATTCCTGAATGTAAACAAACGCCTTTGGTGGATCTACACCTAACATCCACTGTACTGATACCAAGTACAGGAGCATAGCTAGTCGATACTACTATGATAACATCGATATTTTTTAGCATCACATAATCCTCATTAGTTTTTAAAAAATGTTTTATTATGTTTATAAACTCACCTGGACACATGAGGACTTTGAATATGACCAATGTATGATCCTGTAACTACTTGGTATCTGATTGATACCTAACTTTGTGGTATCATCCAAAACTAATGTAAAGCATCCAAACAACAGAAAAATAAGTGATTATTACATTTTAACAGAAATGTAGATAAAACATGTTAAAAGAGAACATAAGCAGATATTAACAGTAAATGAACAAGTAGATTGATACCGTATTTTTTGGAGTATAAGTCGCTCCGGAGTATAAGTCGCACAGGCCGAAAATGCATAATAAAGAAGGAAAAAAACCATATATAAGTCGCACTATAGTATAAGTCGCATTTTTTGGGGAAATTTATTTGATAAAACCCAACACCAAGAATAGACATTTGAAAGGCAATTTAAAATAAATAAAGAATAGTGAACAACAGGCTGAATAAGTGTACGTTATATCAGTGGTACCCAACCTTTTTGTAGCTTGAAAATTTGTCCCACGGACCGGGGGGGGGATGAAATAAAAAAAACATTTTTTTTTTTTCATAAAGAAATACAATCATGTGTGCTTAAGAACTGTATCCCTGCAGACTGTATTGATCTATATTAATAGATAATGTATATATTGTGTTTTTTATGTTTATTTAATTTTTAAAAAAAAAACTTTTTTTTTTTTTTTAAATTTCTTGTGCGGCCCGTTACCAATCGGTCTGCGGCCCGGTGGTTGGGGACCACTGCGTTATATGACGCATAAATAACCAACTGAGAAGGTGCCTGGTATGTTAACGTAACATACTATGGTAAGAGTCATTCAAATAACTATAACATGTAGAACATGCTATACGTTTACCAAACAATCTGTCACTCCTAATCGCTGAATCCCATGAAATCTTATACGTCTAGTCTCTTACGTGAATGAGCTACATATTATTATTTGATATTTTACGGTAATGTGTTAATAAATTCACACATAAGTCGCTCCTGGGTATAACTCGCACCCCCCGCCAAACTATGAAAAAAAATGCGACTTTAGTCCGAAAAATACGGTAATTCATTTTCTACCACTTGTCCTTAATAATGTTGACATAATAATAGAATGGAAAATGACACAATATGTTACTGCATACGTCAGCAGCTAAATCAGGAGCCTTTGTTTGCTTACTTACTACTAAAAGACACATTGTTTTGTATGTTCACTATTTTATTTAAGGACAAACTTGCAATAAGAAACATATGTTTAATGTGCCATTTTTTGTTAAAATAAAGCCAATAATGCCATTGTTTGTGGTCCCTTTTATTTAGAAAAGTATCGAAAAGTCCCGAAAAGTATTGAAATACATTAAATATTGGTATCGGGACAACATTACGTTTAACATAGTTTTGGATCAAGTTAAGTGAGCAATGTGGCAAAAATACATGGGCTGATCAGTGTCAGAATCATAAAATAGGACAAAGGAAGAAAAACAAAGCAAGGACTTCTCATAGTTTTCATACAATATCACAGCAACCGCAACAAAGCTCATCAAACAACACCCCAGTGCGCCCCAAAGGAAGTGAAACCATATCTGACTTGGCCGCTGATGAAGCGCAGCTCGGCCTCCTTGCTCGTGGGATACATGTTGAAGGAGTGCCCACGCGGCTGACCTGCTAGCAGTGACCGGCTGCGATTAGTGACAAACACCACCGACTGCAGAGAGGAGGTATACTTTCCAGAGATCTGTATGATGGCTTCACCGTCAAACAACTCCAAGTCCTTGCCAACGCCACTTTGACTACCGACCACAGGCGACCAGATGGGACCGTAGCGGATCTGCAAGCTGATGACATAAACAAAATGTATATAAAATAACCACATCTGTTTTCAAAATGTTCAAATCACTTTGTATCGGCTGGGTAGTCACCCCACGATGTAGTTGTTGTATCTCTCCCATACTCGGACAGCCGTGATACGACCTTCTCCTGTCAGACTGAAGGACTCACCTCCTCCAGAGCCCACCGGCAGGGATAAGGAGAACATCTGAGGATGGACTATGAAGAGAAAGGAGAAAACACAGAAATGTGGAAGAAAATAATACAATATAGGAACAGGCTTTTGGGGGGTAAGCAACGGACAATTAGAAACCTTGATAAGCACTCAATCACCACTGATAGTCACACACACTTGGTTGTGATGAAATTACTCTCTGTATTTGACCCATCCCATTGTTCCACCCCCTGGGAGGTGAGGGGATCAGTGAGCAGCAGCGGTGGCCGCGCTCCGGAATCATTTTGGTGATTTAAGCCCCAATTCCAACCCTTGATGCTGAGTGCCAAGCAGGGAGTTAATGCGTCCCATTTTTATAGTCTTTGGTATGACTCGGCCGGCGGACACTCTCACCACAAGGCCACTGAGCATGTCTTGATAATGCATTCGAAAAAGAAGGAGGTGCCACTCAACCCGCTTTGAGAGGATAAATACTCTGTGTCGTGCACCATCCCCTAGGACAGTGTTTTTCAACCTTTTTAGAGCCAAGGCACATTTTTTGCGTTGAAAAAACCCGGAGGCACACCATCAGCAGAAATCATTAAAAAAACGAAACTCAGTTGACAGTAAAAAGTCGTCGTCGCAATTGTTGGATATGACTTTAAACCATAACCAAGCATGCATCACTATAGCTCTTGTCTCAAAGTAGGTGTACTGTCACCACCTGTCACAGTTAGTAGTTCTGATATTGAGAAATTGTTGTTATCACTGCCATCTGATAAACCTGCTGGGACTGACATGTTAGATGGCAAATTGTTAAGAATTGCGGCATGCCATGTATCAACTCCAATTTGTCATATATTTAATAAATCATTAAGATATGGAGTCTGTCCTGGGGTTTGGAAGGAGGCCAAGGTCATCCCTCTACCCAAGGACAAAAATAAAGATTTTACTTGTAAAAACAGTAGACCAATAAGCATACTTCCTGTTCTTAGTAAATTGATGGAAAAAGTTGTTTTCAAACAAATTCAAGATTACTTTACCCACAACAAACTGATGTCGTGTTCCCAGCATGCTTATAGGCAAGGTCACTCAACATCTACTACTCTAGCTCAGCTGACTGATGACTGGCTGTCACAAATGGATGTCAAGAAGATGGTTGGTACTGTCCTGATTGACTTTAGTGCAGCATTCGATGTCATAGATCACAACATAATGATCTCCAAACTGAGAAAATATGGTTTTAATAGTATATCACTAGGGATGATGTTTGATAAGAAATGATCTAGTTCGAGCCTATTATCGAATCCTCTTATCGAACCGATTCCTTATCGATTCTCTTATCGAGTCCAGATAGGTTGTTGTATATGGAAAAAAACACAATATTTGGTTTAACAAAAGCTCACTTTTATTATATAAGAAAACAATTTAATCTAATAAATAAATAAATATTGACTGTTACCCCTCCCCCCCAAAAAAATTAAAAAAAATTAATAAATATTGACTGTTGTTACCCAAAGTATATTAAGTGGGATTTTTCAGAAAAACAAATATATACAGTAACACAAAAACAACCTGTCTCTGTGATCACTATAGGTGTATAAATAATAATATAGTGTTAAATAAAATCAGTCCCTTGAAAATAATACAGCTCTCCAAAAAGTGCACTTCTGCTGCTATTTGACATAACTGTTTGTTATGATGCTTTGACATTTTTGCACTTTATTTCTTTATTGAAAGAAAATTCTATGAAGAGAAAAGTTGTTTGCAAATGTGGTTACAATGCTAAAAAATGAAAAGTTAAAGCTAAAAAAAGAAATATACTTTATTAAGTTAACATTATTTCTTTATAGGGGGAAAGATGTTATGAGCTAGGGAATATAACAACTACACTACCCAGCATGCAACGGGAGTGACGAGCATGCGCGGTAGCCCCGAAAAGTGTTAAATATCGTCACCCGGCAGCTAAGAATGAGCACGCTGTGAAAGTAAACGTCAGGAACTCAGCCAACACGCTTCGTCTGCATTATTTATAATTAGACAGACAACACATATACAGTGTGATTTTGTTTTGTTTACAAGGAAAGAAAAACAAAAGTTAAAAAAAGGGAGATCATGTCATATATGTTGTATATAAATATGTATGTGCTGCGGTTGCTTTAAGAATGTTGCGACAGCTGCCGTAAAGGAGGTGCGTTGCTAGCCTGGTTGCTATGTTTCCGGTTGATCGTAAAAGTGTTCTTCATGTGTTTGCTCAAATCTCTCAGTAAAGTTATTCATTGGATTATACCTTTTGTTTTGAACTTTATTACACCTTGGAGCGCTTTTTCCCATCCATTTTTTTCCTGCTTTTGCTATCTGCGCCTAATGACTGAGCTACGTGACGTCATTTCTTGTGATTTCACACGGAGCATTTCTGGTCGGGACGGGATTCGTTCCGAGGGATTCGAATAAAGAACCAACTCTTTTTCTTTACTATAGTGGTCTCGATAACGGGTACCGGTTCTCAAAAAGGGATTCTAGTCCGAGGACTCGGTTCTTTTCTTATCGAACAACCGGAAAAACCGGTTTCGAGTATCATCCCTATATATCACTTTCTTGGATGTTGAGCTATCTATCAGGAAGATCACAGAGAGTGTGTTTTAATGGTAGCCTATCTGAACGCAAGTACAATTACTGCGGCGTGCCTCAAGGAAGCTGCTTAGGTCCTTTACTTTTTATTATTTTTACTAATGATCTTCCCTGTGTTACAACAAACACCAATATGGTTATGTATGCAGATGACACAACTCTATACAGTACTGCCTCTACCTTAAATGACCTACAAAATAACTTAAATCAGGACCTGGAGAGAGTGTCACTCTGGGTAAATGATAGTAAACTTGTTGTGAATATTGACAAAACAAAAAGCATTATTTTTGGATCCAGGCATATGCTTGTTGATGACCCACAGCTTCATATTTCAATGTCAGACATACCTATTGAGCAGGTCAAAAAAGCAAAACTGCTTGGTGTGCTATTAAACAGTCAACTGTCATGGTCCGATCATATTGATGGTATTTCAATGAAAATGGGAAGAGGTCTAGCCATGGTCAGGAAGTGCTCCACCTTCTTGACATCCTCAACAATGGCTCAAGTGATACAGTCCTTGGTTTTCTGTCATCTTCATTACTGTCCTATAATATGGTCCGCTACGACTAAGTCTGACCTGAACAAACTGCAACTTGTTCAGAACAGAGCGGCTAGACTGCTACTTAAATGTTCTTTGCGCACTAATATTTCATATATGTATTCACGCCTGTCCTGGTTGTCTGTTGAACAAAATATGCATTGTAGTCTCCTTATGTTCTTTAGAACTATCATTTTAGATCAATCACCAGATTACTTTTACAAACAGTTTTTAAAATCAACTAACACACATATTCATGGCACTAGGAATGCCAGCAATGGCTATTTGACACTTCCTGCTCCCAGGACCAATTTCCTCAAACATACAGTCATGTATAGATGTACATCATTCTGGAATGGGTTGCCATCTCACATTAATCTCTCACAAAGTAAATTGTCATTCAAGACAGCTTTGAAGATACACCTATTACAGCTGCCCACATGACGTGAATTTTTAATACTGGTTTTAACTAGCTTTTTATCTTATGTTGTATTTTTCCATTGTATAATGTCTGGTAATGCATGTATTCTTTGTATTTTAATTTTCTTTGCTCCTATATGGACCCCAGGAAGACTAGCAGTCGCCTTGGCGTCAGCTAATGGGGATCCATTCAATAAACAATAAACATCACGCCGTGACTTATTTGGATTGTTTTGCTGTTTTCCTGTTTGTAGTGTTTTACTTCTTGTCTTGCTCTCCTATTTTGGTGGCTTTTTCTCTTTTTTTGGTATTTTCCTGTAGCAGTTTCATGTCTTCCTTTGAGCGATATTTTCCGCATCTACTTTGTTTTAGCAATCAAGAATATTTCTGTTATTTTTATCCTTCTTTGTGGGGACATTGTTGATTGTCATGTCATGTTCGGATGTACTTTGTGGACGCCGTCTTTGCTCCACAGTAAGTCTTTGCTGTCGTCCAACATTCTGTTTTTGTTTACTTTGTAGCCAGTTCAGTTGTAGTTTCGTTCTTCATAGCCTTCCCTAAGCTTCAATGCCTTTTCTTAGGGGGCACTCACCTTTTGTTTATTTTTGGTTTAAGCATTAGACACCTTTTTACCTTCACACTGCCTCCCGCTCTTTCCGACATCTACAAAGCAATTACCTACCGGCTGCCACCTACTGATATGGAAGAGTATTACACGGTTACTCTGCCGAGCTCTAGACAGCACCTAAACTCAACAACAACACATCATTTCAAAGACATTTATATTTTTGTGGAAAAATGTGGAAAGAATATATAGAAATATATTCCCCCCAAAAATCTAATCAACCACAAATTTAATAAACCCCATGCAGTACCTCTGTGTCCAGTGGTGACGCGTCTTTACGCCACTGCATCAGACGCTTTGCATTGGATTTGGTGATGTATGGCTTAGTTGCAGCTGTTCGGCCATGGAAACCCATTCCATGAAGCTCTCTGCGTACTGTACGTGGGCTAATTGGAAGGTCACATGAAGTTTGGAGCTCTGTAGCAACTGACTGTGCAGAAAGTCTTTGCACTATGCCCTTCAGCATCCGCTGACCCCTCTCTGTCAGTTTATGTGGCCTACCACTTTGTGGCTGAGTTGCTGTTGTTCCCAAACTCTTCCATTTTCTTACAATAAAGCCGACAGTTGACTTTGGAATATTTAGGAGCGAGGAAATTTCACGACTGCGCGACACCATTGATAGTGTAGCACCGCTAAAGCTAAAAAGGGCCCCTAAAAGGCGTACCCCATGGTTTACAGAAGAAACTAAAGCCCATAAATTATCATGTAGAAAGCTGGAACGCAAATGGTGTGCGACTAAACTTGAGGTTTTCCATCAAGCTTGGAGTGATAGTTTAATAACTTATAAACGCATGCTTACCTCAGCTAAAGCTAAATATTACTCAAATCTCATCCACCGCAACAAAAATGATCCTAAATTTTTGTTTAGTACAGTAGCATCGCTAACCCAACAAGGGACTCCTCCCAGTAGCTCCACCCACTCAGCAGATGACTTTATGAATTTCTTTAATAAGAAAATTGAAGTCATTAGAAAAGAGATTAAAGACAACGCATCCCAGCCACAACTGGGTTCTATTAACACAAATACGACTGTATATACGACGGACACTGCCCTCCAAAATAATTTCTCTCTCTTTGATGAAATAACATTGGAGGAATTGTCAAAATGTGTAAATGGGACAAAACAAACAACATGTTTACTTGACCCAATTCCTGGGAAACTTATTAAGGAGCTTTTTGTATTATTAGGTCCATCAGTGTTAAATATTATAAACTTATCACTTTCCTCTGGCACTGTTCCCCTAGCATTCAAAAAAGCGGTTATTCATCCTCTACTCAAAAGACCTAACCTCGATCCTGATCTCTTGTTAAACTACCGGCCGGTGTTCCACCTTCCGTTTATCTCGAAAATCCTCGAAAAAATTGTTGCACAACAGCTAAATGAACACTTAGCGTCTAACAATCTCTGTGAACCTTTTCAATCCGGTTTCAGGGCAAATCACTCTACGGAGACAGCCCTCGCAAAAATGACTAATGATCTATTGCTAACGATGGATTCTGATGCGTCATCTATGTTGCTGCTTCTTGATCTTAGCGCTGCTTTCGATACTGTTGATCATAATATTTTATTAGAGCGTATCAAAACGCGTATTGGGATGTCAGACTTAGCCTTGTCTTGGTTTAACTCTTATCTTACTGACAGGATGCAGTGTGTCTCCCATAACAATGTGACCTCGGACTATGGTAAGGTAACGTGCGGAGTTCCCCAGGGTTCGGTTCTTGGCCCTGCACTCTTTAGTATTTACATGCTGCCGCTAGGTGACATCATACGCAAATACGGTGTTAGCTTTCACTGTTATGCGGATGACACCCAACTCTACATGCCCCTAAGGCTGACCAACACGCTGGATTGTAGTCAGCTGGAGGCGTGTCTGCTCCAATACTATGGAATGCCCTCCCGGTAAAAGTTAGAGATGCTACCTCAGTAGAAGCATTTAAGTCCCATCTTAAAACTCACTTGTATACTCTAGCCTTTAAATAGACTCCCTTTTTAGACCAGTTGATCTGCCGTTTCTTTTATTTTCTTTTTTCCTCTGCTTCCCTCTCCCTTATGGAGGGGGAGTTGCACAGGTCCGGTGGCCACGGATGAAGTGCTGGTTGTCCAGAGTCGGGACCCGGGGTGGACCGCTAGCCTGTGCATCGGTTGGGGACATCTCTACGCTGCTGACCCGTCTCCGCTCGGGATGGTTCCTGCTGGCCCCACTATGGACTGGACTTTCGCTGATGTGTTGGATCCACTGTGGACTGGACTTTCACAATATTATGTCAGACCCACTCGACATCCATTGCTTTCGGTCTCCCCTAGAGGGGGGGGTTTACCCACATATGCTGTCCTCTCCAAGGTTTCTCATAGTCATTCACATTGACGTCCCACTGGGGTGAGTTTTCCTTGCCCGTATGTGGGCTCTGTACCGAGGATGTCGTTGTGGCTTGTACAGCCCTTTGAGACACTTGTGATTTAGGGCTATATAAATAAACATTGATTGATTGATTGATTGACAACTGGATTTGTTGCACAGGTGGCATCCTATGACAGTTCCACGCTGGAAATCACTGAGCTCCTGAGAGCGGCCCATTCTTTCACAAATGTTTGAAGAAACAGTCTCCATACCTAAGTGCTTGATTTTATACACCTGTGGCCGGGCCAAGTGATTAGGACACCTGATTCTCATCATTTGGATGGGTGGCCAAATACATTTGGCTATATATATATATATACATACATACACATATATATATATATATATATATATACACATATATATACACACATATATATATACACATATATATATATATACATATATGCACACACACACACACACACACACACACACACACACACACACACACACACACACACACACACACACACACACACATATATATATATATATATGTGTATATATATACATATATATATATATACACACATACATACATACATACATACATACATACATACATACATACATACATACATACATACATACATACATACATACATACATGTACACATACATACATACTGTACATATATATATATATATATATACACGCATGCGGTTATCGAAAATAATTATCACATTAATCATAAATTAATTAAAATAAATTTGTTTTGACCGCACGTTCACCCAAAAGGCGGCGTGCATTGTTACACGGGCAATGATCAGGCCGCACGCAAGTGCAAAGATGAGTAAGGAGAGTCCCAGCGGTGTACTTGGCGGCCAATTTCGTTTTAAAACGCTCTCCGATGGAACTTTTGATACATTTAAGGTAGTTTGTACATATTGCAGTGAAGAACTTTCTTAACATTGTATAGACTGACCATACGTCTTCTTTTTCCCGGACATGTCCTCTTTTGCGGGGCTGTCCGGGCGGGGTTTCTTAAATGCCTCAAATGTCCGGCATTTTGAATTAGGGTTGCGTGTATTTTCAATGTACGTTCAGGGTTAAGAAGGGGTTAAAAACAAAACAAATTGTGAAGGTCTGCGCACGCAGCAGCGTTCGTGAGGGAGGGGAAGAGACAGAGAGAGCGAGGGAGTGGATTGATTGATTGATTGAAACTTTTATTAGTAGATTGCACAGTACAGTACATCCATCCATCCATTTTCTACCGCTTGTCCCTTTTGGGGTCGATGGTAACACCCGAATAAGTTTTTCAACTTGTTTAAGTCGGGGTCCACGTTAATCAATTCATGGTACAAATATATACATAAAAAAACAACATAAAAAAAACTAAAACAGGGATAGATCTGAAGTTGATGTAGACTCCAGAGATTTAAACGTTAAATATAAAATGTATGTGTGCCCGGCACACCATTATCATAATTTCATGACCCAAGCAAAACACTTTTTACACTTTTATACTGAAATAAATACACCTACAACTTATTAAATAAAAACATAGAAAAAACTACCAGCAGCAGTAAAGTTTAGATCCATGAAGGAAAGAAGAAAGTGAATGAATGTTTTTAACTGAATACATTTACATATGCATACAAATTTGTTTTCTTTTTTTAATTATTTTTTTTAATGAATTAAGTAACATTTATGACAACCTTTTTCCAAAACACAATATAGAATGTGAGATATAACAGGATAATGCATACATTTATCATTTGTTTTCAAAACGCTTGCAAAAAAGTGGGACCCCAAAAACTTACTGTGGGACCCCATTTTTATGACTTGATGGGGACCCCATTTTAAAAATTCCTAGCGCCAACATTGCTGGCAACAGAGGAGAAAAAATGCTTTTTTTAATTAAATAAATTATTTATAAAGCAAGTTCGAGTATCATTGGCAAATTTTTACCTAGTCCCGGCCTCGGCATGCTGCCCGCCTTGGCACGCATATATCTGTCCTCTTTTTGGGATTTCAGAATATGGTCAGCCTAGCATTGTAGCACTTCAAGTTTAAAATTCGTCAAAGCAAAACATTTACACGAGGATGCCGCTAACAAAAATGCTATCACAAACGCTCCAAACAAAGGACGGCAAACAACGCTGGCTGAGTTTTCCCCTCGTCAATTTTGTCAACAAGAGTACGTCAGGTAAGTTAAATACTGCCTTTGCAAAATGGATAGCCACGACATGTCGGCCACTTAACATCGTTGAAGACCAAGGACTGCAAGATGTCACGAATATCGCCACGGGTGACTCCTCGCACAAACTACCTTTGGCATTTTGCTGAAGAATGCACAAGTCAGTTCCTTCACGTTGCTAAGGACTGGAATGTTACAGAGAAGGTCAGTACATTAGGGACAGATAGTGCTCACAACATGGTTGCCTATGCTAGATAGATAGATAGATAAATAGTACTTTATTGATTCTTTCAGGAGAGTTCCCTCAGGAAAAAAACAATTCCAGCAGCAGTGTACAGAGTTGAGATCGCATTTCAAAAGTAAAAAGTAATTAATGGGGATAATGGAAACAAAATAGAAAAATATTACAATAAGAATAAAAATAAAAAGCAGCAATGAGAATAAAAATATAACAGTAAAATAAGAATATAACAAGAGAAACTAGACAGTAGTGACCATGTTATGAAAAAGTATTGCACTGTTATTGTTTTGCATCCCCTGTTATCCGAGTACCCCCCCCCCCCCCTCCCCCCAGAGAGGAGTTGTACAGTCTAATGGCGTGTGGGACAAAAGGAGTTTTTGAGTCTATCAGTCCTGCACTTGGGATGAAGCAGTCTAGCACTGAACAGGCTCATCTGGCTACTGATAACGGTATGCAGAGGGTGACTGGCATCATCCAGGATGCTCACTAGTTTTTCCACAGTCCTCTTCTCTGCCACCGTCACCAGTGAGTCCAGTTTTATTCCGATCGTAGAACCGGCCCGCCTGATCAGTTTCTCCAGTCTGGAGCTGTCCTTCTTAGACAGCTTCATTTTAAACACCATCAAAGCTGTTCCTTTATTCAGAGTTTACCTTACATTATTTTTAATGTGGTGATCCACTGCGATTTTCAGTCAATCAATCAATCAACCAATCAATCAATCAAAGTTTATTTATACAGCCCTTAATCTAATCATTTTACAAACACCAAAAACATCCCCTGATCTGAACCCACATCCGGGCAAGGAAAAACTCCAAAAGCCCAAGATGGGACAAAGAAGAAACCTTGGGAAGGGGACACATATGTGGGGTCCGGCTTCACTGGATGCCAAGTGGATACAGTAATTTAATTATTACATAACTTTTGTACTGCAAATATGTATTTCTTAGTTTGGGTGTTACCTGCTCACAATTTATATTGTCATGTCATGTATTGATTAAAATGTGTTTGGTTGACTTGTAAGTACAAACTCATCCACTAGATGGCAGCAGACCTCAATAGTTCGGGATGCCACGCCTCCATCTCCAAATCAAGCAATAGCCTCCAACTGGCTTAACACGTCTATACACATTGTTTTTATTCACTTTTTGTTAAGTAAACACTTTAAAACCAATCAAATGACTGCCAAAATATGTTAAACAGTTCAAAATATCTAAATCCAAAAAACGTTTTAGCTTTGCCCTTTCAGTACAGTTGTAGTTAGTAGTAGTAAGTATTTTTCTTGTGTTTATTTCCCTGTGTGGCCCTTTACCTCCTTTGTTATTGTTAAAATGTCCTGCACTACAATAGCTCTGAAATACATCACAATTTAGACACATTAATAAATGTATTTCTGCTTCTACCGTCACTTGCATGATTTGCTTGGCTTGGTTATTAAAGTCTGTTCAAATGTATTTCTAAAGTAACCCAATGCTTGTTTGCAGGTACACTGCAAAAAGTCAATGTTCAAAAACAAAGAAAAAAAAATACAAAAATTAGGGGAATTTTACTTGAACTAAGCAAAATTATCTGCCAATAGAACAAGAAAATTTGGCTTGTCAAGACTTTCCAAAACAAGTAAAATTAGCTAACCTCAATGAACCCCAAAATACCTTAAAATAAGTATATTCTCACTAATAACAAGTGCACTTTTCTTGATAGAAAAAAATAATATGAGACCTTTTTCTCAGTATGTTGAAAAATATTCTTAAATTAAGTAAATGCTAGTGACATTATCTTGACATAATGATATGCGCTCCGCATTACATTTCTTGAAACCAGCAAACTTATACTAAAAACGATTTTATTTTTCTCAATGGAAAGGCAACAAGGCAACCGCTTGTTACTCTCGGGGGCTATGAGCCGCTCAGGCAAATCATATTGTCTAAAAAGGCATTTTTCCATCGATAACATGACATGTTAATTTCTGTTTAGTACAGTAGCATTGCTAACCCAACAAATGACTCCTCCCAGTAGCTCCACCCACTCGGCAGATGATTTTATGAATTTCTTTAATAAGAAAATTGAACTCATTAGAAAGGAGATTAAAGACAACGCATCTCAGCTACAACTGGGTTCTATTAACACAAATACGACTGTATATACGACGGACACTGCCCTCCAAAATAGTCTCTCTATTTTTGATGAAATAACATTAGAGGAATTATTACAGCGTGTAAGTGGGATAAAACAAACAACATGTTTACTTGACCCACTTCCTGGGAAACTTATCAAGGAACTGTTTGTATTATTAGGTCCATCAGTGTTAAATATTATAAACTTATCACTTTCCTCCGGCACTGTTCCCCTAGCATTTAAAAAAGCGGTTATTCATCCTAACCTCGATCCTGACCTCATGGTAAACTACCAAACGGTCTCCCACCTTCCGTTTATTTCCAAAATTCTCGAAAAAATTGTTGCACAGCAGCTAAATGAACACTTGAAGTGAAGTGAAGTGAATTCTATTTATATAGCGCTTTTCTCTAGTGACTCAAAGCGCTTTACATAGTGAAACCCCAATATCTAAGTTACATTTAAACCAGTGTGGGTGGCACTGAGAGCAGGTGGGTAAAGTGTCTTGCCCAAGGACACAACGGCAGTGACTAGGATGGCGGAAGCGGGGATCGAACCTGCAACCCTCAGGTTGATGGCACGGCCACTCTACCAACCGAGCTATACCGCCCAAAAAAAATAAATAGAATTCACATCATCGCGCCAAGTGCATGCTCTTTCAGTCAATTATTTATATATATATATATATATATATATATATATATATATATATATATATATATATATATATATATATATATATATATATATATATATATATATATATATATATATATATATATATATATATATATTTACAGCCCGTCCCCTGGCCAATTTTTTTTTTATTGTAATTTTTTAAGAATTTATCTGAATGTGCATGAACTATTTCTGTTCAAAATTTCTTGAAATGTCAAATGTTTAAATATTAACTGTCCATTTACTGTACTGTGCCAACTGTACTACTATAAAAGAGTACATCTTTTCTATTGTTTCATTGAAAATAAAACAGCAAAGTCCATTTGGCTGTCAATTGTGTCAAAGTCATGATTTGTTTTTAATTTCATGCTTGAAATAAGAAATTAATACTTTAAAAAAGTAGTTTTATACTTGTGAGTGTTGATGACACAGCTTTGCAACAGTTGATATTCTAGTTTCAAGCATGTTTTACTCAATATAGGTCATAAAATCTCATCAAGAAGCTGTAATATCTTACTGAGATAATCTAGGAGCAAAACCCTTAAAACAAGTAAAACACTCTAATAAGGCTGAAACGACGCGTCGACATAGTCGACGTCATCGGTTACGTAAATACGTCGACGCCGTTTTTGTGCGTCGACGCGTCGCATATTTACGTCACACTACCGTCATGGCGAAGCGCAAAGCAGACGATCAAAGCAGACGATGCGAGCGTTGCGAGCGAGGGGGGAAAAGCATGCCAAAAGTGGTCAAAAGTGTGGGAGTATTTCAATAAACGGCCTAATAATGTTGTTGTATGCACACTGTGTCGAGCGGAAATGGCCTATCATAGCAGCACAACGGCTATGAACGAACATTTGAAAAGAAAACCATCAACTAGTCAATCGTCCGCGTGAGCATACGTTGTCATCTTTACACAAAAACATGAATGTGTCATTTGTATCTGCTAGGGGTGTAACGGTACGTGTTTTGTATTGAACCGTTTCGGTACGGGGCTTTCGGTTCGGTACGGGGGTGTACCGAACGAGTTTCTAAGCTAAAGCTAAAGTGTTAACAAGCTGCATTTGCTCCGTCTGCCTCTGCCTCAGCACGCAGCATTGTCCCACCCACACAACCATCTGATAGGTACACAGAAAGCATTATCAGCCAATCAGCAGTGCGTATTCAGAGCGCATGTAGTCAGCGCTTCAGCGTGGAGCAGATAGGTGTTTAGCAGGTGAGCATCAGCAGCGGACTCTCCCCAAATGATAATAAACACCTCCCAGTCAACTACTAGTAACATCACTATGAGCCCGTTGACCTTCTAGAAATATAAACTGCAGCTCAGCTCACTCGCAGTCCTGGCTTGCGGTGAAGGCTAATTACCTCTCAGTTCCAGCCACATCGACCCCTTTTGAGCGCCTATTTTCAGCTGCTGGGAATATTGTAAACAAGAAAAGAACCATGCGCAGAGCATGTACACATGCTAACCTTTCTTCATTACAACTGTTAGTCACTCACTGGAATGAGTAGAATTGGTTATTGTGTACTGTGTTGGACTGGATGTTTATTTTGCACATTTTAAAAGCAATACTTAATGTTTACAGTGCTCCAGAATCTTTAGATTGGCACTTTTTTGTATTGGATGTTTATCTTTATTTTTGCACATTTTAGCAAATAAGCAATACTTTCACTTTTGTTGAAATGTTTACACTGTTGTTACAGAATATTTCGTTTTGCACTTTTTTTGTATTGGATGTTTATCTTTATTTTTGCACATTTTAAAGCAAAATAAGCAATACTTTTACTTTTGAAATGCTTATACTATTGCAGAATATTAAGATTTGCACTGGATGTTGACTTTTATATTTGCACATTAAAAAGCAAATACGCTACTTTTAATTTTGTTAAATGTTAAAAGTTTTAAATGTTTACATTGTTACAGAATATTTAGTCATGTTGTTGTCAATGTTGACTGAGTGGCCATACTTCTTTTTTTTTTGTAAATAAAAGCCATGCCTTTTGAAAAAACGGGCCTACATTTATTTTTTCATCTTCATTTTGAATAAAAAAAAAATCGGTAAAAGGAAAAATAATCTATAGATTAATCGAAAAAAAAATCTATAGATTAACCGATTAATCGAAAAAAATAATCTGTAGATTAATCAATAGAAAAATAATCGTTAGCTGCAGCCTTACACTCTAACATTAAATCTGCTTAGTGAGAAGAATGATCTTATCAGACTGAAAATAAACAAATATCACCCTTATTTGAGATATTTCATCTTACTTAGATTTCAGTTTTTGCAGTGTACATAGGAAAAATGTCAGTCACTTGTGGAAATACCGAATACAATGTCTGACTTACCATCGGAAAAGGTGCAGAATATGAGCAGAGTGACAACCACAATCACATGCATTCTGTTAAAACAATAAAATGAAATCTAGTCAAAACTAGTTGTTTTATTTTTGGACTATGTAAATTGTGAGGTAAATTCTCACCTGTCTTTTTCATTGGATGACAACACCACTAAAAAAAAATACCTGGCAAAGAATCAGAACACAATTTTACTCAACATAATCATTTTAATTGTTAGATATGTTGCATTATTTTTTGACAGGCAAGCTACTTGAGTATACTAAGTAGAAAAAAAAAAGTAAACAAAGCTGATACTTACCAGTTTAACGTGTGCTTTGGTGCTGGGATCTAAAGATCAGTGAGCCTCCGTCTTTTATCCCTTGGTTGAGCAGGTTATGACGATCTGTCATGCATTCCTCAGTCTATTGTTTAGTAGCGATAAGGTCGCAGTCAAGGAAATATTTGGAGAAAAAAAACAACCTCAGATGGCTGCTGCTGTACAAAAAGTATTACAAAGTAATAACACCAATTATGATTATTGTGGATCACAACAAATTACATATTCCATTTTCAACCATCCTATATCTTATAGATTCATAACTTAGTGAGCAACTAAACTAAAAACACATCAACTCAAAAGAAGCATTTAGGAACAATAAATAAAATCAACTATCTTCCCAAGAAAGCTTGGTATTTATGAACTATAATGTTTTCTTGTTGACATTTGCAATACTCACTCTGTTATTATTACACTATCGTCACAGTAAACATACACCCAAAATATTATAGACTAAGACAATTATGCTATACTTTGATCGACAATGTCCTAATGCAGGGGTGTCCAAAGTGTGGCCCGGGGGCCATTTGCGGCCCGCAGCTAATTGTTTACCGGCCCGCCACACATTCTGGAAATGCTATTGCAAAAATCAAAAAGAACATTTAAAAAAGTGGAATGAGGTGAAATCTAACTAGAAAAAGTTGCAATGTTGACACAAAGCTACCATGCAGGCTTTTTTTTTCTTCTTTTGTCTATCTTTCTTTTTTCTTTTTTTGCCATTGCTCCAAAAAAATCAAAAAAATCATTGTTATAATGAATTATTGACCTATTCAAGGCTCCAATTATTTCAAGTATTTCACTTTAAAATGTTTTATGTGGGAAATATTGCATATATTGTGTGGTTGCCATACAAAAACATCAACATTTTATTTGACAAAAGAGCATAAAACAAACAAAATAATAGTTCCAACGTAAAATCGACAGATATATCTGAAGTTGAGCTCGTAACTTAAGTGTTGAAATTTAAAAAAACAAACTAATAAAAATGTATCACTTTCTGAGTGGGGCACCTTTTGGATCCCAAATATATTTAATGGGATTTTATTTATCTTTTCACTGTGATTACTCAAAAATAATAATGAATTAAAATCAATGGTGTCCTGCATTATTGATGTTTTTAAGGCTCTAATTACTTCACATAAAACTTTGCTTTCTGAATGTTTTGGGCAGTGGGGGAAATACTGCATATTTCAGTTTTATTATAAAAAACTAAAGTTGTCTTTGACAGAAAAGGCATAAAACCTTTTTGTTTTTTTAAACTTTGTATCAACCTGAAGTTGATATACTGTACAGATTTACTGTAAGCGTTATTACCGGGCGCGGCGCCGCTGCTGCCCACTGCTCCCCAAGGGGATGGGACAAATGCAGAGGACACATTTCACCACATCTAGTGTGTGTGTGACAATCATTGGTACTTTAATCTTTAATATAAATAAAAAAATTATAATTTGACATGTTTTTAACATTTTAATGACTTAGACCCTTTATGGTCCCCGGGAGCCCTATAGGTAAAAAACAAACAAAATCAATATATTTTGTTATGGTTTGAAAATTTAAAATATCAAAATGGCCCCCGCATGCTTTGATTTCTCCATGTGCGGCCCTCAGTGGAAAAAGTTTGGACACCCCTGTCCTAATGGTAAAAAACACTCCCTGGGTGATCTATCCTGAACTAGTTTATGACGAACGTGAAACCACAAGATATATAATTTCTGATTTTGTTGTTTAGCTAGTTAGTATGGGGTGCCAAATGTAAAAATACATGTGAAATATAAATATTATAAAAAATATTTAAGTGCTCCATTTAAATATTGAATCTACATTTTAAATCTACTGTAAATATAAATGTTGAATCTAAGTATTTAGAAAAGAGTTATAATTATTTAGATATATATCAAACATATAATTTTTAAGTATATTTTCTAAATATATACATGTGACAATCTGTCACTTCATTTCTGTTTGTTTCCTTGTTTGATGTTTATTTCCTGTCAGCGTTCTTATTTTTGTTACATTTCCTGCATGTCTCCCAGAGCGCTAGTTTCCCTCACCTGTCCCTGATTGGCAGCCCGGCACACTTGGTTGCAGCCTTTTAAACTTTAGTAGTATCCATTATTGCAACAAATATTACAGTATATTATCATACTTTCCAAACATTTTTGGTCTAAATAAAAAATAAACACTTAAATATCTGCTTGACTTAGGATGTTACAGCAAATTACCCATCAAATTAACACAAATGACAATAAATGTACCAGTGTTCTTTACAGCATATTACTGTAAATTGAAAAAAACTAAAATATTTGGCGTAAAAATTCTAGCGCATGGTCAGGATTGTACCACTTCTCCCTCAATAATATACATATACACATACATACATGTGAGTTTTATGTTCAAAGTATATAAGCTGGAAAAGGGCAATTTAGTTTTTATATTTGGCACCCCAAAAGTAAGTAGTTTTTGTTAGAATAATTATGTATATATTATCACACAACTCTTATGCTTATGGGCCGTTGCTATAGTTATTATCAATTGTGCTGAAATTGTATTTTTCCGCACGATTTGATTAACAAATGACTTTCGATTCATATTCTTTACTTTTTTGATAACATTGGGTGCCAGTTCTATGATTAGCTGCATTCTTCGATAAAATAAACAAACAGCTTTGATACAATTCTATATTACTTAAAAGAAAACTGGTTTTGCTTCGTAAAATTACGCCCAAAAATGTAATAAAGTAAAATACAAATAAGGCAACAAGGTAAGTATCCAACACTTCTCTTTTCTAAAGTAAATATTTACAGCAGATATATGCATCTAGGACGGCGTGGTGGGGTTGGGAGAGTGGCTGTGCCAGCAACTTGAGGGTTCCTGGTTCGATCCCCACCTTCTACCAACCTCGCCACGTCCGTCGTGTCCTTGAGCAAGACACGTCACCCTTGCTCCTGATGGGGTCGTGGTTAGGGCCTTGCATGGCATCTCCTGCCATCAGTGTGTGAATGTGTGTGTGAATGGGTGAATGTGGAAATAGTGTCAAAGCGCTTTGAGTACCTTGAAGGTAGAAAAGCGCTATACGATTATAACCCATTTACCATTTATCTACATCAACAACATTATTTGCCTGAGTGGCTGGAAAGGACAGATAAAAAAAACAAAAACTATATATATATATATAATTTTTTTTTTTTTCCGATTTAAAATAAGTACACATTTTTGACACCCCTAATATATAATGTGTTATTTTCTACATACAGGGTTTGATAGTTAAGTTGGTTTTGTTTTTAGGCATGGACAGTTACAGTCACCCTTCGTTAGAATGGTTAGTGCAATGCACCCTATTAGTAGCACCTGGTGCCTTCATATAACAGTTGTGTGGTTTTCCTACAAAAAATGGTTTGGGTTTGAACTCACTCACTCATAAAGCTTTGTTTATGATTGCTGCCTTTAGTAAAAGCTTAACTTGCGTTTTGTTCATATTTGCCTTGTTTTATTTGGACTCGCCGAGTTGCAAAGAAGCGTTTTAAGAACTCTGACACCAGATAAATACAAATAATACCAAGCTAATACTTAAATGATAAAGACTTGACACTAAAAGTATATCAAACAAACCTTTAACAACGTGATCTCTGCAAACTTGTGCGGTTTTCGACTCGATCTGCTCCCTTGGTCTGGCGTGTGTGCTACTTTTGTCATTGTCTTTCGTAAAATCTCACACTCTTTTGCCCTTCTTGATCACCTCTCGAGGAACTCTGAAGAAACTTTAAAGGCCTACTGAAACCCACTACTACCGACCACGCAGTCTGATAGTTTATATATTAATGATGAAATCTTAACATTGCAACACATGCCAATACGGCCGGGTTAACTTATAAAGTGCAATTTTAAACTTCCCAGGAAACTTCCGCTTGAAAACGTCGCGGTATGATGACGTATGCGCGTGACGTCACGAGGTCAAGGGAAGTGTTTGGACCCAATTCAAATACCTCTGTTTTCTTCGACAAAATTCCACAGTATTCTGGACATCTGTGTTGGTGAATCTTTTTGCAATTTGTTTAATGGACAATGGAGACTGCAAACAAGAAAGTTGTAGGTGCGATCGGTGGAGCGGCGGACTACAGCAACACCAACACCAGGAGGTTGTGTTGTGTTTTGAGCAGGATAGCAGACGCACTACGGTGAGTACAGCTTTGGCTTCCAAACATTTGATCGCTTGCCCGTACGTGCGTGTCGATATGTGCATGTCACGTACGTAACTTTGGGGAAATATATGTTTCTTGCAGACTCTGATGGCGGCCGGAGTGTCGTCAAAAGCGTACAACGCCCACCGCCGCATCTAAGTTAGCTTCTATTTTTTTAGCTTCGCCAAGCTGAAAAATATTAACCGTGTATTTACATGTTCATGGTTTAATAGTATTGTTGATCTTCTGTCTATCCTTCCAGTCAGGTTTTTTTTTAATTTAGTTTCTATCTGCATTTGAGACTGATGCTATCACGTTGGCTACGTAGCTAGGTTAGCTTCTATTTTTTTTTTAGCTTCGCCAAGCTGAAAAATATTAACCATGTATTTACATGTTCATGGTTTAATAGTATTGTTGATCTTCTGTCTATCCTTCCAGTCAGGGTTTTTTTTAATTTAGTTTCTATCTGCATTTGAGACTGATGCTATCACGTTGGCTACGTAGCTAGGATAGCTTCTATTTTTTTAGCTTCGCAAAGCTGAAAATTATTAATCGTGTATTTACATGTTCATGGTTTAATAGTATTGTTGATCTTCTGTCTATCCTTCCAGTCAGGGTTTTTTTTAAATTGTGTTTCTATCTGCATTTGAGCCTGCTATCACATTAGCTCTGTAGCTAACTTAGCTTCTATTTTTTTAGCTTCGCAAAGCTGAAAATTATTAATCGTGTATTTACATGTTCAGTCACTGTGAATGTCCATTTCGCGTGCTCGACTCTCATTTTCAAGAGGATATAGTATCTGAGGTGGTTTAAAATACAAATCCGTGATCCACAATAGAAAAAGGAGAAAGTGTGGAATCCAATGAGCCAGCTTGTACCTAAGTTACGGTCAGAGCGAAAAAAGATACGTCCATCACTGCCTCTCAAGTCCTTCACTGTAACGTTCCTCATCTATGAATCTTTCATCCTCGCTCAAATTAATGGGGTAATCGTCACTTTCTCGGTCCGAATCTCTCTCGCTCCATTGTAAACAAAGGAAAATTGTGAGGAATACTACCTCCTCTGACGTCACGCTACTTCCGGTACAGGCAAGGCTTTTTTTATCAGCGAGCAAAAGTTGCGAACTTTATCGTCGATTTTCTCTACTAAATCCTTTCAGCAAAAATATGGCAATATCGCGAAATGATCAAGTATGACACATAGAATGGATCTGCTATTCCCGTTTGAATAAAAAAAAATCATTTCAGTAGGCCTTTAATCCTTTTTGAATTTTGATCGGTTCCAACAGCCTAATTCAACGCAGGCATAGGGCATTTTTTTTCGAGAAAGTCTAAATGCCGCCCAGAACGCTTTGACAACAGACGCTCGCTGGCCCACCACTTTGAGTCTCGCATATTTAAATGAGCCGGACGTGACGTCAGGTGAATACAACCTATTTAAGGTATTTACAATCTCACCAAACACAAGTCAGTATGAGGCGCTTCTTTCTCGTTTTTCGAGTGAACATCGGAGCAATTGTCGGCCTGATATTGCCGTAAATCCGAGAACTGAACACAGGCCTAAAGTGAATAATGTAAACTCACTACACCGGTATGTTTTAGCGCTTTCATGGCAGATATAAGTAAGAACTTTCCACTACTTTATATTAGAAATGGCAACAGTGGAGGATAATTGTCCCATAACAAGAAGATAGAGAAAAAGAAGAAGCTTATAGCGCACAATTTTTCAGGACTTATGCAGATCCCAAATACAGATCAGCAGGTACCAGAAGGTAAGAAAAGTTGCTTTTGCATAATATTGCAAAACAAAACGCCAGATAATGTCTTACCTTATACACACACCATAATAATACTCGTATGTTGAAGCACAGTACAATCCATCAAGCGGTGCGGCTTCATAGCTTTCCAAAGTCGTACTAAAACATTTTGATAGATTTTTGAGCGCCGTGTGTAATGTTCTATATTTTCAATGGAACATATAAAATGTTGGTGTCGTTTACTTGAGTCATATTGCAGTCTACATGTATCTCTTATGTGTGACTGCCAGCTACTGGTCACACTTATCATTACACCATGTACCAAATAAAATAGCTCAGAGGTCGGTAAGCAAAACCATAATCATTCCTTACATTAGGCGCACCCGGTTATAAGGCGCACTGTTGAGTTTTGAGAAATAAAAAGGATTTTAAGTACGCCTTATAGTCTGGAAACTACGGTACATTGTTGCCGAGCCCAAAAGTTGGGGGGTGGGGCTGTGTCTCTAACACACAGTCTGAGGAATAAAAGTTGGCACTTTTTTATGCGAACTGTTACCCAGCATCACGTCTGTGTGTCGCTAAAGTATCCACGTGTGCGTACGGCAGCTACAAAGTTGCCGTGAGGCAGCGCACACTTCCACGTAAACGTCAGTTTTGATACATCCCAACTTTGTGGTGAAAAAAGGCGTACGGCAGGTTGTTGTGAGCACGCTAGCTTGTTACATGAGGCCACTGGCCTCTGAATTCAGTCCTAATAGTCCAGTCCTGGCTTGGTCTCCTAATATGCACGGGGTTGTTTGCGTGTTGATCTTGGAATGGTTGGGCGGGACGCTGGAAATACTTTGACGTAGATAATAAGCCAAAAGAGACGAGGAAGAATGTAGAGTCCGGTGGAAAAAGGCATAGATACATGGTGTGTGTGTGTGTGCAAGTCACACAAACAAGGGGAGTGACAAATATTTACAAGACTGCCACACCTTCATCTTCATATTTTTTCAATGTCAGGTTGTTTAATTACAAAAAATATACCCTGCAAATTGTTTGTCACTTGCCAAGATTTTAAATGTTAATTGTCAAAATGTACCTTGTTTTAAGAGCTATTCACTTATTTTTAGTCATAGACTTTACATCATAATCCTGAATCTCGCAGGATTAATTATATTTAATTTATTCTAGTTTAAAAATTAAAAAATTGAGAAAATAACAATTACAATAATATATAGTTTTTTACCCCCCCCCCCCCTCACATAGAACATCTTGTTTAAAGATGATGTAACATTTCATTTAAGACCTATGTGTCAAAGTAAAGGCCCGCGAGCCAAATCCGGCCCGCGAATGCATTATCTATGGCCCCCGGGATGATATTTGATTAGTATTAGAACAGGCCAGTTTTGCATCAAGTCATAAAACTGGGGTCCCACAGTAAATATTCGGGGTCCCACTTTTTTGTAACTGTTTTGAAAACAAATGATAAATGTATGCATTATCCTGTTATATCTCACATTCTATATTGTGTTTTGGAAAAAAGTTGTCATAAACGTTACTTAAGTCATTAAAAAACATAATACAAAAGAAACAATTTTTTTATGCATATGTATTCAGTTATAAACATTCATTCACTTTCTTCTTTCCTTCATGGATCTAAACTTTACCGCTGCCGGTATTCTTTTCTATATTTTTATTGTAATATTTTCAGAATGTGTTTGTTCTATTTTTGGCCAAAGTAAGACAAAGAAAACAATCTGAAGTTGTCTTTATTTTTTACTTTTAATGCCATGATTTTAATAGTCCGGCCCGCGTGTGCACAGATTTTCCTCCATGCGGTGTCACATTTGGGTCGCATCTTTATGCGGGGTCGTTCTCCCAGGAATGCAGACGGACCACATGGCGTGCAGGTAAAAACATGATTTAATTCTCAAAATACCAAAGTAGTACAAACAAAACGGAACACAAGGCGAAGGCACAACATGTTGATCGCACTTGGAGCTAATGCTACTTCTTAGCATGGACTAGGGACAAGCAATACTCAGTAGTGATGGGTCCGGCAACACCGATGCATCGGCGCATGTGTCGAGCTCGTAGAGCAAAACCCTGTGTCGGTGCGCGTACCGCTTTTAGAAAGTCACGTGACCGATCCTAAGCTGTCTCGGTCACGTGACCGATACGCGAACTGTGTTGCACTGATGCCTCCTCTGTGCCCTGTGAGCGGGTCTTTTCTACAACCGGAGAAATAATAACTAAGAAGAGAAATCGTCTAAAATTTAATACGTCGGAAAAACTGGGTTTTTTTAAATAAAAATGTGTAATAAAAATAAAAATTCCCAGTCCACAAGCATCCTCATTCACAACACGTTCTCTTAGATGTCCATGTTATGATAAATGTTCACATTATTTATTGACTGTATCTAAAAAAGATAAAAATATATTTTTATTTAAATGAAGATATGGAATAAGCGGTAGAAAATGGATGGATGGATGGATGAAATAATCCTAAATGAAATACAATGACTTGGTTTATATTATTGTATGTACTAGGTCATGAAATCAGTGTCAGTTGACTCGGTCCATAGGTTGTCTGTAGGGATTTTTAATGTCCAGCAGATGTCAGTATTTAGTGACATACAGTTTTGCAATGTGTCGAAACGCTTCATGACGCCTCATCAACCCATCACTAATACTCAGGTAACCGTGGCATGAAACAAACAAGACTTACGTAGCATGGCATGAAGCAAACACTTAGCATAAACTAGAGACAAGGCAAAACTCACATAGACAGGTTGCATGAAGCAAACAATGACGCCAGGCCGACTGACTGGCAAAGGCAAGCTTCAAGGCCTACTGAAATGAGATTTTCTTATTTAAACGGGGATAGCAGGTCCATTCTATGTGTCATACTTGATCATTTCGCAATATTGCCATATTTTTGCTGAAAGGATTTAGTAGAGAACATCGACGATAAAGTTCGCAACTTTTGGGCGGCGCGGTGGGCCGGGCTCTGGGGTTCCTGTCACTGTCCGCCTTGGCTGCGTGGGGGCGGTGGTCCCTGGTTCCCTGGGCACCACACCTACTGTTTGTGGGTTGGGCTCTCGGGGAGGCTGGGGCCGTACTCTGGCTCCCACACACACTGGGAGTCAAATGTATTGTACACACAAATTCACATATACTCACATACATACATACATAGGTACCTACTGGGGTGTGGGAAAAATTGATTCGAATTCGAATCGCGATTCTCACGTTGTGCGATTCAGAATCGATTCTCATTTTTAAAAAATCTAATTTTGTTTTTAAATTAAAATTTTTTTTTTTTAATTTTTTTTTAATGAATCAATCCAACTAAACAATACACAGCAATACCATAACAATGCAATCCAATTCCAAAACCATACCCGACCCAGCAACACTCAGAACTGCAATAAACAGAGCAATTGAGAGGAGACACAAACACGACACAGAACAAACCAAAAGTAGTGAAACAAAAATGAATATTATCAACAACAGTATCAATATTAGTTACAATTTCAACATAGCAGTGATTAAAAATCCCTCATTGACATTATCATTAGACATTTATAAAAATGTTTTTAAAAAGAACAATAGTGTCACAGTGGCTTACACTTGCATCGCATCTCATAAGCTTGACAACACACTGTGTCCAATATTTTCACAAAGATAAAATAAGTCCTATTTTTGGTTCATTTAATAGTTAAAACAAATTTACATTATTGCAATCAGTTGATAAAACATTGTCCTTTACAATTATAAAAGCTTTTTACAAAAATCTACTACTATGCTTGCATGTCAGCAGACTGGGGTAGATCCTGCTGAAATCCTATGTATTGAATGAATAGAGAATCCTTTTGAATCTTGGCAAAAATCTTAGTCACACGATTATCAAAAGTAATAGGAAAATGAATTCATACTGACCAAACTGGCTTCATGGAAGGTCGACAATCTTCAGACGATACAAGGAAATTGTTTAATGTTATTTACCATTGGCGTTGTTAGGCCTATTTTAGGGGGGCTCAAGCCCCCCTAAAATGTTCTTAAGCCCCCCTAAATAATTTGGTGTTAAAAAAAAAACAAAAAAAAACTTTTTTTTTTTTTTTTTTTACAAATACATGCCGACATATTCATTATAAAGTGGCCCGAATATGAGTTTAAATAAATAATCATATAACCTGTCATTATTCACTCAGTTTCCCCTCACTTCATAGCGTAAGGTAGAGAGTCTCTTTAGTGCGTCGGTATCCAATCCATTCCACTTGTTCATATAGAAAAATGCCCACATCACTCAAAATCCAGTCCGCATTTTTTCTGCGACCTTGCTTGCGGTCCTTGGACTTGTTCATATAGAAAATGCTCACATCACTCAAAATCCAGTCCGCATTTTCTCTGCGACCTTGCTTGCGGTCCTGCAGGTGTACGAAGCACATTAGCACACAGCACTGCAGAACAAGAACCTTGTGTCTGCAATTGTAAATAATTTAGTTTTTAAGTTTTTTGTTTCTTGTAGAATCTATATAAAGTAATATACATTAGCCTATTGTTAAAATAATGAAAAAAACATCATTAAATATATTTGTTTTATTGTATTGTTACATTAATAGCTGTTGTATTATTATAGGATGGCTTGTTAAACATTTCATAGGATTTTCAGAGGGTGGAAAAACCAAGACATTTAATATAAAATGTAAAATGAATAAATACATAAAAAGAAAAAGAAAACAAATGGTTAAAAGACATCGTCCCGGGGAGCATTTAATATCGTCCCGTGCATTTTTTTTTACCATCCCCAGGACGACGGGACTGCGTTAATCTCAAGCCCTGGAAGTTACATTTTATTGTTTGCATTATTTGTTTCAGCATTGCACTTTGAAGATGGTCCCTCAGCTCTTTGACAGCTTTGGCTCTTTTTCAGATCAGCAAACTAAGTCTTTCTTATTTACAGTATATATAAACGTTTCTCATTTCTATTCAGACTTCCATATATATTTAATTTCCTTAACGGCTTGCCATAATATATATATATAAATATATTATATACAAGCCAAATTATCCCGATCCAGATATTACTTTAATTCAAGTAATTAAGTAATATTTCCAGGGCTTGAATTTATAACCATTTTAGTCACATATGTGCCCAAAATGTAATCTGTGCAACTTCAAAATATTTGGGAACAAACAATTATTGTATTGTGAGCAAAAGTGGTGGCATTAGCCTCTATGTTGTGAATGAATAACATAGAGGCAGGCTAATGCCATGACTTTCATTGTGTTTCAGTGTATCTTGAAGGATCATGCAAGTAATTGTTTCTTGTTGATGCTGTAAACAAAATGTCACTGTGCAAACCCATGTTTGTTGTTGTACTGAACACAGATTGAAAACAACCAGACTGAAATAATAATAACAATGAATCATTTCTAAGTGTTTGTTAGCCGTTTTGAAGTTTTGTGCTTGTGCGCTACGTTCGCTCGCATCCTGTGCATCTCCTGGGGGCTAAGCCCCCCCTGTCCTTAAAAGCTAGTGACGCCCCTGTTATTTACTTCGCTAGAAGTCTCCCTTATCCCACAGCAGTATGTACTGTTGATGCGGAGAAGGCATTCGACCGCATAAACTGGTCATTTATGTTTTGCACATTACGTAAATTTGGATTTGGAGATAATTTTATACAATGGATTAAGATGCTTTATACAAGGCCCATGGCATCAGTCAAAACCAATAATCATATTTCAGAACCTTTTTCGTTAAAAAGAGGAGTAAAACAGGGATGTCCTGCATCTGGATTATTATTTAATTTGGTTATTGAACCCTTAGCTGCAAAAATAAGAAGTGAAAATAATAATCATGGCATAAAACTTGTCTCTCAGTATAATAAGCTATCGATGTATTGTGACGACATAATTCTCTATCTGTCACATGTTAACTCCTCTCTACACTATTTAAATAATATCATCACTGAATATGGCTGTATATCAGGGTATAAAATGTGAAATATTACCACTTAACAATGCAAGAAATCACAAGTTCAGAACTTGTATATGTAAAAAAAGGTAAAAAAAAAAAAAAAAAATCGTTTTTGAATCAAGAATCGTGTTGAATTGAAAAAATAAATCGATTTTGAATCGAATCGTGACCCCAAGAATCGATTCTGAATCGAATCGTGGGACACCCAAAGATTCCCAGCACTAGTACCTACGCTCCTACATACATATACAAATACAGTACATATTTACACACTCAAAGTTCGTACATCCACACGCGCATTCATTATACAAACATACTGTATACACATACTGTACATATACATTCACTGTAAAAACATTTATATATACGTACTGGACATATACACTCACTGTACAAACACATACTGTATACACATACTGTACATATACATTCACTGTACAAACACAGATATACACATCCTGTACATACACATTCACTGTACAAACACACATATACACATACTTTACATATACAAGTACATATGCACACATACATTCATGCACATAATCACGTTTCATTAAAACATATATTAATGTTGTTGCCCTAGGGCAGGGGTGGGCAATTAATTTTTACCGGGGGCCGCATGAGCAACCCGAGCACTGCTGGAGGGCCACACTGACAATATTTCAATTAAATTTTGCTCAAATTATTTTTGATATACCGTAAGATAGATAATAATAATAATAATATTTTCATTTAACCTAACTTATCTTTATACAAAAGCAGATGGCTTTTGATGGTTTTATTTTTAACACTTTCTTACACAACACTTCCTGATGTATATTACAATACAAAAATGTCAATTTCTGTCACTTTATCCTGCATCCTCTTTGTTGTAGAACCTTTACTTAACCAGATAAGAAAACGTTGTGAACGTAGCACGCCTGTAAGGTGATTGGCGAAGAAGGAGTAAGCGTTGCTGTTGCGGAAATGAGGAGTGAGGATTGGTTTTCCTTTTGGAAAGAACGAGATAAGTTGAGCTGTGTTAGTATAGCATGCTCAATAAAAGTTTAAAAAGTGCATCAGACTTGGTGTGCACTTCTTCTGGACGCTACAATTGATGTCAGAAGTGGGATGAAATGCCTCCCAGTTCGCCTTGCCATCAAACCTGGGAGTCTTCATTGAGGGCGGAATTCCCCCCGTGGTAAGCAGCGTGGCTGCACCTATAAACACTCTCTCTCTCTCTCTTTGCGGCGAGCTCCTCACGTGGCACGTACCTCCCGATGACGTAGCACACAAGCAGTGCAGTATGCGCAAAGTTTTACTTCTGCCACCAATTGTAGCGTCCAGAAGAAGTGCACAGCAAGTCTGACGCTCTTTTTAAACTTTTATTGAGCAAGCTATACTAACACAGCTCAACATATCTCGTTCCTTCCACACGCACGTCTCCTCACTCCTCATTTACGCAACTCAAGAAGACAACATCTACTTCAGCAGGTCGTTACACTATATTCTTTAAACACAGCAACGTGTGTACCACAAATAAGCACACAGCTTTACCTTTACTTGGCAGTCCATGTCTTGTTGAAAACACGCCATTCGTCATCAACTTTTCTCTTTTTAGCGTCTCGGGGATAACCGGGCATCACTTGTCGCTGTGCGCCTTACCTCACAGGACATACGCACATATAACACTTTTCAAAATAAAAGCAGCACAGTTGTATTGCACGCACGACAAAGATGTTTTTTTAAATTTATTTTGTAATTTGAGATTGCCGCTGCGCGCACGAGCATACGTCCACACGGAAGTAATACAAATAACGCTTTTCAAAACAAAAGCAGCACCGTTGTATTGCACACTCGAAATAGATGCTTTTTAAAATGTATTTTGTAATTTATAATTGGCCTCATGCGGGCCGGACAGGGACGTACAAAGGGCCGGATGCGGCCCGCGGGCCGCACAATGCCCAGGTCTGCCCTAGGGTAAACTGGGTATAACACATGGCACTCTGACAAAGCTTAACCTATTGTTACTATAACAATCTACAAGGTTAATGTAGGTTTCTTCTCTTTCTTCGCCCCAATTTTTCTGCATTCTTTCGTATCTCAAGTTATCATTACGTATATGTATTGTTGCATTTGAACAACTGTATTGTTGATAATAAAGGTAAAGTATTGGTATTGTTCATTATCAATAGCACTATTTCTATTGGTATTTGTATTGCTCCATTTTTAGTGTAATAATGCTCATTGTCATTTCTGTATTATTTTTTATTTTCGCTAACTGCTTATTTGCTATTACTTTTACCATCATATTTGTACATGTCATATTTGCTGATGTTGCTCTATTGTTGTTGTTGTTGTTGTGTTTGCTGTTGTTGTTTTTGTCTGTCTGTCTAATCCCCCTCTTGTCCCCACAATTCCCCCCTCTGTCTTCCTTTTTTTCTCTTTCTATCCCCTCCTGCTCCGGCCCGGCTGCACCAAATGATAATATAAATACATTTAATAAAGTCAAATACAAATAAGGCAACAAGAGAAGTATCCTACACTTCTCTTTTGTAAAGTAAATCTGAACAGCCGATATGGGCATCTACATCTGCTATATGATTTGCCTGAGAAGCTGGACAGGACATAAAAAAAAAAAAAGTTTGCAACTTTGATAAAAAAGCCTTGCCTGAAGTAGCGTGACGTCACAGGTTGTGGAGAGCCTCACATCTGCACATTGTTTACAATCATGGCCACCAGCAGCGAGAGCGATTCGGACCGAGAAAGCGACAATTTCCCCATTAATTTGAGCGAGGATGAAAGATTCGTGGATGAGGAAAGTGAGAGTGAAGGATTAGAGGGCAGTGGAAGCGATTCAGATAGGGAAGATGCTGTGAGAGGTGGGTGGGACCTGATATTCAGCTGGGAATGACTAAAACAGTAAATAAACACAAGACATATCCCTCCATCCATCCATTTTCTACCGCTTATTCCCTTCGGGGTCGCGGGGGGCGCTGGAGCCTATCTCAGCTACAATCGGGAGGAAGGCGGACACAAGACATATATATATATATACTCTATTAGCCACAACACAACCAGGCTTATATTTAATATGCCACAAATGAATCCGCATAACAAACACCTGCCCCCTCCCGTCCATATAACCCACCAATACAACTCAAACACCCGCACAACACACTCAATCCCACAGCCCAAAGTACCGTTCACCTCCACAAAGTTCATACAGCACATATATTTCCCCAAAGTTACATACGTGACATGCACATAGCGGCACGCACGTACGGGCAAGCGATCAAATGTTTGGAAGCCAAAGCTGTGTACTTACGGTAGCGCGTCTGCTATCCAACTCAAAGTCCTCCTGGTAAGAGTCCAGCCGGCCGCTAATACACGAATCCCACCTACAGCTTTCTTCTTTGCTGTCTTCATTGTTCATTAAACAGATTGCAAAAGATTCACCAACACAGATGTCCAGAATACTGTGGAATTTTGCGATGAAAACAGACGACTTAATAGCTGGCCACAATGGTGTCCCAATATGTCCGCACAATCCGTGACGTCACGCGCAAACGTCATCATACCGAGACGTTTTCAGCAGAACATTTCGCGGAAAATTTAAAATTGCACTTTACTAATCTAATTGGCATGTGTTACAACGTTAAGATTTCATCATTGATATATAAACTATCAGACTGCGTGGTCGGAAGTAGCGGGTTTCAGTAGGCCTTTAAATAATGCCTCTGATTAGTGCTTGAGAAGCAGGTGAGCGGGCGAGCACTAATCAGAGACAGGTGAACACAATGAGTAGCCATGGCAACCAAAACAAACTCAGAGGTGCACAAACAGTCCAAAACTAACAGAAAATCGATCATGACGGATCATGACATGCGGCCCCTGAGCTAAAATGAGTTTGACACCCCTGAGTTAGGAACAAGGTTTGTGTTCAGAACAAAATACTGTTTTCTATCTTAGAGGTCCCGTTAGTTTTTAGATAGAAAATCTTAATTTAAAATGTCTTATCAATTTAAGTCCAATTAACGAGCTGAGTGGACAGATAATTTCACTAGTTAAAAAAAAATAAATCTAAAATCTAGTCTTTTTATCTTATATTTTCTCAGCTCTTTTTTTGCAGTGTTTGTTTTCAGTCTCATATTACTTGCAATTTACTAACGTAATATTGCCAAAGTTTGGCATTATATGCAAACAACCATCATTTATTATTCCCAAAAATGACAATTGAGGCCAGGAGAATCAACGTTAACAAGGTTTGTAGGCGATCATTGTGTACAAGTTTTTATTCATATTTACAGGAGACTAGTTTTGTCCCGATACCAATATTTTGATACCGGTACCAAAATGTACCTATATAAAGAGGAACACAAAAATGGCATTAAAGGCTTTATTTCAACACACAATCTTAGGGTACATTAAACATATGTTTCTTATTGCAATTTTGTTTTTAAATAAAATAGTGAACATACCAGACAACTTTTCTTTTATTTGTAAGTAAACAAACAAAGGCTCCTAATTTAGTCTGCTGACATATGCAGTAACATATTGTGTCATTTTCCATTCTATTATTTTGTCAAAATTATCAAGGACAAGCTGTAAAAATTAATTATTAATCTACTTGTTCATTTACTGTTAATATCTGCTTACTTTGTCTTTTAACATGTTCTATCTACACTTCTGTTAAAATGTAATAATCACTTATTCTTCTGTTATCTGATACTTTACATTAGTTTTGGATGATACCACACATTTGGGTATCGATCCGATACCAAGTAGTTACATGATCATACATTGGTCATAATTTAAGTCCTCATGTGTCCAGAGACGTAATTCCAGAGTTTATAAACATAATATGAATTTTTTAAAAAGGAAAAAAGATTTTGTGATGCTAAACGGCGTGGCACGGTTGGGAGAGTGTGAGTTCCTGGTTCGATCCCCAGCTTCTACCAACCTAGTGTGAATGTGTGTGTGAATGGGTTAATGTGGAAATAGTGTCAACGTGCTTTGAGTACCTTGAAGGTAGAAAAACACTATACAAGTATAACTCATTTACCATTTACCAAAAAATATCGATGTAATCTTAGTAGTATCGACTAGATACACCCCTGTACTTGTTATCATATACTTGGATGTCAGGTGTAGATCCACCCATGGCGTTTGTTTACATTGTGACTGATACTTTTTAGAGGCGGTATAGTACCGAATATGATTCATGAGTATCGCAGTGCTATACTAGTACCGGTATACCGTACAACCCTACAAGAGACCGATTTAACTGAGGTGCAAAACTGTTCAAGATTCAGTTACAATGTTTTTAAGACAGTAGTTCTCAAACATTTTTTCACCAAGTAAAAACTTCAGAAAAAAACTTGACTTTCCAAGTCCCACCATAATGACCAACATTAAAATACAGTAGCGTAGTAGACCCAAGTCATTTTATTTTGAACAGCAACACTGTCTTTGAATAAAAGTATGAGCTGCTGTGAGGGTGAGAGGATTACAGCTGCTCGGTAGTTCCATTCAAAGGTTCAACAACAACAGCCCAGTGGGCCCCAATGGCGGTGATGGCCCCGTGGAGCCTTCCACTGATGAAGCGCAGCTCAGCATTCTTGTTGGTGGGGAACATGTTGAAGGAATGACCCACAGGCTGGCCCGCATACAAGGAGCGACCCAAGCTGGTGGTGAACACCACCGACTGCACGTAATGCGCATACTTCCCAGAGATCTGCACGATAGCCTCGCCTTGAAACAGCTCCATCTCTTGTGGCGTGCCGTAGTGGTACCCCGAAACTTCGGTCCAGATGGAGTCGTAACGAAATTGGAAGCTGGTGGGGAAAAAAAAGGATTGACAATGTAATTTAATATGCTCATATTTGACGCAAGAATAGTTTTCTTTTTTAAGCAAGTGAGGAGAAAGAATAGAAGGAATGGTTTCCATTGGAGTTCGGCAGTCTACAAAACCCACAACCAGTGAAGTTGGCACATTGTGTAATTTGTAAATAAAAACAAAACACAATGATTTGCAAATAGTTTTCAACTTATATTCAATTGAATTCACTGCAAAGACAAGATATTTAATGTTCAAACTGAGAAACTCATTGTTTTTTTTGCAAATAATCATTACCTTAGAATTTAATGGCAGCAACACATTGGCACCGGGGCATTTTTACCACTGTGTTACATGGCCTTTCCTTTTAACAACACTCAGTAAACGTTTGGGAACTGAGGAGACCAATTTTTGAAGCTTTTCAGGTGGAATTATTTCCCATTCTTGCTTGATGTACAGCTTCAACAGTCAGGGTTCTCCATTGTGGTATTTTAGGCTTCACATTGTGCCACACATTTTCAATGGGAGACAGGTCTGGACTACAGGCAGGCCAGTCTAGTACCCGCACTCTTTTACTATGAAGCCACGCTGTTGTAACACGTGGCTTGGAATTGTCTTGCTGAAATAAGCAGGGGCGGCCATGATAACATTGCTTGGATGGCAACATATGTTGCTCCAGAACCTGTATGTACCTTTCAGCATTAATGGTGCCTTCAAAGATGTGTAAGTTACCCATGCCTTGGGCACTAATACACCCCCATACCATCACAGATGCTGGCTTTTCAACTTTGCGCCTTTAACAATCCGGATGGTTCTTTTCCTCTTTGGTCCGGAGGACACGACGTCCACAGTTTCCAAAAACAATTTGAAATGTGGACTCGTCAGACCACAGAACACTTTTCCACTTTGTATCAGTCCATCTTAGATTGGCTCAGGCCCAGCGAAGCCGACGGCGTTTCTGGGTGTTGTTGATAAACGGTTTTCGCCTTGCATAGGAGAGTTTTAACTTGCACTTACAGATGTAGCGACCAACTGTAGTTACTGACAGTGGGTTTCTGAAGTGTTTCTGAGCCCATGTGGTGATATCCTTTACACACAGATGTCGCTTGTTGATGCAGTACAGCCTGAGGGATCGAAGGTCACAGGCTTAGCTGCTTACGTGCAGTGATTTCTCCAGATTCTCTGAACCCTTTGATGATATTACGGACCGTAGATGGTGAAATCCCTAAATTCCTTGCAATAGCTGGTTGAGAAAGGTTTTTCTTAAACTGTTCAACAATTTGCTCACGCATTTGTTGACAAAGTGGTGACCCTCGCCCCATCCTTGTTCGTGAATGACTGAGCATTTCATGGAATCTACTTTTATACCCAATCATGGCACCCACCTGTTCCCAATTTGCCTGTTCACCTGTGGGATGTTCCAAATAAGTGTTTGATGAGCATTCCTCAACTTTATCAGTATTTATTGCCACCTTTCCCAACTTCTTTGTCACGTGTTGCTTGCATCAAATTCTAAAGTTAATGATTATTTGCAAAAAAAAAAGTTTATCAGTTTGAACATCAAATATGTTGTCTTTATAGCATATTCAACTGAATATGGGTTGAAAATGATTTGCAAATCATTGTTTTCCGTTTATATTTACATCTAACACAATTTCCCAACTCATATGGAAACGGGGTTTGTACATAAATCTGTTCCATTTTCAATGTCGACAGTTATATCGGATCCAAACGGCAGGTATGTCGTTGTCACGGGAAGCATTGGTGGCAACAATTTGACTCTAGCTAATATTAATAGTCCTAACTGGGATAACGAATAATTTTTCAAAAAGTGTTTTTTCTGTCTGAACTTAAATTCTACCTATCTTGTCCTTAGAGGTGATTTTAATTGCTGCCTCGTCCCGTCCCTAGACCGCTCTTCTAATATAAATCCCCACCCTTCAAAATCAGTCTGAGTCATTCAGACCTTTATGGAGCAGTATAGCATTTCTCTCGAATAGACTTATTTCTCATTGACAATAGACTAATACCTTCTGTCTGCTCTTGTTCTTATGGCCCAATAGTTATTTCTGACCACGCAACGGTTGTTGTCGACATCTCCCTTCCAGGCAGGCCAATGTCACGCTTTCCCTGGCGCTTCAGTCCCCTTTTTGCTCTGTGAGTCAGATTTTATTACGTCTAATAATAACAGTATCGACTTGTTCACCTCAACCAACGGGAGTGAAGAGGTGTCCGCATCAACAATTTGGGAGGCATGCAAGGCTTATCTTTGTGGGCAGGTAATTTCTTATTCTGCCTACAAAAGAAAGATTGCTTATGAAAAGAGAGGGCAATCATTCTGGTCAAGCATTATTATTAAGAAAACGCTCAAATTTCTACGAATCAGGTGATAAACCCAGCAAATTGCTTTCACACCAAACTCGGCAACTTTCTTCGTCCACGCATATCTCATAGATAGACACTGGTACTATGATATCTGTTGATCCAGTAACCATAAATAATCAATTTAAGACGTATTACAAAGCCCTATACTCCTCTACCAAATCTTATTTGAGTCGCAAGAGATCCTGACTCTTGACCATAGAATGTCTGCAGGGCTGGACGAACCCTTGACCCCCGAAGAACTAAAGTCTGCTCTGAGGTCAATGCAGAGTGGAAAATGTCCAGGCTCTGACAGATATATCTTCTCCCTGTATACAAACTGCTGCACCTCCAGTCACCAATCCGTAAAACTGCTCAAGTTTGCGGATGACACCACCCTCATCGGGCTCATCTCGAATGGCGATGAGTCCGCCTACAGGAGAGAGGTGGACCAGCTGACGTCCTGGTGCAGCCTCAACAACCTGGAGCTGAACGCCCAGAAAACAGTGGAGATGATCATGGACTTCAGGAAAGTCACAGCCCCACCATCCCCCCTCACCCTGATTGACTCTTCCACCCCCGTCCCCATTGTGGACTCCTTCCGTTTCTTGGGCACCACCATCACCCAAGACCTCAAGTGGGAGCCGACCATCAGCTCCCTCATCAAGAAGGCGCAGCAGAGGATGTACTTCCTGCGGCAGCTGAGGAAACTTAAGGTGCCGACCGAGATGCTGGTGCAGTTTTACTCAGCCATCATAGAGTCCATCCTGACCTCCTCCATCACAGTGTGGTTCCCCGGCGCCACAGTCCAGGATAAGCATAAACTGCAGCGCATCGTACGTGCTGCTGAGAAGGTGATTGGCTGCAAGCTCCCATCCCTCCAGGACTTGTTCTCCTCCAGGACCAGGAGGCGTGTGGGTCGGATCACAGCTGACTCTTCTCACCCTGGACACAAACTATTCTCCCCTCTCCCCTCAGGCAGGAGACTACGCTCCATCCAGACCCACACCTCCCGCCACCTGAACAGTTTTTTCCCCTCTGCCATCATGCAAATGAACAATAACTCCTAACAGCAGCTCCTTGAATTCCTTGAATTCCTTCTAAGTCTATCTGATAGCTCAGTTACAGCTCTTTTTTATTACCAAATATGTGTTTTATGTGTTTTATGTTGCACGATTGCACCAAGAAAAATTCCTAGTTTGTGAACCCGTTCTCAAACAATGGCAATACAACTATTCTGATTCTGATTCTGATTCTGATATCCTGTTTTTTATAAGACCTTTGTTGACAAACTGTCCCCACTTTCCCTCCAAACAGGTATCCTTCCTCCATATCACTTTTACTAAAAAAGGATAAAGATCCTCTGCTATGCTGTAATTATCTTCCTATCTTGCTACTTTGTGCCGATGTAAAACTCTTATCTAAGATTCTTGCAGTTCGCCTGGAAACCGTTGTGTCCTTTATTATTTCTACAGACCAAACTGGGTTTATCAGGGAAAGACAGTCCTTTCACAATGTCAGGCGGCTTCTAAATATTTTATATTCCACTTTGACGTCCTGCATCCCTGAAGTTATCATCTCAATGGATGCCGAGAAGGCGTTCGATCGAGTGGAATGGAATTACCTATTTTTTACATGAGAAAAAATTGGCTTTGGTTGTAAATTCATATCATGGGTCAAGCTTCTGTATACATCCCCTCTTGCTAGAGTCCGAACAAACAATGACTGTTCAGAATATTTCTCTCTCTCTCGTGGAACTCGCCAGGGTTGCCCACTGTCTCCCCTATTATTCGCAATGGCCATTGAACCATTGGCAGTGGCCATTAAGTCCAGCCAAATGCCTGGTATTTTGAGGGGAGTACAGGTGCATAAGCTGTCTGACCCTGGTAGATCCAGTCCTCCACTGATTACATTACTGGACAAGTTCAGGAAGTTATCAGGTTATAAACTAAATATCCAAAAAAAGTGAAGTTATGCCTGTCAATTCTGCAGCTACAACATATGCCCTTTCAGACCCTCCCTTCAAAGTCTCTATGGATAAGTTTGCATACTTAGGCATCTGCATTACTAGAAAGTGTTCAGATTTATTAGGCCACGACTTTTTACCACTTTTAAGCAGGATGAATGAGGATTTTTTGCTTAGGTCTTTTCTTCACTTGTCTCTCAATGGAAGAATTAATTGATTCAAAATGAATCTTCTCCCTAAATTTTTGGACATCTTTCAATGCTTACCTACACTACCGTTCAAAAGTTTGGGGTCACATTGAAATGTCCTTATTTTTTAAGGAAAAGCACTGTACTTTTCAATGAAGATAACTTTAAACTAGTCTTAACTTTAAAGAAATACACTCTATACATTGCTAATGTGGTAAATGACTATTCTAGCTGCAAATGTCTGGTTTTTGGTGCAATATCTACATAGGTGTATAGAGGCCCATTTCCAGCAACTATCACTCCAGTGTTCTAATGGTACAATGTGTTTGCTCATTGGCTCAGAAGGCTAATTAATGATTAGAAAACCCTTGTGCAATCATGTTCACACATCTGAAAACAGTTTAGCTCGTTACAGAAGCTACAAAACTGACCTTCCTTTGAGCAGATTGAGTTTCTGGAGCATCCCATTTGTGGGGTCAATTAAACGCTCAAAATGGCCAGAAAAAGAGAACTTTCATCTGAAACTCGACAGTCTATTCTTGTTCTTAGAAATTAAGGCTATTCCACAAAATTGTTTGGGTGACCCCAAACCTTTGAACGGTAGTATATATATATATATATATATATATATATATATATATATATATATATATATATATATATATATATATATATATATATATATATATATATATATATATATATATATATAACAACAAGCCAGAACGATGCCCTTTGTGGAGCCATGAATCCCATCTCAAATAAAAAATGGTTTCACATTCGGAGGAAAATAAAGACAGGGGTATATTCTGCAGAAACTAATTAAATTAACTTTGCAGATATATAGTTTTCACTGGACTGTGCTGCAGTATTTATGTGAGCTGTTTACCCGTAGATGTAGTTGTTGTAGGCTTCCCACACTCGCACGGCAGTAATCCTCCCCTTGCCCATGATGGCGTAGGAGCGACCACTCCCTGAACCCACTTGAGGAGAGAACGAGTAGTTCTCGGCCTCGGGTTGGTCTGCAAAATACATAAACACATTATTCTTAAGCATTTGGTACACATAAAACACAAGAATGAATATGTCAAAAACTGTTTAAAATATGAAAAATCTCTCAGTATGGTGCAGTGTGTACTACCACTGTGTAGTTTCCATACCGCTTTGAAAGTGTTGAGTAAAATATCAACTCTGTCCTGGTAAATGCTGGCACTTATTGTTGATTTTTTTAAAAAATTTTTTATAAAGTCACTGTGCAGTTGTAAATATTGATGAATCCAGTAAAAATTGTGCAAACTTACAGTCAGCCAACGCCGCTACTGAGAGAAAAGCGAGGCCAGCAAAAAACAGCATTCTGCGAAATGAAAAATGACTTTAAAATGAATCATATTAAGTGGAACAGAAGTCTACGGAGGGTCAAATGGGACAAAAAAAAAAAGAATAAAACAGATACATCTTAAAATAATTACTTGAATGCATTAATTATAATTGGAATTAGATACTAGTGTTGTCCCAAAATGTATTTTGATACTTTTGAGTACTTTTCTAAATAAAGGGGACCACAAAAAATGGCATTATTGGCTTTATATTAACAAAAAATCTTGCGGTACATTAAACATATGTTTCTTATTGCAAGTTTGTCCTTAAATAAAATAGTGAACATACTAGACAAATTGTCTTTTAGTAGTAAGTAAGCAAACAAAGGCTCCTAATTTAGTCTGCTGATATATACAGTAACATATTGTGTCATTTTCCATTCTATTATTTTGTCAAAATTATGAGGTACAAGCTGTAAAAATGAATTATTAATCCATTTGTTCATTTACTGTTAATATCTGCTTACTTTCTCTTTTAACGTGTTCTATCTACACTTCTGTTAAAATGTAATAATCACTTATTCTTCAGTTGTTTGATACTTTACATTAGTTTTGGATGATAACACAAATGTAGGTATCGATCCGATACCAAGTAGTTACAGGTCATATTCAAAGTCCTCATCATCGGTACTTTTCAGAGGTATAGTACCGAATATGATTCATTAGTATCGCGGTACTATACTAATACCGGTGTACCGTACAACCCTATTAGATACATAAATGTGGTATTAAATGTGTCATTAGTTATTGAATCCATCCATCCATTTACTACCGCTTGTCCCTTTTGGGGTCGCGGGGGGTGCTGGAGCGTATCTCAGCTGCATTCGGGCGGAAGGCGGGTTACTCCCTGGACAAGTCGCCACCTCATCACAGGGCTAGTTATTTAATGTAAAAGTACATTTAATTATCAGATTTCATTTATTATTTCAAAATTAAATAATTTCATCATTTTAATGACTTACCTCCTTTTTTTCATGAGCCTGTGTGTCAGCTGTCTTTGATGGGTGAACAAATCCATTGATGATAATAATGATAATCATAATTACACTAACATTAATATTATGAATAATATAAAACATATAACTTTGAGTAAGCTGGTATGTTACGAAGTAGAAATATGAACAGCGAATGTTGTATTTGGGTGAAAAGGGGTCAGATATTATAAGTTCATACTTATTTTTTTCTCATGGTTTATATTAATGTTGCATCTATTATTTTTATTTGATATCCGGTGAATGAAAAAAAAAAAAAAAGTGAAAAAATAATGATTAAATAATTTAATGATGAAATCATAATATATTGGGAAATAATTAAATCAATATTTAAATAATTAATTATTTAAACATCTTATTGATTAAATTTACGTTTATAGCCCATTTACGTATTTAACTCCAGTTATATTGAATAAATGACACATTTAATAGCCCATTTATGTATTTAACTTCAATTATAATGAATAAATAACACATCTTAGAAATTATCTAAGGATTTACTTATCTATTTATTTAATTGTGTCCTATTTAATAACTTACCTGGTGCCTGTTTTGGGGGTGTCTCTGATCAGGTAGCAAAGGAGCTGAATAATAATCAGGACATTTTAATTCACTGTTGCATAGTAAAAAAAAAAAATGCAATACCATAATACTTACTGATCAAGTGTATATTCCAGTTTAAAGCTTTGACATTAGTCTGCTCAACTCCCACTGCTCATGCGATACTGCTCTTTATCCTAATGTTTGATAGAACACTTTTGCACTGGTATTTCCTGTAAGTAAAAGGTGTGTCAAGCATACATAACTCTTTATCACAGGATCTACTTCATAATCCTAGTGCATCTTTTTCATTCCAACTTAAAAGCACTTTCTATTCTTAGAACTTCCTGAGAACCAGCGTCCTTTGCAGTGGACGTTCCTATTTTGGGAAATGCACAAACATATCGCAGCTCGTCAAAGTCAAAAATCAAAGTTATTTTATATGGCCCTGGGACACAAGTGTCTCAAAGGGCTGCACAAACCACAAACGACATCCTCGGGCTATTCAACGACATAATGAAGAGGGTCGCAGTTTCAAGAGTCCAAGGTCTCAGGGGGCCGGTCGTCAACATGTGGATGTTTCTTTAGAAAGTGCCTCCGCAGGTTATATTCCTATGAGACTGTGTTACTTATTTGCAAAGTAAACACATCAGCTTACACACTATTCTGCCCTCGCTACTCGTTTCCAGCATGAAGGAACAGAAGCTCCAGTAGTTTTGTTGATGATTGATGTTCTTTCTTTTGAAAATTTTTTTTTAAAGGGGAACTGCACTTTAAAAAAAAAAAGTGCCTATCATTCACAACCATTATGAGAGACAAGAAGACAAAACTTTTGTGTTTTTTCTCGTTCTTGGTGGTTAGCAACGTTCCCTCTAAAGTGCGCGCCTGCGCAATTGCGCACTCCTCAAGCGTCCTCTGCGCACAGCAAATATATGCCGCGCACCAAATCAAACCCATCTGAATTCTAAACAAAATAAACACCTTTATTCTGTGTAATTTTGCAATGCAACTCTGAGTGACAGTGACAACAAGCGGCCCTAACGGTGTTCGTCAACACCGTTCAATTGAACACCGTTCAATTATTGTAACGTCTATCGAGATGCTTCGAGGACAGGAAATATATATATATATGTAACTTTATTAAGCAAAACTGTTTATATTCGGCCATAACCACACCAAAAACATGAGTAAAAAACTTCTATCTCGAAAAACTAGTCATTTTCTGCCGTACAAACCAGGCCAAAACCAACTTGTCATCTGTCACCAACACGCATACCACTAAGCCACTGGTGCGTTTACGGCCACACAAAAAGTCGGACAACTCAAACACCACACAGTTACACTATGACTCCTCAGTCATACGTGTGCTTATTCTACTGTCATTTATTATTAATGTTAATTTATTGATATTAATCATGGAATGCTGTTACTAGAGAAAGTTACAGGAATGCACCCTTCATCCTATGCTTACATTTCATTGTGCAACATGAGGATGTTTAAGGGAAACTAAATGTACAAATGATTTCCAAAGCAGGACCCCCACCCAGACATATTGTACAATACTAATCCATAGCTTATGAAAAACAAGATTTCTTTTATTTTCATTACAAGTGGGCCAAATCACTAATATTACAAAATAATCTCATGAAAATGACTCCTCTCATTTGAGTGTTATTATAAAAGATTGGTTTAAGACGGGTGTGCTGCTGGTATTGCCACGTGTGATGTTGCTCACATGTGCTCCACTGAATGCTCAGGGAGTTTTTGTGTTTGCTCAGACACATGAACAATTAGAGGGAATATTGCTGGTTAGCAATGCAGCTAACACTAAATCCCTTTAAAATGCATTCAAAAACCGTCACCAATACTTCATTTACATTCCGTAACCTGTATAATAACCAAGCTGTAGCAACTTTGTTATTGTAAGAGCAAACTCTGAGGAACTCTCTTCCACACATCGGCGTGCTACGGTATTAGCCGTAGAAGCTAACTACGGCAAGAGATAAGCTCGCTTTTACGTCAACATGAACCACGTTTGAGTTTGTAATACACAACACAATGTGATAAGACACCAAACTGTACTGACTGAAAAACATGAACAATTATATTACAGTATCTGTAAAGTATTAGCCCACATTTCATATTTTGTTTGTACACAGCTAGCCAGAAAGCGTGTGTATTGTAGTTGTGATAACACTCATGACAAGCTGCGTGTATCATGATCCATATAAAATGTGACTCACTCGGAGAGTTGTCTGTTTGGTCTCGCTGGCCGGGGACATTTTTTCCGGTAAATTATGGGTAAGCACTCCATTTATGTCAAAACAGCTTGGCTTCAAGTTCCACATTTTGCAGCTTTGAGTCACTTTCCACCTCACTCTCTCGGCTTCCGTCTGCTCCAACGTCTCACTCTTCCTTTCTACTGGCTTCTAGAAGCAGTAATTCATCCTCCGTAAATTCACATTTAAAAACATAAGGTTGTGAATCCTCATTTGTCCAAAAATAGTCATCTTTGTTGTTTGTAACCGAATCTGCCATGATTAGAAAACACCCGTTAGATTCTGGGAGTAGAAACATATTTGCAGAGGTGGGTAGTAACGTGCTACATTTACTCCGTTACATCTACTTGAGTAACTTTTGGGATAAATTGCACATCTAAGGGTAGTTTTAATGCAACATTCTTTTACTTTTACTTGAGTATATTTATAGAGAAGGAACGCTACTTTTACTCCGCTCCATTTATCTACATTCAGCTCGCTACTCGCTACTGATTTTTATCGATCTGTTAATGCACGCTTTGTTTGTTTTGGTTTGTCAGACAGACCTTCAATGTAGGATCTATCGCATGCCTGCGTTTCACCAATCAGATGCAGTCACTGGTGGCGTTGGACCAATCAAACAGAGCCACGCGGTCATATGACTGTCACACGTGGACCCCGACTTAAACAAGTTGAAAAACTTATTCGGGTGCTGCCATTTAGTGGTCAATTGTACGGAATATGTACTGTACTGTGCAATCTTCTAATAAAAGTTTCAATCAATCAATCAAAAGTGTGAAGGAAAAAAGACACTTTTTTATTTCAACCGTACCTCCCGTCAAAAGCCTAAAGACTGACCGCACAGTTCCTGTCTTCACAATAAAAGTGCCGCAAACAAAATAAGAGTCTCCGAAAGCCAGCGCAAACAAGCCAGCAAGCTACGGAGTTTGCCACCAATGTATTTCTTGTAAAGTGTATAAAAACGAATATGGAAGCTGGACAAATAAGATGCCAAAAACCAACCACTTTCATGTGGTATTAGACAGAAAGGAGGACTTTTTTTCTCCTCCATTTGAAAACGTGGACGTTATCATCACTACTGTCTGATTCCAATCAATGTAAGTCATCAGAATCTATATGTTAAACATGCATGTATATTCATTAAAACACCTTTTACATGTGAACAAAAACGGCAAAATAAATAAATATAAATTATATACTGTATATATCAATGTATGTATGTATATATATATATATATATATATATATATATATATATATATATATATATATATATACATATATATATATATATATATATATATATATATATATATATATATATATATATATGATATGTGTGTGTATGTATATATGAGGTAGATCACCTCAACTTGGTCATTTAAAAAGTAGCTTGCCTGCTGAAAAAGTGTGGGCACCCCTGGCTTACATGAACTCAACGTCAAATTTGAGGAAGCACATCGCTGTAAGTAACGTTAGTAGATATTTTGGCTGTCACCGTAGGCTGATGTTAGCTTCCCTGCTATGAATCACTGTACATCGTGTGGGGACATTTTTTAACGCACTGCACACACACACACACACACACACACACACACACACACACACACACACACACACACACACACACACACACACACACACACACACACACACACACACACACACACACACACACACACACACACACACACACACACACACACACACACACACACACACACATGCATAGAAACACCAGTCAGAAGTGCACAGTGTGTTTACCATGAATTGATTAACGTTGAAAAACTAATTGGGGTATATATGTATACATGAGGTAGATCACCTCGACTTGGTCATTTATTAAGTAATTCATAAATTGATAAACGTTGAAAAACTTATTGGGGTGTTACCATTTAGTGGTCAATTGTACGGAATATGTACTGTACTGTGCAATCTACTAATACAAGTTTCAATCAATCAATTAATGAATGCCTACTGAGCCTATGGTGCTGTTAAGTTATTGTGGCTCAATTTGCCTTAATTTTTTTTAATTTTAATGTATTATTATTTAATATATATTATTGTTTTAGTTGCTTAAGAAATATTCCTGGCTCTGAATTTGCTCATTGCTTTTTTTATGTTTTTGTGCATTATTTGTTGCCGTCATCATTAAACGAACAGGTTACTCATCAGTTACTCAGTACTTGAGTAGTTTTTCCACAACATATTTTTTACTTTTACTCAAGTAAATATTTGGGTGACTACTCCTTACTTTTACTTGAGTAATAAATCTCTAAAGTAACAGTACTCTTACTTGAATACAATTTCTGGCTACTCTACCCAACTGTGCATATTTGTTGCAGGAAGTCGGAAGTGTGCTGCCATGGAAATGGAAATACATGCACCAAAATACGGCATATATTGTACATATTACATATTGTTATGAAGGTGTCTGTTACTACATTAAATATATACTTGCAGTGTGTATACTAAACGTTGATGGGGGGTTTTGAAGTTGTTTTAGAGGCTTTGAAGGCTACGGCGACTCCCATTAGCCGCATCTTCCAAGTGTTTTTTTTATCATTTTTAATGCCCCTACCCCCTAAAAAACACACGTGTGTTCTATTCTGTCATAATGATCGTAAATAAAAACAGAATACAATGATTTGCAAATCTTTTCAACTTATATTCAATTGAATAGACTGCCAAGACAAGATACTTAAAGTTTGAACTTGAAAATGTTATTTTTTGCAAATGTTAGCTCATTTGGAATTTGATGCCCGCAACATGTTTTAAAAAAGCTTGCACGAGTGGCAAACAAGACTGAGAAAGTTGAGGAATGCTCATCAAACACTTATTTGGAACATCCCACAGGTGAACAGGCTCATTGGGAACAGGTGGGTGCCATGATTGCGTATAAAAGCAGCTTCCATGAAATGCTCAGTCATTCACAAACGAGGATGGGGCGAGGGTCACCACTTTGTCAAAAAATGCGTGAGCAAATTGTCCAACAGATTAAGAACAACATTTCTCAACGAGCTACTGCAAGGAATTTAGGGAATTCATCATCCAAGCAACGTTATCATGGACGCCCCTGTTTATTTCAGCAAGACAATGCCAAGCCACGTGTTACTACAGCGTGGCTTCATAGTAAAAGAGTGCGGGTACTAGACTGGCCTGCCTGTAGTGCAGGTGATGTAACACAGTGGTAAAAATGCCCCTGTGTCCAACCTTTTTGCAATGTGTTGCTGCCATTAAATTCTAAGTTAATGAATATTTGCAAATATTTGTTTATTGAGTATGTCATAGTCAGCTCCACATCATACATGTAGTACAACACATACATACATATCTCCATTGAACAGTCTTGTGCTCAATGGCAATATTATTATTTCACAAAAAAAGGAAAGAAAATTGAATTAACCCTTAGATGCATAATTGGGTCAAAAATGACCCGGTGAGGTTGTTTTCTTGAAATATCTTTGTAATGAAAATTTTTTAACATTTCATATTCCAGGTATTCCTCAAAAAACATGTTTTTGACATAATTCCATTTACATTTCTAACTTACCCTTTAAAAATTTTAAGAAATTGTAGTTTTTGTACTACTACCCCAAGCTTCCATAAGTGGGTCACAAATGACCCGCATGCATTTTCTTTGGAATCCAATGAGAACCTTCAATTCTTATCAGCTGTGGCTGTCTGGAATAAATTAACTGTGGACCACACGGACTATATCAGAAGTTTGACCCTTCAGGAAGACTATTTTACACAGGACCAGAGCCTTCCGACTGGAAACAGACCATATGGCAGCCTTCCGCTATGTATGGGACCTGTTCCTGGTCAACTGCAGACAGCGATTCATCCCCAGTGATTGTGTCACTGTGGACGAACAGCATGTGCCATTCAGGGGTAGGTGCAAGTTCTTACAGTACATGGCAAGCAAGCCCGCCAAGTACGGCCTAAAGATCTTCTGGGTTTGTGATGCACGCATCCCCTATGCAATAGATGGTATAGTTTACACAGGGAGACAACCAGGTGAAGAAGTTCAGAAGAATCTGGGGTAAAACATTGTCAAGCAGTTGTGAAGTGAAGTGAAGTGAATTACATTTATATAGCGCTTTTTCTCAAGTGACTCAAAGCGCTTTACATTGTGAAACCCAATATCTAAGTTACATTTAAACCAGTGTGGGTGGCACTGGGAGCAGGTGGGTAAAGTGTCTTGCCCAAGGACACAACGGCAGTGACTAGGATGGCGGAAGCGGGGATCGAACCTGCAACCCTCAAGTTGCTGGCACGGCCGCTCTACCAACCGAGCTATACCGTCCACCGAGTTGTGTGGTAGATTTAGAAACACAGGTCGCAACATCACAATGGATAACTTTTTCACCAGTGTGCCTCTTGCACAGCATCTTCTAGAGAAGGATCTCACTATTGTGGGGACTCTACATCTGAACAAGCCAGACATCCCTCCTCTGATGAAGCCTTCCAAGTCCAGGGAGGTTCACAGCACAGAGTTTGGATTCAACAACAGCCTTACCATGGTCAGCTATGTCAGAAAGAAAGCAAAAGCTGTTGTGTTCCTGAGCACGATGCACCACGACAAAGTAGTGGATGAAAATAGCAGAAAGAAAAAACCAGAAGTGATCACATTTTACAACAAGACGAAAGGAGGTGTAGACACCACTGACCAGATGGTTGGAACCTACACCTGCAAGCGCCAAACACAGAGGTGACCCATGGTGCTGTGGTACAACATAATTGACATCGCCACCCTGAATTCCTACACCTTTTTCACGGCTCAGCACCCAGATTTCAAGAGCGGCATCATCAATGCACGACGGATCTTCCTCAAAGAGCTGTCAAAGGAGCTTGTCACCCCACACATGAGTCGACTGGAAGGCTGCCCCCAACTGCAAACTCCGATTATTGAAGCAATGGAAAGGTGTGGGGTGACAAAAGCCAAAATCCAGCCACAGGAGAGAAGCAGACAGGCCAACCAAAGAGAAAGAGGTGTCAGATCTGCCCAAGTAACAAAGATCGCAAAGTTAACAACAGGTGTGGGAAATGCAATGTACCTGTGTGCAATGATCACAGCCAGAAACAGGTAGTTTGTCTGAACTGCATACAATGATGAGACAAGGCAAAACAGGGAAAAGAAAGAGGAACTGCCAATGACTGGACATACATACACACACGCACACACAATGGATGTTCAAATTTTTTCTATTGCTGTTCTGGGTAATATTTTTTTAAATTGTGAAGAAGAAAAGTGAAAAATAATCATATTTCAAACATGAAATCGTTCTTGTGTGGTCCTAAATATATTACAAAATATTATACAAGTGATTATTCTTCACCAAAATGACAACAAATCAATCAATCAATCAATCAATGTTTATTTATATAGCCCTAAATCACAAGTGTCTCAAAGGGCTGTACAAGCCACAACGACATCCTCGGTACAGAGCCCACATACGGGCAAGGAAACAAATGGCATGAAAACACGTTGATTCTAACATGGGTCATTTTTGACCCACTTGTGGAAGAGTGTAGGGTCCAGTCACTCGTGCATCTAAGGGTTAAGAAAATAAAATACAATTAAATCAAACATATCTCAAAAGGGTAATGTGAAGAAGTATAAACTTTTTGAATCTCCCCCTGTTTTACACTAATATCCAGTTTCCTCTGAACCACATTTTATCAAATTCATCCGGATACACATAACTCAATTTGCCCAGAACTATGTGCTTACAATTCTCAATATATATAAGTTAGAGTGTCCGCCCTGAGATCGGTAGGTCGTGAGTTCAAACCCCGGCCGAGTCATACCAAAGACTATACAAATGGGACCCATTACCTCCCTGCTTGAAACTCATCATCAAGGGTTGGAATTGGGGGTTAAATCACCAAAATGATTCCCGGGCGTGGCCGCAACTGCTGCTCACTGCTCCCCTCACCTCCCAGGGGGTGATCAAGGGTGATTGGTCAAATGCAGAGAATCATTTCGCCACACCTAGTGTGTGTGTGTGACTATCATGGGTACTTTAACTTAATATAAGTCATTCATACTCATATTCAAAATAAGCCTAGTTCGAACATTAAATATCTTGTCTTTGTAGTCTATTCAATTGAATATAAGTTGAAAAGGATTTGCAAATCATTGTATTCTGTTTTTATGTACGATTTACACAACGTGCCAACTCCACTGGTTTTGGGTTTTGTAGTTGAAGTTGACGTTGTTCATAGTTACACTACGTCCAATTTTAATCGTTTAATTTGGTAACATTTACACACATTTTCTACAACTTTAATGCATACCATTCATTTTTCCTCACAGTCTTAACAGCGAGTTAAGGGTGTGAGGATGCAAGAACAGGAGTTTGGGTTTATTTGAAATTGCGTACAAGGATATTTCCCATGCCTTTACTGTGTATATAATTGAACAGTATTTATGTTATGTACAATGTGTATTTATAATATATTGTGAAAAGGAAATTTCATAATTTTTTTAAGCTCATCTTGTATTTGACTTTGTGGATTTGGGTTAGGTACAATAAGTGTTCAACTTCAGCCTAAACCCTTTCGGTCTGTAACATTTTTAATTTATGAATGTACAACTGTTTGTTTATGTAAAACTGTTTGTTTATTTTGTTGACCATTGACCAAAGAAATAATAAACTAATCTAAACTAAATTAGACTGTCATTTGCATAATTACACCTGTTTCCAATAAAAGTCTAAATTTAATGTATTCATATAATTAGCTTTTTTTTGCAAAGTATAACATAACAAATTGCAATGATCTACAACAATAAGTGCTTCTCCGTTGGCAGCAGTCATATTATTACACTGCTTTTGTTTATGACAGGTGTGATGTGGTGCAGATTATTTCCACAGCTTCTTATCAATGCAAGCATCAGTTAACTGGTCCAACCTGAAGCTCCATCTTTTTTGCTCCTTTCTTACGGGTGACGCAGCTCTGACATCACAAGTAACATTTGATAAACCTCTTGGCTTGCCCGCATAGTGCGATAATTGTGATGATACATTCATGAACCACAAGCAAGATGAGTTCATTGTAAAATAAGTAATTATTCACATGTGGAATAAAGATCCTTTGTTCAATGTTTTCTGCTAAACATGCCAGATTACAACGTTTTAGTTTTTTTTAACCACAAAACAGTCCTATACCCGCCCCATATATACTGTGTTTCCTTTGCACAGTACGAGCTTGGTTCAGCGCTACTCTTTTCACTAAACTGGTAAATACACGCTACATTGAAGGCATCAATTGGAGTAAGACAATTGAATAGACGGCAAAGACAAGATATTTAATGTTCGAACTGAGAGACTTTATTTTTTATTGCAAATAATCAATAACTTAGAATTTAATGGCAGCAACACATTGCAAAAAAGTTGGCACAGGGGCATTTTTACCACTGTGTTACATGGCCTTTCCTTTTAACAACACTCAGTAAACGTTTGGGAACTGAGGAGACCAATTTTTGAAACTTTTCAGGTGGAATTATTTCCCATTCTTGCTTGATGTACAGCTTAAGTTGTTCACCCGTCCGGGGTCTCCGTTTTCGTAATTTATGCTTCGTAATGTGCCACACATTTTCAACGAGAGACAGGTCTGGACTACAGGCAGGCCAGTCTAGTACCCGCACTCTTTTACTACGAAGCCTCGCTGTTGTAACACATACAGAATGTGGCTTGGCATTGTCTTGCTGAAATAAGCAGGGGCGTCCATGAAAAACAAGTTGCTTGAATGGCAATATATGTTGCTCCAAAACCTGTATGTACCTTTCAGCATTAATGGTGCCTTCACAGATGTGTAAGTTACCCATGCCTTGGGCACTAATACACCACCATACTATCACAGATGCTGGCTTTTGAACTTTGCGCCTATAACAATCCGGATGGTTCTTTTCCTCTTTGGTCCGGAGGACACGACGTCCACAGTTTCCAAAAACAATTTGAAATGTGGACTCGTCAGACCACAGAACACTTTTACACTTTGCATCAGTGAAACTTAGATGACCTCGCGCCCAGCGAAACGGCGGCGTTTCTGGGTGTTGTTGATAAATGGCTTTGCATAGTAGAGTTTTAACTTGCACTTACAGATGCAGCGACGAACTGTAGTTACTGACAGTGGTTTTCTGAAGTGTTCCTGAGCCCATGTGGTAATATCCTTTACACACTGATGTCGCTTTTTGATGCAGTGCTGCCTGAGGGATCGAAAGTCAATGTTGGTTTTCAGCCTACGTGCAGTGATTTCTTCAGATTCTCTTAATCTTTTGATGATATTATGGACCGTAGATGGTGAAATCCCTAAATTCCTCGCAAAAGATCGTTGAGAAATGTTGTTCTTAAAATGTTCGACAATTTGCTCACACATTTGTTGACAAAGTGGTGACCCTCGCCCTATCCTTGTTTGTGAATGACTGAGCATTTCATGGAAGCTGCTTTTATACCCAATCATGGCACCCACCTGTTCCCAAATAGCTTGTTCACCTGTGGGATGTTCCAAATAAGTGTTTGATGAGCATTCCTCAACCTTCTCAGTCTTTCTTGCCACTTGTGCCAGCTTTTTTGAAACATGTTGCAGGCATCACATTCCAAATGAGCTAATATTTGTCACAGCTTGGACTCGGGCGTGATTTGTTCTCCCGTGGTGTAAATGATTTGGACCATACGTGGCGTGAAGGTGGGTAAATGATTTAATAATGACTACAAAAAAGAATAAACAAAAAGCGCGCGCAAGGCGGAAGTACAAAACGTGGTTATGAAAATAAAAGACTTGCACAAAAGCAAAAAACTATGAACAAGAAACAAAAACTTACTTGGCGTGGAACTGTGAACATGGCATGAAGAAGAGTGATCATAAAGTGTGATGTCGCCAGGCAGACTAACAGAAAACAATGGACTTAAATAATACAGACATGATTGACAACAGGTGTGTGAGTCCGTGCGTGACATGACAGGTGAAAACTAATGGGTTGCTATGGTGACAAAACAAACAAAAGTGCACAAAGAGTCCAAAAACGAAACAGCACATGGCCAAACAAAAACATGATCAACACAGACGTGACAATATTTAAAAATAAGTTTTCCAGGTCGAACGTTAAATATCTTGTCTTTGCAGTCTATTCAATTGAATATAAGTTGAAAAGGATTTGCAAATCATTGTATTCTGTTTTTATTTACCATTTACACAACGTGCCAACATCATTGGTTTTGGGTTTTGTGCAACAACAACAACAAGGGGAGAGAGTGCATATGTTTGCTACTAGACCAAAGAAAGTAGTAGAGATGGGCGATGCCACACATTTTGGTAAGTAAACACAATAAATGCAGGGCCAGTGTTGCTGATATCAATGGATTAAAAGTATTAGGAGACATTCTCAATTCAATTCGAAATTTGGCACGAGTTTAGTAGAAACAGATCGCAGCAAATTATCACAAATAACAATGTTACATTTTACATTTTAATTTTACATTTTTAATTTACATTTTACATTAATTTAATGTTAATGTTAATAAAGTTAAAGTTAATTTAAAGTGCCACTGACAGTCACACACACACTAGGTGTGGTGAAATTACCCTCTGCATTTGACCCATCCCCATGTTACACCCCCTGGGAGGTGAGGGGAGCGGTGAGCAGCAGCGGTGACCGCGCTCGGGAATCATATTTACGGACATATTTACAGATGTAACGACTACTTATTTAAATAAACCCTGGAAAAATTCACGGTTACTATTATTTGATAACATTCTAATCATTATGAAACCGTGATTGAATACCACAATTTTACTTATTCTTGTAGAAACACATTGCTGTCTGAGCAGCTTCCTGAGACAGCACGACATCACATAAACTGGAGGTCAAACCGCAACCCCCATTTTACGAAGAAAAACTAAAGCCTTTATAATTTTAAACTGCAGACGATACACATGTTCTATTCAGTCAGATAATAGGGCTCTTAAGAAAATGGAACAATATCCAATATTTCTTCTGCCAAGGAACGTAAATTGTGTGTGTGTTTAGGTGTTATTAAAACAAATAAAAACTTGGTTAAAAGATGTTAGTGTGTTTAAGTACCTTTTGAGCAAATTTAACAATACCGTGATATAATAACCGTAATAATTTTGGACACGATAAAAGTGATATGAAATGTATCGTTAAATAACTAAAACATTGCATTCAAAAGTCATTTAAATCTTTTATCAGCAGAAATATGGATACAATTTCTTGATGATCTCGCATTAAAATGCATGTTGTATTTTTTAACAATCTTTTACCATATTTTTGCTGTAAAATCAGTCCCTCCAGGATTTCGCTGGCTTTTGTGATTTGTAAATGCCTGACCATTTCTGCAGCCTTTCCGGAACCTTGCGGCAAAAGTTGCAATGTTTTTAGGCTTATTTTACTTTCAATAATATTGAATCAACTTGGGATCTTAAAGGCCTACTGAAACCCACTACTACCGACCACGCAGTCTGATAGTTTGTATATCAATGATGAAATCTTAACATTGCAACACATGCCAATACGGTTAGATTAGTAAAGTGTAATTTTACATTTCCCGCGAAATATCCTGCTGAAAACGTCTCGGTATGATGACGTTTGCGCGTGACGTCACGGATTGTAGCGGACATTTTGGGACACCATTGTGGCCAGCTATTAAGTCGTCTGTTTTCATCGCAAAATTCCACAGTATTCTGGACATCTGTGTTGGTGAATCTTTTGCAATTTGTTTAATGAACAACGGTGACAGCAAAGAAGAAAGCTGTAGGTGGGAAGCGGTGTATTAGCTGCCGGCTGCAGCAACACAAACACGTAGCCGGTGATTCATTGTTTACATTCCCGAACGATGACAGTCAAGCTTTACCATTGGCCTGTGGGGAACTGGGACAACAGAGACTCTTACCAGGAGGACTTTTACGTGCGTGCTGCTATGCGCATGTCACGTACGTAACTTTGGGGAAATATATGTGCTGTATGAACTTTGCGGAGGTGAACGGTACTTTGGGCTGTGGGATTGAGTGTGTTGTGCGGGTGTTTGATTTGTACTGGTGGCTTATATGGACGGGAGGGGGGAGGTGTTTGTTATGCGGGATTAATTTGTGGCATATTAAATATAAGCCTGGTTGTGTTGTGGCTAATAGAGTATATATATGTCTTGTGTTTATTTACTGGTTTAGTCATTCCTAGCTGAATATCAGGTCCCACCCGCCTCTCACAGCATCTTCCCTATCTGAATCGCTTCCACTGCCCTCTAATCCTTCACTCTCACTTTCCTCATCCACAGATCTTTCATCCTCGCTCAAATTAATGGGGAAATCATCGCTTTCTCGGTCCGAATCTCTCTCGCTGCTGGTGGCCATGATTGTAAACAATGTGCAGATGTGAGGAGCTCCACAACCTGTGACGTCACGCTACTTCCGGTACAGGCAAGGCTTTTTTATCAGCGACCAAAAGTTGCGAACTTTATCGTCGATGTTCTCTACTAAATCCTTTCAGCAAAAATATGGCAATATCGCGAAATTATCAAGTATGACACATAGAAAGGACCTGCTATCCCCGTTTAAATAAGAAAGTCTCATTTCAGTAGGCCTTTAAGAATTCGGTGTCAATGTTTTAAAATTGTTTTAAAACAAAGACTGTATTGATGTTTCACTCGTTTTATATCACGTCGACTATTAGTAGACACTAGATGGCATACTGAGAGTTCATTGCCAATTTACTGTAGTGTTTTGAATATGTTTTATATATTATTACTAATATTAGTAATAATCAATTATTTAATTGTGTGACTGCTTCACATCATTCATACAATTATAGTTATGGAAAGAAAGACCACCACAAGGCTTCCTTATTGTCTGCTTTCTGCTCCGTCATCCACAAGTTGCAGACATTCTCCATGTTTGTTTTACGCTCGAAGAGTTTTTGTCCATCTTAAACATTCATTTATGTTCCAACCCATTTATCCTCACATGCTTTGAGCTTCTAAGACAAACTGAACAGGCCAGTTGCGATCGATTGAATGCCCGGAGAATATCATTACATATCAACATTTCTTTCATGTAAATGATGCCTCTTTGCTAGGTTGGCATTGCAAAAGAGAACGTGTTCTTAAATGTCTTACTTTGCATAAATAAAGGTGTGATAAATATACAAATACAGTACATGAACTAGAAAAGTACCATATTTTCCAGACCATAGGGTACACCGGATTATAAGGCGCACTGCCGATGAATGGTCTATTTTTGATCTTTTTTTCATATATAAGGCGCACCGGATTATAAGATTTATTAAATGAAAACACTTCCTTGTGGTCTACATAACATGTGATGGTGGTTCTTTGGTCAAAATGTTGCAGAGATTATGTTTTACAGATCATCTTCAAGTCGCTTTCTGACAGTCGCTACAGAATGCGCCGTTTTGTGGGCGGTCTTATTTACGTGGCTCACCTTCGGCAGCGTCTTCTCCCCGTCATCTTTGTTGTAGCGGTGTAGCGTGCAAGGATGGGAGTGGAAGAAGTGTCAAAAGATGGAGCTAACTGTTTTAATGACATTCAGACTTTACTTCAATCAATAACGGAGCAGCATCTCCTCATCCGCCAGAAAAGTGTCCCGTGAAAACCGTCCGACCGGAACTCTCTAATAACTAAAGTTCCTTGGGTGACTAATGTAACTCACTACACCGGTATGTTTTAGCGCTTTCATGGCAGATATAAGTAAGAACTTTACACTACTTTATATTAGAAATGGCAACAGCTGAGGATGAATGTCCCATAACAAGAAGATAGAGAAAAAGAAGAAGCTTATTGACTACGGTGTCGGCACGGACTACAAAGGCGGAAACGCGCAATTTTTCAGGATTTATGCAGATCCCAAATACAGATCAGCAGGTACCAGAAGGTAAGAAAAGTTGCTTTTGCATAACGTTGCGGTAAAAAACCGCCAGATAATGTGTCTTTCCCTATACACACACCATAATAATACTCGTATTTTGAAGCACAGTACAATCCATCAAGCGGTGCGGCTTCATAGCTTACCAAAGTCGTACTAAAACATTTTGATAGATTTTTGAGAGCCGTGTGTAATGTTCTATATTTTCAATGGAACATATAACATGTTGGTGTTGTTTACTGGAGTCATAATGCAGTTGACACATATATCTTATCTTTGACTGCCATCTACTGGTCACACTTATCATTTGACCATGTACCAAATAAAGTAGCTTCGAGGTCGTTAAGCAAAACCAAAATTATTCTGTACATTAGGTGCACCGGTTTATAAGGCGCACTGTCGAGTTTTAAGGAAAAAAAAAGGATTTTAAGTGCGCTTTATAGTCCGGAAAATACGGTAAATGTTCATATACTTAATTACCCAAAAAGCCTAGAGCCGTAGACCGGAACCGTAAGTAGGTCTAAGGTACACAGGGTTTGAGCGCTTCTCAGAATCAAATTTGATTGCCGAAAATGACACTGATCGGCCAAAATGTGTGGGAAAGTTGAGGGCTTTGGACAAATTTACGAGGCTTTTTATAATTGTGTGAATTGGCGCGATCGTGACATCGTGACATTCTTGAGGGACTGTCAAATGTGAATATTATACTAGCAGAGTAATGATCACTCCATCATCCTGTCCTTGCCACAGCATTTCCCCTTCAAAGTGGACTTTCCCATGTTTCCGGGCTCTCATTAGAATCCCCACCACCTTATCAGAGATCCGGACATATCTTTCAAACAGTTCTCCAAATGTAATCCTGGTCTTCCCATCTGGGTCAGGGTCAGCCATAATCCTGATTATGTAACACATATCGTCAATCTCCCGATGGATGTGTTGCTCAGCACGTTTAGCTCGCTCTGCAGTTTTTGTCCCCTCCTTGGGACGTCCGTATCCATCCAGGCCTTTTTGGAGGCGGAGGGACATGGAGTAGTCATAGTCAAAGTTTTCACTGAAGGGGTTTATTTTTTGGGTATCCGTGTGTTCCGAGGCCCAGTTCTGCCAGCGGCTCTTGAGATTCCCAACAGGGCTGAATTTCTTTGAGCGAGCGCAGATTTTATTGGCGTCAACAGCTTCCTTTCCGGACCTGAAAAGTATTTAAAATTGCAAGATAAACAAATACAATTTTATGTGATACCCCAGAATGTTCTAAACAAGGTTTTTCTCATTTGTACTTAATGCTAAATGTTAAAGCGGAAACTCAGAGCTTTCAATTCCTTGCAACTGGACTGTGGACTGTTTAGTTTACAACTGGAATGATCAGTTTGTTTTAGAAGACGTTTCGCTTCCAACCAGACTATGAAACGTGAAAACGTCCTCAAAGACAAACTAAACAGTTTTGTTGTGATTGATTACATTTTAGTTTTACTTTTGGCTAGTCGTACAAGATCTGGTCTGACTGGGTCTAAATCTCACTAAGTCTACGAGCAGGAACTGATTAAGCCTGCTCTGATGAGAATCAAAACGTCTTCAGAGAAAAAACTGAACAGTCCAGTTGCGATTGAGTACATGTTCTGCGAATACAATGACCCGGATAAATGGGAACATTGATTAAACCAGATCCGAAAAAGGCCGGATTGCCAGTCAAGGAACAAAACAGAGAGTTTGGGTCTCCCTTAGAGTATAAAATCCATTTATCCATCTTCTATTGCTTATTCCTGCATTTGGGCGGAAGACAGTGTACACCCTGGAGAAGTCGCCACCTCATCGCTTGGGCCAAAACAGACAGACAGACAAGCATTCTCACTCATATTCACACATGGGGCCAATTTAGTGTTGCCAACCAGCCTATCCTCTGGTGCATGTCTTTAGAGGTGGGAGGAAACCAGAGTACTCGGAGAGAACCCAGATTATACAAAGTCCACACAGAAGGACCCCAAACCAGGGACTCAAACACAGGACCTCCTTGCTGTGAGGCACAAGCGCTACCCACCGTGCTGCAGAGTATCCGATCAAAGCAGATATTTGTATTACCATAATTACTTTGAATTTGGCCTCAATGTCTTGTAAAGGGTCACTATCTTGACGTCTAGATCTTAGTTGGCAAAGAGCTGGATTATTTGGTGGACGTCTAGACGTATGCATTTCTACTCATGTTGTCAGCGCTTTATTATCTTTTACTGTACAAAGACAAAAACTATTATGAGTAGAAATATTACAACTTGATTTCTAGTGCCAATACCAATCATAAATCCTGCAGTCATACAGGGAGAGAATATAATTGGGCAGGGTAGTGGTGAGGATGCAGGCCAACAACCACTACTAGATTGCTTTTTTTGATCCACATCTTTTCACAAACCAATGACCCTGATTCCCCAAGTTACTGTTACTCCACCTTTTCCACACAGACACAAGGCAAGGATCGGTTACTCACATGAAAACTTGCGGCCTTTTGATTCTAACTGGAGACTCTGCATCAAAGGTTTTCTTTGAGTCTGTCAGCGATGTTCCAGAATCGTCCTTAATGTTTACCGCCTGTCTTTCAAATCTAGCATCCTTTGCATCGGCATCGCCAACAAGCTGTTCGTCTTCTTGAGCACCTTCATTTTGAAGCTTCTGTTCGTTCTCCATCTCCCTCCAGCTTTGGGTTAGCGATGAGACCATGTTAGTACACTTTCTGCGGCGCGTTGGAGAGAGTCTTGTCTTTAGCAACCTGTCTATGTCCTCGTTCGATGGTTGAGGCTCTTTCTCAATCCTGTTAGTCAGGAACTTAATTCCAGCACTTCTTTCTTGCAGGTGGCTGGTCACAGTCTTCACCACCAACTTTGTCTTGATAGAGGATGAAATCAGCGGTACCTCTGATTTGTTGTCATTTTCAGCCTTGGTTTGATCTTGCATCACTCTTTCAGTTTCAGGTGCACCTTTAGAAGCAACTGCTTGATTCTGAGCATCTTTAGTTTTCTGTCTTGCAATGGACTTCTTCGGGATCCAAGTCTTTTTGGGTACCTCTGTTGGTTCTCCCATCCATGATGGACACCATCCACTAGGCTCTGCAGCCTGCTTCGCCTCATTCTCAGAAACCCACTGCTGCCAACTGTTCGCCAGGCCACACACCGTGTTTAGGTTGCGACGCTTCTTGATATTCTTGTTGGCGGACGCTTTCCTTTGAGATGTTTGGCAAGTTTGTTGGTCAGACATTGTCGAAAGAACAAATTCCAATCGCTTTTGAGTTTTAATAATTGTCCTTTTCTCGTAACCTCTTTGCTGCCTCTCTCTTTGTTGCAGCTCTCAAAGTACTCAAGGGTTCCGTTCTGCTCACCTTTCACTGACACTGCTCACCCCTAAGGAGTCATGTTTCATCACAACTAGGGGTAACCAGGGGTAAACATAGACATGGCTGAGAGGGTGCAGAGGGTTATGAAACATACTGTACATGGTCAGGGAAAGTCTTGATACATTGGAATGTTGTTGTTTTGCCTTGTTGTCATGTTAGGCAAGAGGATATTGTTGATATGTTTGTTTGTCCACGACATTTGAAAAGAGGTATGCAAACAAATCCAAAGAATCACAGGAAAGAGGGAAAAGGAAGATAACCTTTCAAGAACCAGGGTTCTTTGCAGTGGACATTAATGTTTTGCTTAACTGGGCTGTTTTTTCTCGAAATGTGTGACAACTCCAAAGGTCCACTGTGGAGGACGCTAATAGGTTCTTGAGAGGATATCATAGCAGCGACCCTTATCGACAAAAAGAAAGTGATACTGTATGTGTGAGAGTTAGGTTGCATCTTGCAATCCAAGAGAGATCATCTGATGCACAAGTAACATTTCTAAAGACGGCATGCTTTGCTAAACTTTGTGTAAATTTCATTTCTTTTTTTTAATGTAACTTTACTTTGTTGATTCCTGCTCTATGTCTGTGCGGAAGCTTATAAATAGAATTTGGCGCAGGCGAATGACACAGTTGCAGCTGTTGTCAGTCCGTCAAGGAGGATGCTAGGCACTCATCTGGCGCCAAAACAACACACAATGTCGTGTCAACTGTGTCTGCGCGTATCGCCATTCCACACAGCAAGGATGTAGGGATTCAACAGCCACAAATTACCGTACTTTCTCTTTTGCACTACCCTTTTTTTCCCCTAAGTGTTAGTTAAAACATGCGTGTTAGTACTAATGGTTCAAATTTCAGGTAGCTTATCCAAAATATACATGCAAACATGGGATTAGAAAGAAAAAAATCCCTGTCACTCTGCAACTTCCTTATTGTTATAAGTCACAATAGAAACTGTCAATCACACAGCTTTAGACACTTGAAAGCGCACGCAAAGCTGATCTACTAAGCTGATCTACTAAGCTTGTGCGCAGAGGATTGTGTTTCTCAAATGAGTAAACTAGGGAGCGTAATCAATTTAGCGTGTCTGTCTTCATGTATAAATGACAAATATGTGCAAAAAATGTATATAAATACGATCATTTATAGGCACCATCTTCAGTGTCTGCCTTCTATTGGTATTTTCTCAAGTTTTATTTGACATAGTTCAGTTTATTTTGAACATGCATGCAATACAATGTAATGCATCACATATTTCCAGTTGTTTCATTACAGCACGCCCGAAAAGGAGTAGGAAGAAGCTGATCGTATTTAATCCTACCCCTTTTCATACCATAGCAAGTTTATCCCGTTTCCTTGTTCTCTGTAACATAACAGTGAACAAATAAATAATGAATAAATAATATAAAATTGTAAGTAAACAAATATTAAATACATAAATAATCTTTGTCTCAATAAAAAAAAACATTTTTTATTGAATTTTTTTTTTAAATCTGTCCTGTCCAGCCTCTCAGGAAAATCATATTGTTGATGTAGATCAGGGGTCCCCAAACTTTTTGACTCCGGGGCCGCATTGGGGTGAAACAATTTGGCTGGGGGCCGCGCTCTATACAGTATATATATATATATATATATATATATATATATATATATATATATATATATATATATATATATATATATATATATATATATATATATATATATATATATATATATTATATGTAAATGTGTGTGTATATGTGTCTATAAGTGTGTGTGTATATATATATATATATATATATATATATATATATATATATATATATATATATATGTGTCTATATATGTGTGTGTATATATATATATATATATATATATATATATATATATATATATATATATATATATATATATATATATATATATATATATGTGTCTATATATATATATATATATATATATATATATGTGTCTATATATATATATATATATATATATATATATATATATATATATATATATATATATATATATATATATATATATATATATATATATATATATATATATATATGTATGTATTCATACATATATATTCCTCGCGCACTAATTGACTTAAAGAGCGCACTTGCTGCATGTCACGTTATCGATGGTAAAATGCATTTTTAGACAATATGATTTGCCCGAGTGGCTAGGAGACGGTAGAAAATGGACTCGTAAGGACAAATTAAAAAAATAATAATAATACAAAAACTTTTTTTTTTTTTTTTTTACTTGGGACTTCCCGCGGGCCGGATTTTGGACGCTGGGGGGCCGTATCTGGCCCGCGGGCCATAGTTTGGGGATCTACATTGTAGATGCTCATATCTGCTGCACAGAGTTACTTTAGTAAAGACAAGTGTTGAATACTTCTTGTTGCCTTATTTTTATTTGATTTTATTACATTTTTGGGAAGCATTTTATTGAATAAAACCAGTTTTCTTTCAAGTATTATACACATTGATCAAAACTGTTTATCCGTTTAATGAAGGAATGTAGTTAGTCGTAGAACTGGTACCCAATGTTATTAAAACAAAGTCCAGAGTTTGAATCAATAATTGTTTTGAATCGAGAATCGATTTTGAATAAAATTGTTTCCGCCAATCGTGTGGTGCCCAAAGATTTAGAGCCCTCTTATTTATGTTTTTTTCAGCATTTTCTCAAGCACAATTCAACTCAACTCCAGCACAGATACAATTATACCAATAAAACCTCAGTAGTTTTCAATAGTTTTGAATGTAAGAAAAATTTATTTGTGTGATCCCTATATCTTGCCTTATAAATGACCCTTATTGCTTTCTTCTGCAGGTTTATGAGTAGATATTGTGTGCTTATGGAATTATTGCCTCACACTTCTGCATTCTGCACAGTAGTGGTATCCTTTAAGTGGTGGCGATATCTTTCTTTTTGTAAAACAATCTTTTTTTATCTACTCTTTGGTACTTCCTCCTATAAATGGTTGCGATTTTCCGTCACACCATGAATCACACCAAACACAAAATACAACGGATAACTTCAAATCTATCACCAAACAAATATGTTTTCTGTACACACAGCCAAGATGAACCCTGCCTCTCTATCTTTATTTATCAAACAAAGTCATCACTATTGTTTTTTTTAACATCAGATTGTATGTGAATCCATGTCCTATTCAACTAAATAGATAGATAATACAAATCCAGCTCTTAGTAAGTATGCCATGAAGTGTAATTGGTGAGAATGACCAGGAGAGGTCCCTGTTATGTCATGGGAGCAGTAGCCTGGTAAGCACCTCCAGAAATATAAAATACTTGTATAAAATTTGAATAGTTCCAATGCAGTTAATGCCATTTATGTAGTTATGATATTTAATCAGAATACAATTTTGAATTTAAATATTTTAATATCCAAACTTTTTGATGTATAAGGGCCGCCATTGGAGCTCCTGCAGTAAATTCTGAGTGATTTAGGTCAAATGGACTTGGTGGTTAAAGCCCGCTGACAGCTGAGGAGGATCATCACATCTGGACACAGTACACCTGTTGTCCTTGGTGCATCATCAAACATCTGCACCGTCGCTGCAGCTTTGTTTAGATTTCACTGCTTGTTTCAACACTGTTTTGTTTGGCCAGCTGCATTGTTGTGCTATTAATTGTCCTGGAATGTGTCTGTGAAGATCCCTGAGATGTTCATCATGGTTACATTTCTTCTGCTGTACAGTACGTGACGGAACGAGTATGTGAAAAATTCAGGGTTTTCCATGGCAAAAAAGAGAGGCAAGTCAAACTTGGAGTCAGTTACTATGGTAACCTATACTGGGAATCTAACTTGGTTGCTGGTCGGGCCATCCATCCATTCATTTACTTACTTTGGGGTCTTTCTGTGTGGAGTTTGCATGTTCTCCCCGTGACTGCGTGGGTTCCCTCCGGGTACTCCGGCTTCCTCCCACCTCCGAAGACATGCACCTGGGGAGAGGCAACACTAAATTGGCCCTGGTGTGTGAATGTAATTGTGAATGTTGTCTCTATATCTGTGTTGGCCCATTTTTCACCATTTCACCTGTGGGCTGAGCGCTGACCCCTTCACCTGACTCTGATTGGGAATCACCACACACCTGTCCTTGGCTGCCAATCAGGAAGCTTCTTAAACCAGCCTCATCAGGACGGGGCTGGAACCTGGTTTTGCCGTGCCATTAACTGTATTGTCATGGACATGGCCACTGTTGTTAGTAACTGTACTGTTCAAAGTTGGAATAGGACCACATTGGACCACATGTAAACAGTATTCAAGCTCTCTGCTGCCATCTGAAGGCTAAAGTTGGTATTGCACACCCCTCAACTGTTCACTAATCATGCTTCTTGCTTGCACAGTGTTTAATTAATCTTGCAGACAGAACAGGCACGTGCGTTATTTAAACAAATTTGTTTGATGATGTTATACTCTACCTACATTATTTTGTTGAACAGTCAAAGGCCATGTCTTCTGGAAGATTTCACAAGCATTTATTTAAAACTGGTCAAAGGTAAATGGTACAGCGTTGGTCTCACTCCCGCAAAAGCATTGTTGATTATGTACGTTAAAGGCCTACTGAAACACACTACTTCCGACCACGCAGTCTGATAGTTTATATATCAATGATGAAATCTTAACAATGCAACACATGCCAATACGGCCGGGTTAACTTATAAAGTGCAATTTTAAATTTCCCGGGGAACTTCCGGTTGAAAACGTCTAGATATGATGACGTTTGCGCGTGACGTCAATCGTTGAAACGGGAAGTATGCAGACACATTGAATCCTATACAAAAAACTCTGTTTTCATCTCAAAATTCCACAGTATTCTGGACATCTGTGTTGGTGAATCTTTTGCAATTTGTTTAATGAACAATGGAGACTGCAAAGAAGAAAGTTGTAGGTGGGATCGGTGTATTAGCGGCGGACTACAGCAACACAACCAGGAAGACAGAGATGGATAGCAGACGCGCTAGCCGCCGAACTCACCTTAACTTCCTCCGTCTCGCCGACCGCATCTGTGATCGGGTGAAGTCCTTCGTCGCTCCGTCGATCGCTGGAACGCAGGTGAGCACGGGTGTTGATGAGCAGATGAGGGCTGGCTGGCGTAGGTGGATAGCTAATGTTTTTAGCATAGCTCTGTGAGGTCCGGTTGCTAAGTTAGCTTCAATGGCGTTGTTAGCAACAGCATTGTTAACCTTCGCCAGGCTGGAAAGCATTAACCGTGTAGTTACATGTCCATGATTTAATAGTATTGTTGATCTTCTGTCTATCCTTCCAGTCAGGGACTTATTTCTTTTGTTTCTATCTGCATTTGAACCCAATGCTAATACGCTAGCTCAGTAGCTAAAGAGCTTCGCCGATGTATTGTTGTGGAGATAAAAGTCACTGTGAATGTCCATTTCGCATTCTCGACTCTCATTTTCAAGAGGATATAGTATCCGAGGTGGTTTAAAATACAAATCCGTGATCCACAATAGAAAAAGGAGAGAGTGTGGAATCAAATGAGCCAGCTTGTACCTAAGTTACGGTCAGAGCGAAAAAAGATATGTCTTGCACTGCATTCTAGTCCTTCACTCTAATGTTCCTCATCCACAAATCTTTCATCCTCGCTCAAATTAATGGGGTAATTGTCGCTTTCTCGGTCCGAATCGCTCTTGCTGCATTGAAAACAATAGGAAAATGTGAGGAGCCTTTCAACTGTTGACGTCACGCTACTTCCGGTACAGGCAAGGCTTTTTTATAAGCGACCAAAAGTAGCGAACTTTATCGTCGATGTTCTCTACTAAATCCTTTCAGCAAAAATATGGCAATATCGCGAAATGATCAAGTATGACACATAGAATGGATCTTCTATCCCCGTTTAAATAAACAAATTTCATTTCAGTAGGCCTTTAATGCCACAAAAGTGATCCCCGATGAAGAATTCACCAGCAGATAAGTCTAATGAGTCAACAAGTCCATGTCATGAAGATAGAGGCCAGTCCAAGGAAAAACCATGGGATCAAGAGGAAGAAATTTGAGTCGTTCCATACATCGATGAGGGGAATTTTGTCAAAGGGATGTGTCCCCTATTGAAATTATTGTTAGGAATTAAAAATACAAACTCTGACCAAACATTATAGAATCACTAGATTTGGAGGATGTTCATTCAGTTGATTCATTGACAAAACAAAACTATAGTCCTTTCGAATGGCAACTTTCTGGCCTTAAGAAACACTAAAATAAATCAAAAAATGTAATTGCGGTAGTCAGTATTAGTAAAATTTTTAGATCAAGTAGTGTTAAAAAATTATGGAATCTCTCAATTCTTAGAAAATATTTCGGAATCTCCCTGTAAATCGGATTAAATCTGTTCATTAGTCTGCAGTTAAATTTCTGGCTTTAAGAAACACTAAAATTAATTTAAAAAATGAATTGCGCTAGTCAGTAATAGTTTACATGTTTAGATCAAGTCGTGTTAAAAAAATATGGAATTTCTCAATTCTTAGGAAGAAAATTATAGAATCTCCCCGCAATCGGATTAACTTTGTTCATTAGTCTGCAGTTAAAAATGAGTGTGCACACCTGTTGCACCGGGTGGATTGGCATGAATCATGGCTCCAACATGAGAATTGTCTATTGAAACAAAGTAGAGGATTATCAAACTTCCTCAAGAAGGTAAATAATCACGCAATGTGGCAAAATATGTTGACTGTTCAGTCAGCTGTGTCTAAAATCTGGACCCAGTACAAACAACATGGGAAAGTTGTAAAAGGCAAGCATACTGGGAGACCGAGTAAAACATCAAAGTGTTAAGACAGAAAACATAAAGCAATATGTCTTGAAGACAGAAAATACACAGCGAAATAAATTATGTACAAATGGGCGGAAACTGTGACCGATCTATTAAAAAGCAACTAAAGGGAATGGAATTTAAATACAGAAAAGCTGACAGTCGTTAACACCGAAACATACAAAAAATAGGGTTACAATGAGCTAAGGAATAGCAATGGTGGACTATGGATGACTGGATGGAAGTCATATTCAGTGATGAATCGTGAATCTGCATTGTGCAAGATGATGATGCCAGGACTTTTGTTTGTTGCCAATGAGATTTATGAAGACGACTGCCTGAAGAAAACATGCACATTTCCACAGTCAATCAATGATGATATGGGGCTGCATGTCAGGTAATGGCACTGGGAAGATGGCCGTCATTACATCTTGTAAATGCACAACACACATTGACATTTTGGACACTTTTCTTATTCATCAATTGAAAAGATATTGGGGATGATGACATCATTTTCCATTGAGCAAAAACCGTAAAAAGACACATACGGGCAATGTCATAGCATGAACATAGTCCCGATCTCAATACAATGGAAACTGTGTGGTGGAAATTGAAGAAAATGTTCCGTCCGATTGTAGCTGAGATAGGCTCCAGCACACCCCGCGACCCCGAAAGGGATAAGCGGTTGAAAATTGGATGGCTGGATGGATGGGTCCATGACAAGACTCCAACTTGCAAAGCTAATCTGACAACAGCAATCAGTGAAAGTTGGAGCAATTGATGAAGAGTTCTGTTTGTTACTCGTTAAGTCCATGCCTCATAAAAGCCTCGTAAAAGCCAGATGTTGTGCAACAAAGTACTGGTGGTGTGTTGTAGTGTTTTTTGTTTGTTTGTTTTTCATGATTCTGACTTTGGACTTTAATTTTACAGTATTTTTCAAACAGTTAATAATTTTTTCCTCAGAATTGAGTGATTCCATCAATTTTGTTTCCACTCTGATTGGTCTAAAGATGAAACTATTATTGACTACCACAATTTATTTTCTTAATTTCTTTTAGTGTTTTGTTAAAGCCAGAAAGTTGCCATTTAAAATGACTATAGTTTTGTGTCATGTCTGTAAACTGATTTTTTTTCTAGGAAATTAAACAACTGAATGAACATCCTCCAAGACTGCTGATTTCATCATTTTTTCCATATTTGAGGCTCATCACTTTGTTTTAAGATTGTTTATTTTGTATCATTCTTTAGCTTTTGAAGACAGCTTAAATTTGATATTACACTTTTGGAGGCATCCATTCTTCTTTCAGCCTTGATAAGAAATACCAAAACATGAAGCTGTATATGTGAGTGTGCTTAATCAATTTCAAGTTTAAGAAAACATTTGTGAATTTAAATGCATATTTGACTTGCTATAATATTCTAACAATGATAATGTTTTGCATGTAATTTTACTGAACTTGCTTATATTTTGTGCTAAATAAAAGTTGTTTTTCATATGTAGTACTGGGACTAATTTGTAACCGTGTAATATTCTACCATATCGGTAGGTGGCAGCCGGCAGCTAATTGCTTTGCAGCTGTCGGAAACAGCGGGAGGCTGGGTGCAGGTAAAAAAGTGTCTAATGCTTAAACCAAAAATAAACAAAAGGTAAGAAAAGGCATTAAAGCGTAGGGAAGGCTATGCAAAATGAAACTAAAACTGAACTGGCTACAAGGTAAACAAAAACAGAATGCTGGACGACAGCAAAGACTTACTGTGGAGCAAAGACGGCGTCCACAAAGTACATCCCAACATTCAACAATTGCCTCATAAAGAAGGATAAACACACAAGAAATAGTCTTGATTGCTAAAACAAAGTAGATGCGGGAAATATCGCTCAAAGGAAGACATGAAACTGCTATAGGAAAATACCAAAAAAAGAGAAAAAGCCACCAAAATAGGAGCGCAAGACAAGAACTAAAACACTACACACGGGAAAACAGCAAAAAAAACAAAATAAGTCACGGCGTGATGTGACAGGTCGTGACAGTACACCTACTTTGAGACAAGAGCTATAGTGCTGCATGCTTGGTTATGCTTTAAAGTCATATCCAACAATTGCGACAACGACTTTTTACTGTAAACTGAGTTTGGTTTTTTAATGATTTCTGCTGGTGGTGTGCCTCTGGATTTTTTCAACACAAAAAAATGTGCTTTGGCTCAAAGAAGGTTGAAAAACACTATTTTTTAGCCTCTAATATTGTTCAAATGAAGACACTTATCACACATCAGAAGCTTTTTAACCACCTAAAAATATTGCCAAAATCAAAGGAATAGCGTTCAAAGCAGGCTTAGAAAGACTAATCCGTGCCTTTGTCTCCACTACGGTAACGGCTTACTCACTGGGCTCTCTAAACGAGCTGTAAAGAAGCTGCGGTACATCCAGAATGCTGCTGCTCGAGTCCTGACGAGAACCTGGAAATATGACTGCATTAGTCCAGTGCTTAGGTCACTGCACTGGCTTCCTGGTGCTCAAATAATAGACTTTAAAAACAGCTCTGCTTGTGTACAAGTCTTTTCATGGTCTTGTGCCAAAGTACATCTCTGACATGTTGGAGCCATATGAGCCATCTCGGCCTCTGAGAACCTAAGAGAGTGGTCTCCTACTGGTGCCCAGAGTCAAGACCAAACATAGCGGGACTGCGTTTCAGTTTTATGCTCCTAAAATCTGGAATAGTGTTCCTGAAGATTTGAGACAAGCCTCAACGTTGGCAGTGCTCAAATCCAGCCTGAAAACACTTTTATTTAATTGTGCATGTGGCAACTGAAAGTTGTTTTTCTACATTCTTTGATTTAAAATTTATAATATGATGGTTTTATTACGTGTTAGGAAATTTAATTTGAATTATGATAATTGTAGATTATTTCATTTCTATTTTTGCCTCCTTGTACATCACTTTGAATTGCTTTGTGCTCTACAAATAAACTTGCCTTGCTTTATTACTTATATTGAGCTTGTGTGCTATTGTGTGCTTAGCTGTTGTGTAGCTGCTAGAAGCCTATTGCCTACCATGTTGTATATGCCTTCACTAAAATATAAGAAAATACAAATCTTGTGTGCTTATTGGAGGACATTTTGTCACGGCCAGGGCTCATTCCCATGCGGGCGTGCCTCCTCGCGCTTGCAGACAATCTGCAATCTGCGCACCTGCCCGTGATGAGCAAGCTGCCTTCATAAGCCGGCACAACCTGCCATGCCGTGCCGGAATATAACCTTCTGTTTGCGTACAGTAAGCCACGTCCTGCTTGATGCAATCCAGCTCTCTCTGTGTTTGCCCCTCCGTGATTTCAGTGTGTGTTTTCTTGTGTCCTCCGTCGCCTTGAAAGTGAGCTGTGCGTCTCACTTTTCCCTGGATCTCCCTCTGGACTCTGACTGCCTCCCTGTAGACTTCTCTCTCCCCTGGACTTCCTTGTCTCTCGTTCAACATTTTCGGTAACACTCACCAGCTAATCTACACACATAGTCTTACACCATACACACTCTTGGGTTTTGTCACACTCCATTTCCTTAGTTAGTATATTTAGTATTGTTTGATTATTATATATATATTATAATATATATAATAAAATACTTAGAGCTATACCATCCCCTGGTGTCTGTTGCCGTCATCTCCCCTTAGTCAACCATAACACATTTAGATATTAACTGACTGTCCAGCTTTAGACAGGTAAAGACCCTGTAGGACTAGTTGTATCAGAGATTTTAGCTGCAAGTCCGATACTTGTTTTTATGCTAATATCGGAACGATATCAATATCTGATGATCACACTTTTCAACGATTCTAATTACTGCAGAAGATTTCACCCCATGTGTTCTGCCTACCAACAAGAAACAATAATTAATCTGTTGTTACATCAGATTATAAATTCTTAGTTTTGTCCTAAAATGTTATTATTTGTCGTGAGTTCAAACCCCTGGCCGAGTCATACCAAAGACTATAAAAATGGGACCTATTACCTCCCTGCTTGGCACTCAGCATCAAGGGTTGGAATTGGGGGTTAAATCACCAAAATGATTCCCGAGCACGGGCACCGCTGCTGCTCACTGCTCGCCTCGCCTCCCAGGGGGTGGGACAAGGGGATGGGTCAAATGCAGAGGTAAATTTCACCACACCTAGTGTGTGTGTGACAATCATTGGTACTTTAACTTTAAATTCAAAAGAGTGAACTATGAAGAAGCTATGGAGATATCAGTAGAAAAAACTGCATTTAGTTGAGATAATAATGAGGAATTGGAATATGGGGTCCATTATTATTATTATTATTATACATTTTTTTTTAACTATTAAATGAACTTAAAATATTTTATTTTTGTGGAAAATATTGCACACAATGTGTTGTCAAGCTTATGAGATGTGATGCAAGTGTAAGCCACTGTGACACTATTGTTCATTTTTTAAATGTTTTTAATACATTTTTTTATAAATGGCGGTGATGATAATGTCAATGAGGGATTTCTAAACACTGCTATGTTGGAATTATTATTAATATTGATACTGTCGTTGATATTTTCAATTTTTGTTTGACTACTTGATTATTTTGTGTCATGTTTGTGTGTCCTCTCAATTGCTCTGTTGATTGCTATTCTGAATGTTGCTGGGCCTGCTTCGGTTTTGGAATTGGAATTGTATTATTATGGCTTTATTGTGTATTATTTTGTTGGACTGATTAATTTAAAAAAAAAAAAAAAAGAAAAAAAAAAAAGGGAACATAAATCTAGTTGAAAGTGTGGCTCAGGACGGAGCACATTACCGGAGCCAGAGGGACTCGTTAGAGGATGAGTCAAAGTTCAAAGTCTCTGCTTTTAAGATATATATGACAGCCATGTTTTACACTGTGAAGAGGGTGGAAGCAGAAAAGGAAGGAATATGACAAAACAAAACCATTTCAGAGTGGCAAGTGTTTACATAGGTCGCCGTTTAAAAGCACTGTTTAATGTAAAACATGTTTTCCCGTGTCACTGATAACCGCTGAAGGGCGTCGAGCAAGTCTGAGAGTCCGCAGCTTTGGTGGCTGTGCCGAAACCGTCAGAAAAGATGTGACAAAAAGTTCCTTTTTTTTTTTCTTTTTTCCACATTAAAATAATATTGGTTTTGCGTCGCTGATAATCATGAATGATAAAATGCTGCTGAGGCCAAATGGGAACGACATGAGATCATGTAATTTATTAGTATACGGTCATAAACTCAAATATTGGACAAATGTGGACCCGGTTGACCGGGTGACTCGGGCAATTGGTTCCAAGTATATCTAACATTTAAACCGTTGAACATCGCCCAAGTCAACATCTTTCCCCAGTGAGGAGGCTATATTTAGAAGACGGACAAAGGTCTCTGTGGTTTTGACATTTGATGTCGATTGATTTCTCGTCCAGCTATCAAAAGAAGAGACAGTTTTAAAACAGCAACGACGATTAAAGCTAGCATGTCTTAATAAGCTTTGCTGAAAGCTATATATATATATATATATATATATATATATATATATATATATATATATATATATATATATATATATATATATATATATATATATATATATATATATATATATATATATATATATATATACACATATATACAGTCATGGTCAAAAGTGTACATACACTTGTGAAGGACATAATGTCCAATAATTTCTACAACTCTTATTTTTGTGTGATAAAATGATTGGAGCGCATTCTTGTTGGTCACAAAAAACATTCATGAAGTTTGGGTCTTTTATGAATTTATTATGGGTCTACTGAAAATGTGACCAAATCTGCTGGGTCACAAGTATACATACAGCAATGTTAATATTTGTTTACTTGTCCTTAGGCAAGTTTCACTGTAATAAGCTCAATTTTTGTTTAATCTGACATCACATGGACAAATTTAAGACCTTCTGGAGGAAAAGTCTGTGGTCGGATGAAACAAAAATTGAGCTGTTTGGCCACAATACCCAGCAATATGTTTGGAGGAGAAAAGGTGCAGAACACCATGCCTACCGTCAAGCATGGTGGTGGTAGTATTTTGCTCTGGGCCTGTTTTGCTGCCAATGGAACTGGTGCTTTACAGAGAGTAAATGGGACAAGGAAAAGGGAGGATTACCTCCAAATTCTTCAGGACAACCTAAAATCATCAGCCCGGAGGTCGGGTCTTGGGCGCAGTTGGGTGTTCCAACAGGACAATTATTTGTTTATTAAGGATCCCCATTAGTCTACACCGCAGTGGAGACTATTCTTCCTGGGGTCCAGACAAAAAACATCACACAATCACAAAACAAAAGATTAAAATGCAGTACAACATGATCAAATAATAACATCTTGTAATACAAAAATAGCAACAACAAAGAACCAAAAAAAAATAATAATAACTTCGAGTTTGCATAATAATGTTCATACCAAAGATAAAAAGAGCAATATAAAAATATATATATATATTTTTGCAAAAATAAAACAAAGAACTAATGGCCTAAAATATACACTACCTTTCAAAAGTTTGGGGTCACCCAAACAATTTTGTGGAATAGCCTTCATTTCTAAGAACACGAATAGACTGTCGAGTTTCAGATGAAAGTTCTCTTTTTCTGGCCATTTTGAGCGTTTAATTGACCCCACAAATGTGATGCTCCAGAAACTCAATCTGCTCAAAGGAAGGTCAGTTTTGTAGCTTCTGTAACGAGCTAAACTGTTTTCAGATGTGTGAACATGATTGCACAAGGGTTTTCTAATCATCAATTAGCCTTCTGAGCCAATGAGCAAACACATTGAACAATTAGAACACTGGAGTGATAGTTGCTGGAAATGGGCCTCCATACACCTATGTAGATATTGCACGAAAAACCAGACATTTGCAGCTGGAATAGTCATTTACCACATTAGCAATGTATAGAGTGTATTTCTTTAAAGTTAAGACTAGTTTAAAGTTATCTTCATTGAAAAGTACAGTGCTTTTCCTTCAAAAATAAGGACATTTCAATGTGACCCCAAACTTTTGAACGGTAGTGTACACATTAATGTACCAAAGACAAACAATAAGTGACGAAAAAGTACCATCCATCCATTTTCTACTGCTTGTCCCACAATCAATAAGATAGTCAATAGTCAATAAAAACAGTCATGACATTAGGTACAATCTAGAATAATCTCTTTCCGCAATACTTCTCCTCTTAGTCTATTCTTAAAACCCACTATGCTGGTGATTGATACCAGATATTGTGGAAGTCGATTCCAGTAAGTGATTGCCCTATACATTACAGTCTTTTTCAAAACATTAGTTTTGGGTTTAAGACGGGTGAAAGCACCTCCTAGGGCTAGCCTGGTACCACAGTTGTGACTGTCATTAGCAAGCAGCAGCTGAGAATACAGATATGAAGGTTTATGGTATGTATAGATTTAAAAAATAAAATAAAATCAAACCACAATGACCCCAAACACACGTCAAAAGTGGTAAAGGAAAGGGTAAATCAGGCTAGAATTAAGGTTTTAGAATGGCCTTCCCAAAGTTCTGACTTAAACGTGTGGACAATGCTGAAGAAACAAGTCCAAGTCAGAAAAACAAAACATTCAGCTGAAATGCACTAATTTTGTCAAGAGGAGTGGTCAAAAATTCAACCAGACGCTTGTGGATGGCTACCAAAAGCGCCTTATTGCAGTGACACTTGCCAAGGGACATGTAACCAAATATTAACATTGCTGTATGGCACACTGACAAAGCTTAACCTATTGTTACTATAACAATCTACAAGGTTAAGGTTGCTTTTCTTTCTTCCCCTCCATTTTTCTGCATTCTTTCGTATCTCAAGTTATCATTACGTATATGTATTGTTGCATTTGAACAGTTGTATTGTTGATAATAAAGGTAAAGTACTGGTATTGTTTATTATCAATAGCACTATTTCTATTGGTATTCATATTGCTCCATTTTTACTGTAATAATGCTCATTGTCATTTCTGTATTTTTTTTTTTACATTTTCGCTAACTGCTTATTTGTTATTACTTTTACCATCATATTTGTACATGTCGTATTTGCTGATGTTGCTCTGTTGTTGTTGTTGTTGTTGTGTTTGCTGTTGTTGTTTTTGTCTCTCTGTCTAATCCCCCTCTTGTCCCCACAATTCCCCCCTCTGTCTTCCTTTTTCTCTCTTTCTATCCCCTCCTGCTCCGGCCCGGCTGCACCAAATGATAATATAAATACATTTAATAAAGTCAAAATACAAGTAAGGCAACAAGAGAAGTATCCTACACTTCTCTTTTGTAAAGTAAATCCGAACAGCCGATATGGGCATCTACATCTGCTATATGATTTGCCCGAGAAGCTGGGCAGGACATTAAAAAAAAACAACAAAAAAAAAACATTGCTGTATGTATACTTTTGACCCAGCACATTTGCTCACATTTTCAGTAGACCCATAATAAATTCATAAAAGAACCAAACTTCATGAATATTTTTTGTGACAAACAAGTACCATATTTTTTGGCAGGGGGTGCAACTTATACTCAGGAGCGACTTATGTGTGAAATTATTAACACATTACCGTAAAATATCAAATAATATTATTTAGCTCATTCACATAAGAGACTAGACGTATAAGATTTCATGGGATTTAGCGATTAGGAGTGACAGATTGTTTGGTAAACGTATAGCATGTTCTATATGTTATAGTTATTTGAATGACTCTTACCATAATATGTTACGTTAACATACCAGGCACGTTCTCAGTTGGTTATTTATGCATCATATAACGTACACTTATTCAGCCTGTTGTTCACTATTCTTTATTTATTTTAAATTGCCTTTCAAATGTCTATTCTTGGTGTTGGGTTTTATCAAATAAATTTCCCCCAAAAATGCGACTTATACTCCAGTGCGACTTATATGTTTTTCGCCTTCTTTATTATGCATTTTCGGCCGGTGCGACTTATACTCCGAAAAATACGGTATATGCTCCAATCATGCGGGCTGCATTTCCAATACTCAACGCTAAGTAGTAGGCACCATAATGTGGTCTTTAGAGTCTGTGCCCTTTATGTACATGTTGCTTTGGTCCCATCACCCTTCTGGAAGTCTCATTATCCCCAGTATTACTTCACTTAACAGGAAAAGGATACACATACATCGGGGGTGTCCAAACTTTTTCCACTGAGGGCCACACACTGAAAAATCAAAGCAATATTTTTTATTTTAAAAACCAATACAACATATGTATAAAACAAATATACCTTTAGGCCTCCACTCAGGCTTGATCCCGGGGGCCGCAAAGGGTTTTGGTCCAAAAAATGTAAAAAAATGTGTCATTATTCAGTATTATTATTATTATTATTCAAGGTTTAAATCTCTAGATCAACATTAGGTCTATCTGTCAATAAGAGTTTTTTTAATGGAAAAAACACAAAATATGTAATATTTTCGCCCAATACATTTTTTAAGTGGAATATTTGAGATTATATACTAATTGGAGCCTTAAAAAGGTAAATAACTCATAACAACATTGATTTTAATTTATTGCTATTATTTTTTTTTAGTAATAACTCTTAAAAACAAATCACACAAAAATGATTGGGGATCCAAAAGGGTCCTACTCATTAAAGTGTTAAAAAATAAATTATAAATTGTTTTAACTGTTTACTTTTAACACAGTAATCTCGAGATCAACTTCAGATCTATCCGTCAATTGTAAGTTGCATTGTTGTTTATGTTTTCTGTTTGTTCGTTTTAGGCCCTTTTTAAAAAAAAAAAAAAACAGCTTCCTTTATATATAGCAAACACAAAATATGCAACATTTTCCCCAAAGAATATCTCAAAGTAGAATATTTAATGTGACGTAATTGGAGCCTTGAATAGGTCAATAATTCATAATGACATTGATTTTGATTCATTATTATTTTTCAAAGAAAGAAACAGCCTGCATAGCAGCTTTGTGTTATTAGAGTCAACATTGCAACATTTTCTTGTTACATTTCACCTTTTTGCTCTTTTATACCACTTTTTATGTTTTTTTATTTATTTTATTGTATTTTTAGAATGTGCCGTGGGGCCGTTAAAAAATTACCTGTGGGCCGCACTTTGGACACCGCTGACATACATGAATCTGACAGCACACGAGGAAGTGCAATGCCACTAATCTCAATTTAGAAGCAGTTCCTGCGGTACATTGTTTTCCATAGCAACAACGGCCAACTCCTTTGTTTGCCAACTTGTACAGTGGCTCTTCACCCTCGGCTGCCTCGGCCTCCATTGAACACATTCCAGCGTGGGTGTCGAGGCGGTTCGGGTGCTGACGGGCATGTAGTGCTTTGGAGCCTGCAATAATTTGTGTAACCTCTGATTAGGTCGTGGAATCTCAACTATGAAGAGGCACTACAGGTCCTGACAGCGTTTTCACACACTTTCGGCAATCAGTCAACGGTACCAGCTTAGACAATTAAAACTCCACAATGTGTGAAGAGGAACAAATTGTTATTGCACCAGCTGGTTTTGTTTGTACAGTCGGTGTAGCGGAAAAATAGGCAACCCCTCAATAAAATACACCTACAGGCTGCACAAGGTTGATTCTTGGATTGGTATGGAGTCCCTGGCGATGGTTGAAGAGAGAAAATCTCTGAATAAGCTGCTTTTCTATCAAAGATAATGGCAGCCACCCTCTGCAGGCCGTCATCAATGCACAGATTGTTCAGTGACAGGTGGCTACACCTTTGGAGGAAAACCTACAGACTTAAAGCTGCTGTATGTCACAGACAGCCAGCGGCCGAGAGTGCGCCCACTTTGGATTGCTGTTTGTTGCCAGCCGATAACTAACATTAGGTATTATGAGTAGATAGCTTATTGTCCTCTTCACTCCTACCAAAACATAGAACCTCAAAAAGGTTTCTCCAACGGGCTTGGTTTCTAAATGCCCGCTTGATTTGTTCCCACTTCATGCTAGTCTCCTGGTAGTCTTTTCCGCGATAGTGCTCTTCCAGGATTTCTTGCATCAGGATGTGGAAGTACAAACCCCGTTTCCATATGAGTTGGGAAATTGTGTTAGATGTAAATATAAACGGAATACAATGATTTGCAAATCATTTTCAACCCATATTCAGCTGAATATGCTACAAAGACAACATATTTGATGTTCAAACTGATAAACATTTTTTTTTTTTTTTGCAAATAATCATTAACTTTAGAATTTGATGCCAGCAACACGTGACAAAGACATTGGGAAAGGTGGCAATAAATACTGATAAAAATGAGGAATGCTCATCAAACACTTATTTGGAACATCCCACAGGTGAACAGGCAAATTGGGAACAGGTGGGTGCCATGATTGGGTACAAAAGCAGCTTTCATGAAATGCTCAGTCATTCACAAACAAGGATGGGGCGAGGGTCACCACTTTGTCAACAAATGCATGAGCAAATTGTTGAACAGTTTAAGAAAAACCTTTCTCAACCAGCTATTGCAAGGAATTTAGGGATTTCACCATCTACAGTCTGTAATATCATCAAAAGGTTCAGAGAATCTGGAGAAATCACTGCACGTAAGCGATGATATTACAGACCTTTGATCCCTCGGGCAGTACTGCATCAAAAAGCAACATCGGTGTGTAAAGGATATCACCACATGGGCTCAGGAACACTTCAGAAAACCACTGTCAGTAACTACAGTTCGAAGCTACATCTGTAAGTGCAAGTTAAAACGCTATTATGCAAAGCGAAAGCCATTTATCAACAACACCCGGAAAAAACGTCGGCTTCGCTGGGCTCATCTAAGATGGACTGATGCAAAGTGGAAAAGCAACACCGGAGCCTAATATGACATGAAGAGAATATGATGAATACTTTTATATATTTATGGAAAGTCAATTAAAAATAAAATTTACTTTAGGCCAGCAGAGAAGGCCTACCACTGTCTAAAATGTATCGGAGCCTATGATTTTTAAACGTGTCTGTAGCTTGTCTTTGATGTTTGAGGTCAGTCAGCTTGTTTCCGAGCCATACAAAAGAACACATTTCAAGATGGAGTAGAGGATTCTAAATTTTAACCATAGAGTAATGTGTCTAGTCTCTAGCCTTTCCGCTGTTCGCATGTTCTACACCTTGTCACTTACCACTAGCCCAAATAGATATGCATTTTTTCCACCCAATACTGGTGGCGCCCTCCAGAGAAAGCCCCTTGACCAATGTTCCCTCTAATTGTTCATGTGTCTGAGCAAACACAAAAACTCCCTGAGCATTCAGTGGAGCACATGTGCACAACATCACACGTGGCAATACCAGCAGCACACCTGTCTCAAACCAATCTTTTATAATAACACTCAAATGAGAGGAGTCATTTTCATGAGATTATTTTGTAATATTAGTGATTTGGCCTACTTGTAATGAAAATAAAATAAATCTTGTTTTTCATAAACTATGGATTAGTATTGTACAATATGTCTGGGTGGGGGTCCTGCTTTGGAAATCATTTGTACCCCTTTCAGAGATCACATTTAGTTGCCCTTAAACATCCTCATGTTGCACAATGAAATGTAAGCATAGGATGAAGTGTGCATTCCTGTAACTTTCTCTAGTAACAGCATTCCATGATTAATATAAATAAATTAACATTAGTGATAAATGACAGTAGAATAAGCACACGTATGACTGAGGAGTCATAGTGTAACTTTGTGTGGTGTTTGAGTTGTCCGACTTTTTGTGTGGCCATAAACGCACCAGTGGCTTTGTGGTATGCGTGTTGGTGACAGATGACAACGTGGGTTTGGCCTGGTTTGTACGGCAGAAAATGACTAGTTTTTCGAGATAGGAGTGTTTTACTCATGTTTTTGGTGTGGTTATGGCCGAATATAAACAGTTTTGCTCAATAAAGTGATCGATATAATTCCTGTCCTTGAAGCATCTTGATAGACGTTACAATAATCGAACGGTGTTCAATTGAACGGTGTTGACGAACACCGTTAGGGCCGCTTGTTGTCACTGTCACTCAAAGTTGCATTGCAAAATTACACAGAATAAATGTGTTTATTTTGTTTAGAATTCAGATGGGATTTGATTTGGTGTACGGCATATATTTGCTGTGCGCAGAGGACACTTGAGCAGTGCGCAATTGCGCAGGTGCGCACCTTAGAGGGAACGTTGCCCTTGACCCATATCTAAAATCACCCTTGGGTCAAGTAAATGCAACTTTTGATGCAACAAAATCGTTGTTTTGGTGGAGATATTTTCAAAAATAACGACACCTAACAGTGTAGGTATTTTGTGACGAGCCCACATCATGGAAGTATAGTCCAAACATGCATTTTAACCATAGTGCATCACATTTTATTTGATAGCAACACAACATTGCCCACATGTTACAAAATATGTTTAAATAAATCAATGATCAAATCTACAGTTTAATGAGGTAAAAGCTGAGTTATCAGTGGCACACATCAACGGGGTTATCTTCATCGTGTTACTCCAACAATTACATCAGGTGTACCAATAATAGGAACCTAAAATGATTGATACACTCATACAGACACACACACTTTCAGCAACAAACAAGTGAAAGATGCACTTACACCAGACACATACTGTGTTTCTCCTCTCCTACAGTACCGTACCTTCCATGGATCCACATTCTGCTGTCGTTATGCGAACCTCGCGAAAAGACAATTAGACGTCGGGACGGACAATCTTCACAGTGTCTTGGCTGAATGAGCGTGTATCGGACACCTTGGTCTCCTTAGACGCGTCCTCGCTTATCCATGCGGACTGGACACTGACCGACTGTTGATGGGTTACTTTGTTGGGTCTGCTCCTGTCCCTGGCCATGCCCCCCCCACCCCCCCAACCCCAACAGACGATGGCTTGGAACACCGCAGAGGCCACCACAGTGTATTTGTTGTTGTTTTTAGTTTTGTAGCTGTTTGTTGAAATAGCTGGTTGCATCAACTCTTTTAATGTCTTTAACGTCCTTTGTGTTCTTTGATGCTTCCCTCTTACACACATGCTTATGTGTGCTATGGCTATGAGTTGTTTTTTCCCTTGGCCTCAGTCTGGACCCCCCTCTCCAAGGACCCAGGCTTAGACTGATTTTTTTCTTCTTCTCACCACCCTTAGCGTTTACCGGTTTTTCACCTTTTTTGTAAGGGGCACCAGAAGTTGGCAGACCCGTCAGCGATCCCGTTCTGTCTCCCTGTTATGTTTGTCTGATCTTGAATGGGATTGTGCTGAAAATCTTAATTTCCCCTCAGGGATTAATAAAGTATATCTGATTCTGATGTGAACAATTTGCTGCAAGACTAAATTGACTTGATTAATATCCAAACTCCAGCAGCATTGATGAACAATAGAAGATCTCAGAGTTGACCTTATGCTGACATGGGACAAATGAACATATCTGTTACATTTGCAAACCTGGGGCCGTATTTATCAAGCTTCTTAGAATTACTCCTAAGAAGTCTGCTAAGAGTTGACTTGTGAGTAAAGAAATTATTCGCTGAAAGCTGCACTTAAAAGTTAGTTATCAAGCGTCTTACTCACACTTTCAGCGAAGTGTAGGACTGAATCTTAAGTGTCACACTCAGAGCTGAGTTACGACATTACTATGTGCCGTACAACAGAATTTTAGGTGACGTCATTTCTGTGTCCATAGAAATGACCAATCACGGAAGGGAATCCCTTGTCTAAGAATAAAGAAATATCTTAGAAATATCTAAGTGGACAATGGGAGTGTATATTTTGTCAATAAACTACAAAATAATACAAAACAAACAAACAATATTGGCAATGAGTCAAAAATAAATGTTTCCTTTTCTTTCCAATTCATTACTTAGGCAACTAATTTGAAACTGGTGTGGGTGGCTCTATATATACTAGCCCACTGCAGCCACATGCAGAAGAGATGACGCCCCTTATTAAATCTGTGACAAAAATAATACCCGCTCTGTCTAAACCATACCGTTTGATCAGCTGCTCGTCATCAAGCAAAGCCAGGACATCCTTCCGCTCCCTGAACTTTCGCGCACGTCTCTCTCGCCTCAGTGCCATCGCCCGCTGGCAACTCCTAACCACTTAGGACGCCTCTGAAGGTCTCTTAAATATCGTGGAGAGTAGGAGTGATTCTTAGACTTAAGAAAGTTGATGAATAGCTTTTATTCTTAAGTTTGAGAGTATGACTAAATTTCGCAAATTCTCAGGACTTAAGTGTAAAATGGCACTCTAAGACGCTTGATAAATACGGCCCCTGGTTACCATCTTGATAAAAGCACTTATAGTTCTACGATGGTGAATGGCATTCTGCATGTACTTATACTTGTTGACAAATTAGTCACAAGGTTGAAGTCTGATTCCGGGGTGAGATCTTTATGTGGCCTAGCATTGCCCAGAGTCTACCTTGCCAACGGTTAGTTGAGTTTGAGACCCCTTTTTTCAAGTCGTAACATAACATCTTAACTCTTGTTTTTCTTTACATTGTGGCCCTCCTTCAAAGAATCTATCAATTGGATGGCACTGCTCAGCGTCCGCCCGTGAGTTCGAACCCCGGCCGAGTCATACCAAAGACTATAAAAATGGGACCCATTACCTCCCTGCTTGGCACTCGGCATCAAGGGTTGGAATTGGGGGTTAAAAAACCAAAATGATTCCCGAGCGCGGACACCGCTGCTGCTCACTGCTCCCCTCACCTCCCAGGAGGTGGAACAAGGGGATGGGTCGAATGCAGAGAGTAATTTCACCACACCTAATGTGTGTGTGACTATCAGTGGTACTTTAAACGCTAAATATGTCTACTCGGAAAATGATTACTACTACATAACTAACTGCCATCATAATTCGTATTTACACATGAAGTCCGCCTTTTTAAAGTCAACCCTAACGCACGTAGAAATGTAGAATGCACTGTAACGTAATAAAGACATTCACGTGATGGTGGCTAATGTATACAGTTGCCGTACGAGATGAATACCTAAAAAACACAAAGTATAATTATAACATTTCCAAAGACAAGTTGTGTCCTCAGAGCATAAGAGATCCGTTCTGTCCTGCAGTTTGTGAGTCGTCTCTGCTCTGCACTATTCCGACCGTCCTAAAAAGAACAATCCCCACATTTCTTGTTATTCAAATTTCCCAGTGTGGGATAAACACACATGACCTATTTTTGTACCTTAAATAATTGCAAGTGTGCTATTGTGATGGGGTGCATAAATCACGCCTCACTTTGTTTTCCTTCCCCACGGCTCTTACTGCAGTTCCAGCGAGGAGGGGGAAAAAAAAAAAGGTTACGACGCACGGCCGGTGAAATGAGATGAGGACAAAACTGGAAGCGTCCCACTAATGCGCTACGTAGCCGCGGTTTTAACGGCTAGGAGGAGAAGTCCAACGGGCGGATCATCATGCCTGTGGCTCGTAGCGAGTAGCTGGGGCCTTTAAAGTAGTGCCACTTGATGCCGTTTAACTTCCCCACGTGTTGTCCTTGCGTGAAGTACATGCCGTTAAGGTTGGATGGGCCACAGGCGTCAAACCACCAACCTAGACAGAGAACATGACAATAAACAGTTTAGTACCATTATCAATCATCTTTCTGTGATGTTGTTTTATTTATTTTTTATTGTTTTTAATTTTGTCCTGTCCAGCTACTAAGGCAAATCATATTGTTGATGTAGATGTACAGATTTACTTTAAAAAAGAGAAGTATGGCATACTTATTTGTATTTGGAGGGGATAGAAAGAGAACTACAGAACTTTCCTCCAGAAGGTCTTATCTTTGTCCATGTGATGTCAGTTGAAACAAAACTGTAGCTATTTGGCCACAATACCCAGCAATATGTTTGGAGGAGAAAAGGTGAGGCCTTTATTCCCAGGAACATCAGGCCTACTGTCAAGCATGGTGGTGGTAGTATTATGCTCTGGGCCTGTTTTGCTGCCAATGGAACTGGTGCTTTACAGAGAGTTAATGGGACAATAAAAAAAGGAGGATTACCTCTAAATTATTCAGGACAACCTAAAATCATCAGCCCGGAGGTTGGGTCTTGGGCGCAGTTGGGTGTTCCAACAGGACAATTACCCTAAACACACGTCAAAAGTGGTAAAGGAATGGCTAAATCAGGCTACAATTAACGTTTTAGAATGGCCTTCCCAAAGTCCTGACTTAAACGTGTGGACAATGCTGAAGAAAAAAAGTCCATGTCACAAAACCAACAAATTTAGCTGAACTGCATCAATTTTGTCAAGAGGAGTTTGGAGGTAATCCTCCTTTTTCATTGTCCCATTTACTCTCTGTAAAGCACCAGTTCCATTGGCAGCAAAACAGGCCCAGAGCATAATACTACCACCACCATGCTTGATGGTATGTATGGTGTTCCTGGGATTAAAGGCCTGACCTTTTCTCCACCAAACATATTGCTGGGTATTGTGGCCAAACAGCTAATTTTTTGTTTCATCTGACCTCAGAACTTTCCTCCAGAAGGTCTTATCGTTATGTCAGATGAAACAAAAATTTACCAATTTTGTCAAGAGGAGCGGTCAAAAATTCAACTAGAAATCATTAAAAAACGAAATTCAGTTGACAGTAAAAAGTCATTGTCGCAATTGTTGTTGGATATGACTTTAAACCGGAACCAACCGTGCATCACTATAGCTCTTGTCTCAAAGTAGGTGTACTGTCATGACCTGCCACATTACGCCGTGACTTAGTTTGAGTTTTTTTCTGTTTTCCTGTGTGTAGTGTTTTAGTTCTTGTCTTGCGCTCCTATTTTAGTGGCTTTTTCTCTTTTTTTTGGTTTTTTCCTGTAGCAGTTTCATGTCTTCCTTTGAGCGCTATTCCCCGCACCTGCTTTGTTTTAGCCGTCAAGAATATTTCAGTTGTTTTTATCCTTCTTTGTGGGGACATTGTTGATTGTCATGTCATGTTCGGGTGTACTTTGTGGACGCCGTCTTTGCTCCACAGTAAGTCTTTGCTGTTGTCCAGCATTCTGTTTTTGTTTACTTTGTAGCCAGGTCAGTTTTAGTTTTGTTCTGCATAGCCTTCCCTAAGCTTCAATGCCTTTTCTTAGGGGCACTCACCTTTTGTTTATTTTTGGTTTAAGCAATAGACACCTTTTTACCTGCACACTGCCTCCCGCTGTTTCCGACATCTACAAAGCAATTAGCTACCGGCTGCCACCTACTGATATGGAAGAGTATTACACGGTTACTGTACCGAGCTCTAGACAGCACCGACACTCAACAACAACACATCATTTGCAGACTATAATTACTGGTTTGCAAAACATATTTTTAACCCAAATAGGTGAAATTAGATAATCTCCCACGGCACACCAGCCTGTATCAGTGGTTGAAAAACACTGTTCTAGGGGGCGTTCGCGGCCCAACAATGGTTAAAACACACTGAATTCGATCACCCGTTTCTAGAAAAACTAACCGCATTACTGGTCAGGAATGTGTGCAAACTTATGTTGAACTACAAGAAAATTAATTAATACACAATTGTTTTGTACAAAATATGCCTCAAATTCAAATGTAAAGTTTGAATCAAAAAGTATACAAACCTCTTCACATTAGGTTTGTACGGTATACCAGTACTAGTATAGTATCACGGTACTAATGAATCAAAAACGGTACTATACTCTGTTTGAAAAGTACCGGTTCCCAACGGGCATGAGGGCGCGCCATCACGTCGTGACATTGCTGGGTTTACGAGCAGACGAGCATGTTCGGCAGCGCACAATCACAGAGTACTTACAAGCAGAAGACAGAAAAGGGAGAATGGACACATTTTTGGCCTAAAAGCTGACAATAAAGGTGAAGTTATAACACTGAAACACCCTCAGGAAGAGGTGCTTTAAGAAATGGCTAGCTACTTCCACAGTCCACAGTGTTTTAGCTACTTCTAAATCACAAGTTTTTGTCTCCATGGCCACAAATAAAGTAAGTTTCTTACAAGTATCATCCCTGCAGGACGAGAAATAGCTAAACATGCTTCACTACACACCGTAGGAGGATAGAATAGCTCACTGGCGTCACCGCTAACAAACGCTAGCAGGCCTGAATGTAAACAAACGCCATGGGTGGATCTACACCTAACATCCACTGTAATGATACCAAGTACAAGAGTGTACCTAGTCGATACTACTATGATTACATCGATATTTTTTATTGTCAAAAAATCTTTTTTCCGTTTTTAAAATTCATATTATGTTTATAAACTCAGGAAATATGTCCCTGGACACATGAGGACTTAAATTATGACCAATGTATGATCCTGTAACTACTTGGTATCGGATCCACACCTAAATTTGTGGCATCATTCAAATCTGAAGAATAAGTGATTATTACATTTTAACAGAAGTGTAGATAGTGTAGACAGTAAATGAAGAAGTAGATTAATAATCCATTTTTACAGCTTGTACTTTGTAATGTTGACAACATAGTAGAATGGAAAATGACTTAGCAGACAAATTAGGAGCCTTTGTTTGTTTACTTACTACAGAAAGACAAGTTGTCTAGTATGTTCACTATTTTATTTAAGGACAAAATTGTTCTTGGATTGCAATCAAAACACATTTTTTTGTTAAAATAAAGCCAATAATGCCATTTTTGTGGTCCCCTTTATTTAGAAAAGTATTGGCAAGTATCGGAATACATTTTGGTACCGGGACAACCCTATTTCACATTAAAAAAAAAGCAAGTGTAAAATTTTTTTTGGAATGGGCAGGGGGCTCAAAGTACAATTCTGCAAAGTGCCCGGATTTAGCCAGGGCGACCGTGCTGGCGACTATTTCACACCCATCTGTCAGTGGGGTCATTAGCATGCCAGTACTGTACCTGCTGCTGAACTCTTTCCGTACCTCACTCTATTTAAAGACTACGAGTGGAAATCACGGTCGGGGGCTCTCAAGGTGACACACTTCATACAGTCGTGGTCAAAAGTTTACATACACTTGTAAAGAACATAATGTCATGGCTGTCTTGAGTTTCCAATTATTTCTACAACTCTTATTTTTTTTGTGATAGAGTGATTGGAGCACATACTTGTTGGTCACAAAAAACATTCATGAAGTTTGGTTCTTTTATGAATTTATTATGGGTCTACTGAACATGTGACCAAATCTGCTGGGTCAAAAGTATACATACAGCAATGTTAATATTTGCTTACATGTCCCTTGGCAAGTTTCACTGCAATAAGGTGCTTTTGGTAGCCATCCACAAGCTTCTGGTTGAATTTTTGACCACTCCTCTTGACAAAATGGGTGCAGTTCAACTAAATTTGTTGGTTTTCTGACATGGACTTGTTTCTTCAGCATTGTCCTTTGGGAAGGCCATTCTAAAACCTTAATTCTAGCCTGATTTAGCCATTCCTTTACCACTTTTGACGTGTGTTTGGGGTCATTGTCCTGTTGGAACACCCAACTGCGCCCAAGACCCAACCTCCGGGCTGATGATTTTAGGTTGTCCAGAAGAATTTGGAGGTAATCCTCCTTTTTCATTGTCCCATTTACTCTCTGTAAAGCACCAGTTCCAGAGCATAATACTACCACCACAATGCTTGACGGTAGGTATGGTGTCCATGGAATTAAAGGCCTCACCTTTTTTCCTTCAAACATATTGCTGGGTATTGTGGTCAAACAGCTACATTTTTGTTTCATCTGAACACAGAACTTTCCTCCAGAAGGTCTTATCTTTGTCCATGTGATGTCAGATGAAACAAAAATTGGCCAATTTTGTCAAGACAAAGTAAAACATCTTTTGCACAATCAGTTTTTTCATATAAAGCGATAAAGGAATGGAACAACCTCACAACAAACTTGAAAAGTCTAACAGATTACTCTTCATTCACAATTCACATGCTTTTTGTTTTTATTCTATTGTAATATTTTTCTATTTTGTTTCCATTTATACCCCCATTATTTACTTTTTTAAATTCAAATTTTTAATTTTCCTGAGGGAACTCTCCTGAAGGAATCAATAAAGTACTATATATCTATCTATTGAAGTTAAAAAGTGGCTTTAGAGCAATCAAAGCTGCTCACACGGTTACTAAGGTGGGCACTATGTTTGACACATCAACTTAATGTGTATTATATTTATCCATGAGAGCATTTTTATTGTAAATTGTGAGGTGTGTCTGAAAATCATGGTTGTTTTTACGAATGATGACAGATGTGAACAAGAGCATATATTGTCTTTGTGTGATGATGTTGTATTGTATATTAAGTATGTGTCCATGAAAGGGCATTTTATGACTTTTCTTAATTTGATTACATGCTATGTCATCATTGTATTGCATGCTTTTTGTATCCCTTTAATTTAGGTATCTAAGGACTGCAGATGGAAATGAGCTATTTAGCTATAATCTGGTACAGAACATATCGGTCTTTGAGCTTAATGTTTCTGTGCATTGTCCCTTCAAATAAAAACTATATTAAACTAAACTAAGAGGAGTGGTCAAAAATTCACCCAGAAGCTTGCCAGAAGCTTGTGGATGGCTACCAAAAGCGCCTTATTGCAGTGAAACTTGCCAAGGGACATGTAACCAAATATTAACATTGCTGTATGCAGTGTTGTAACGCGTTACTGTAACACCGTTAGTTTCGGCGGTAACTAGTAATCTAACGCGTTATTTTTTTATATTCAGTAACTCAGTTACCGTTACTACATGATGCGTTACTGCGTTATTTTACGTTATTTTTTATGTACTATCGGCTGGAAACAGAAGCGCTGCGGTGTCTTTCTTTTGAATCTTCCTCTGTCACACGCCGGAGAGAAAAAAAGAGGCGTACACACGTGTGTGTGTGTCTGGGGAGGAGGGTGGGGGGAGGGCGTGTCTTCGGTTCGGCACACACGTGATCCGCGGTTTGATATATGAAACAAAAAAAAAAGGTGTCGGCACGTTCAGTCCACACACAGCGTGGTCATGGCGAGCGGAGGAGCTTGAACGCCCCGCGCCATTTAATCGGTGTGTTTATAGGTGCAGTCAGACTCTGTTGTGCAAAACGAGGCTTTTAAACACATGCTGAACGTGCTTGAGCCACGTTACGACATCCCGTCGCGCACCCACTTCAGCGATAAGATTTTGCCAGATCTTTATACTCTGCATTGACCCACAACACCCTGCAGACACATGTCAAAGACATCATCAACCTGTCTGATGATGTGAGAGTGGCAGAGGAGGTCCTCCAGGTGCTTAAACCCCTCAAAAGTGTTACATCTCCACCGAGCACTGAAACTTCACCATCTGTGTCAATGATCCTGCCACTGAAAACAAGGATTGTACAATCCATGACTCCAAGTGTGGAAGACAGCAGCATCATTCCAGATGTCAGGCTTTATTTCACTATCTATGTTTCAAGGAAGATGATGTGTCTTCTTATGTTGCTCTTTCAGTTGTTTTTTATTAATGGTCATTGGTCCAAGTTTAAAGAAAGGAGAAATGCCTTTTTATGTTGCACTGTTTTTCATTAATTATGTTAAAAGGAAAATAAAAATGCATGTCAAGTTGATCAACAGATTGTATTATTCTCCAGTGCAATAACAGTACTGAAATGAAGGCTAAAAGGCCATTAATGGGAGCTTTAAAAAAAAAGAAGAAGAAAAAAAGAAGTAACTAAATAGTTACTTTTCACAGTAACGCATTACTTTTTGGTGTAAGTAACTGAGTTAGTAACTGAGTTACTTTTGAAATTAAGTAACTAGTAATTGTAACTAGTTACTGGTTTTCAGTAACTAACCCAACACTGGCTGTATGTATACTTTTGACCCAGCAGATTTGGTCACATTTTAAGTAGACCCATAATAAATTCATAAAAGAACCAAACTTCATGAATGTTTTTTGTGACCAACAAGTATGTGCTCCAATCACTCTATCACAAAAAAATAAGAGTTGTAGAAATTATTGGAAACCATGACATTATGTTCTTTACAAGTGAACTTTTGACCACGACTGTAGTTCCTGGGTTAGCTATTCAGAAATCTGTATATTGCATATAAAAAGGCATGAGGGTGTATTTTTTTCCATACGGGCAAAGCAACATTCATGTCTCCTATCTTGGGCTGGTGAACTCTGCCTTGCTGATACAGTCAGATATAGAACATATGCCAGGCATGGTATGTGTCACACACTCCCTCCTGTGTCAGACCTGAACGCCACTGTGGACCCGTGACATTTCGCCACACTTGTCAGCGGTCACCGGCGATGCCCTTGTGGCGGGGATGCTGCTTTGCGAGAACTGCAAACCGCGTTAGACGGCCGACACACAGCTGTGGAAGAAAAAAGTCCGCTTGCCAATATCAAGGTCGTGTTTCGTGAGAAATGAATAAAACACGACCCGGTACATTTTTATACGACATAATGAGCTCATTACTCGAAGCACTACATGATGTAAGGTGGTGTTTAAGCTAAATCATTAGTTTGTCATAAATCGGAGATGTTTGATATGAATCAGTGGTTTGGAAGTTGCCGTGGTGATAATAACTACTATGTTTTTCCTGCTGAGTAAGATAAGGAACATACTCCCTACTTTGTTCATTTTGGTTCCATGTACAGTACAGGCCAAAAGTTTGGACACACCTTCTCCTCATTTACTGCGTTTTCTTTATTTTCATGACTATTTATAAATGATAAATGATAAATGGGTTATACTTGTATAGGGCTTTTCTACCTTCAAGGTACTCAAAGCGCTTTGACAGTATTTCCACATTTACCCATTCACACACTGATGGCGGGAGCTGCCATGCAAGGCGCTAACCAGCAGCCATCAGAGGCAAAGGGTGAAGTGTCTTGCCCAAGGACACAACGGACGTGACTAGGAAGGTAGAAGGTGGGAATTGAACCCCAGTAACCAGCAACACTCCGATTGCTGGCACAGCCACTCTATCAACTTCGCCACGCCGTCCATTTACATTGTAGATTGTCACTGAAGGCATCGCAACTATGAATGAACACATGTGGAGTTATGTACTTAACAAAAAAAGGTGAAATAACTGAAAACATGTTTTATATTCTAGTTTCTTCAAAATAGCCACCCTTTGCTCTGATTACTGTTTCGCACACTCTTGGCATTCTCTCAATGAGCTTCAAGAGGTAGTCACCTGAAATAAATAAAGTACACAACAAGAGATGTCCAATAATGGCTTTTTTGCCGATATCCGATATTCCGATATTGTCCAACTCTTAATTACAGATTCCGATATCAACCGATACCGATATATGCAGTTGTGGAATTAACACATTATAATGCCTAATTTTGTTGTGATGCCCCGCTGGATACATTAAACAATGTAACAAGGTTTTCCAAAATAAATCAACTCAAGTTATGGAAAAAAATGCCAACATGGCACTGCCATATTTATTATTGAAGTCACAAAGTGCATTATTTTTTTTTTAACATGCCTCAAAACAGCAGCTTGGAATTTGGGACATGCTCTCCCTGAGAGAGCATGAGGACGTTGAGGTGGGCGGGGTTGAGATGGGGGGGAGGGGGGGGTAGCGGGGGGTGTATATTGTTGCGTCCCGGAAGAGTTAGTGCTGCAAGGGATTCTGGGTATTTGTTATGTTTTGTTTATGTTGTGTTACGGTGCGGATGTTCTCCCGAAATGTGTTTGTCATTCTTGTTTGGTGTGGGTTCACAGTGTGGCGCATATTTTTAACAGTGTTAAAGTTGTTTATATGGCCACTCAGTGTGACCTGTATGGCTGTTGACCAAGTTTGTTGCATTCACTTGTGTGTGTGAAAAGCCGTAAGTATTATGTGATTGGGCCGGCAAGACAAGCATTTTTTTTATCATCTTTAAAATCCAAAGAAACTAAAAAATGTGTGTTCTTGTCTCTCATAATGATTGTGAACCATAGGCAGAATTCTAAAAAAAGTACAGTTCCCCCTATGATGTATTGGCCACAGTAACATTAACACACACTAGGGGAAATAAAACACTGTACTTTCATCAAGTGATTCTTTGCTGTGCTGCGAGATGGAGCCCTGAGTACCACTAGTGCTACACACACCACAGTTTGAGAATCAAAGAGTGTTTAAATCACAGGGGTGTCAAACGTACGGCCCGCGGGCAGGATCAGGCCCGTGAACAGGTTTTATCCGGCCCATGGGATGAGCTTGCTACGTATTAAAATAACATCCTCTAATTTGATTTTGATATTATGTTTTTTATCTTTGTTAACACCAATGAGTTGAATGATTACATTTAAAAAAAACAACAACAACATTATGATTTGTACATTTTCAGAATGTTCTTGTTCTTTTTTTAAACAAATAAAAACAATCTGAAGTTGTCTTTATTTTTAAGTTATCGTGCCCCGATTTTACCAGTCCGGCCTACTTGGGAGTAGATTTTTCTCCATGTGGCCCCCGATCTAAAATAGGTTTTACACCCCTGGTTTAAACGGTCATAAAGTACTTTTTCTGCATTTCTGCCCTCATTTATGTGGCAAAATCGTATTTTACTCTATATTTTACATATTTTCACCGATGTCATTCAATAGCTTGCAGCAAATACATGAAGCGGTGAGTACACGGCTGCATGAGCATCAGGATTGAGTCAGTGTTGTCCTTGGAGCCTGGCAACAAGCAATGAATCAAACGCTATCGGGGTGTTGACCCGTGACTTGATGCCAGCTCTTATTGTCCAATTTATTCGCGGTGACATGCAGCGATACCAGCTTGATTAGTTGTCAGAAAGCAGTTAAAGAGCCGTTCGGGTCACTGGCCTCCACTTTCAAGACAGGAGGAGCGATGTCATGTTAAATCACGCTGACATTTGGTGCTGCGCCCAAACATTTTTATTATTATGCTCACTTTCCAACTCCAGCTCAACTGGGAGGAGATGCAAACTGCGGCTTAGTACGTGTAGTTAGATCAGATCTAGGCAAATTAAGCTTTTCAATCTGGCCCGCCGGACATTCCCAAATAATTTTTTTAGTTCTTTAAGATGGAAACTGTAGCTGCCATTATATATATATATATATATATATATATATATATATATATATATATATATATATATATATATATATATATATATATATATATATATATACACACACACACACACTGCAGGCCAAAAGTTTGGACACACCTTCTCATTCAATGCGTTTTCTTTATTTTCATGACTATTTACATTGTAGATTGTCACTGAAGGCATCAAAACTATGAATGAACACATGTGGAGTTATGTACTGAACAAAAAAAGGTGAAATAACTAAAAACATGTTTTATATTCTAGTTTCTTCAAAATAGCCACCCTTTGCTCTGATTACTGTTTTGCACACTCTTGGACTTTTCTGGATGAGCTTCAAGAGGTAGTCACCTGAAATGGTTTTTACTCCACAGGTGTCATAGTTTTGATGCCTTTAGTGACAATCTACAAAGTAAATAGTCATGAAAATAAAGAAACTGCATTCAAATGAGAAGGTGTGTCCAAACTCCTGTACTGTATATATATATATATATATATATATATATATATATATATATACACACACATATATATATACATATATATATATATATATATATATATATATATAGTCAAGGTTTCTGTGGTTTATCCGTTATACTAAAAAAATTTGACTGAAAAACTCTGTTGTCCCACATGCCATTAGACTGTACAACTCCTCTCTGGGAGGGAGGGAGGGTACTAGGATGACAGGGGATGCAAAACAATAATACTTTTTCATAACATGGTCACTACTGCCTAGTTTCTCTTGTTATATTCTGATTTTACTGTTATAGTTTTATTATCATCGTTGCTTTTTATTTTTTATTCTTATTGTAATATTTTTCTATTTTGTTTCCATTATCCCCATTATTTACTTTTTTACTTTTGAAATGCGATCTCAATTCTGTGCACTGCTGCTGGAATTTTTATTTTCCTGAGGGAACTCTCCTGAAGGAATCAATAAAGTACTATTTATCTATCTATACAGTGCTCAATACCTGGGTAGAGCGGAATATACGTTAGGTCAGAAAAAACACAGAGGCTATATCATCCCTACAAGCCTACAATCTCCCGACAAGCAGGGAAACCTGCGAAACAGGCTTGTAGGGATGATATAGCCTCTGTGTTTTTTCTGACCTAACACACATATACATATATATATATATATATATATATATATATATATATATATATATATATATATATATATATATATATATATATATATATATATATATATACATGAATGTGCGTGTGTGTGTATGTAATGTTTTTTTAAAATATTATAGTGTCTTTAAAGTGTGCATTTTTGTAAAGGCTTCATTCAACACGTCCTCTGTTTGGCCATGAAACGTATGGATCTGCACTCACCACCAGTGAGCATGAGAGCGCACTTGCACATGCAGTTATCGTTGTCCATGTCCTTGGTGCTGAAGTCCGCCCCGTGGATCACCAGGCTGCTCTGTCTGCCTGCCGTCCCGCTGTGGCTTTTCAGGAACAGCCTGAAAGACATCAGGAAGAGGGGAGGCCGGACGTGAAAACGGGGTGAGGCCGAGGGAAGAAGGGCCACGGCGGCGTGAGTGACGGGAGGCAATAAAGACATAACATGCTGCAGGATGTCTCCTGGGAGATGGTTTGCGTGTGTGAATGAGCTTATGTGGAACACCTGTAACAACATGAGAAGGACAGACTGGATATAAAATGACAACTCGAAGGGCAGTTGAAGCAGATGTTAAGTTGAAGAGTTTTATGGTGTGTTAAACAGATCCGCTCGAGTGGTCGCTACCGGAGTCAGTAGGACAGTTTTCGCATGATACTTTCACCAGACAAATGACATTGGAAAAAAAAATACAGGAAATGTCTGAAGGGCATACTGTAATAGTGTATAATTGTTTAAAATTAGCCAAACAGTACGGTGGTACCTCAGTTTTTGTCGTAATCTTGCCATGTCAACAGTGCAATTACCAGTGCAATACATTTTCATTAGAGATGTCCGGTAATGGCTTTTTTGCCGATATCCGATATTGACCAACTCTTGATTACCGATTCCGATATCAACCGATACCGATATATACAGTCGTGGAATTAACACATTATTATGCCTAATTTTGCTGTGATGCCCCGCTGGATGCATTAAACAATGTAACAAGGTTTTCCAAAATAAATCAACTCAAGTTATGGAAAAAAATGCAAACATGGCACTGCCATATTTATTATTGAAGTCACAAAGTGCATCATTTTTTTTAACATGCCTCAAAACAGCAGCTTGGAATTTGGGACATGCTCTCCCTGAGAGAGCATGAGGAGGTTGAGGTGGCCGCAAAAAAATAAAAGCCTTATATAAGTGTTATAATGAAGGCAACACATGATGTAAGTGTCAATATTAGCTATATTAGCCTACTAGTGTCTATATTAGCTATATTAGCCTTCTATCGAAGGCTGATGCAAATCTTTGTTGACAGAAACGTTGTATTTTAATTTTTATTCTACAAATTTTTGCAACATTGAAAATCATTAGTAAAATGAAGGCTTCTCACAGGATGAGATAACTTCTGGAAATTACTGTCTCAGAATGGCCAAAGTTATAGATGTGTGTGTCCAAGTTTAAGGAAACGGCAGGCTGTTTTCTTCTTTATTACAATTTTTGCAAGCTGGGTAACATTTGCTGTGGTCTGGAACAACATGGCACACAAACAACTATAAGAAATGCAGCCAATATTACATACAGATAATGTGTCATGCAAATATAAATTAAATACACAGAGGACATAAGTAAAGGAAATTAAATGAGCTCAAATATACCTACAAACGAGGCATAATGATGCAATATGTACATAAAGCTATCCTAAATAGCATGTTTGCATTGATTAGCTTGCAGTCATGGATTGAATAAATATGCCTGAATAGCACTTCAGCAAATCAATAAAATCTACAAAGCTCACCTTTGTGCATTCACGCACAGCATAAAACATTTGGTAGACGAAATGTGACAAAGAAGAAGTGGCATAAAACATGTCTTTCTGTGGCAGCATCGGAGAAAGTTGTACATGTAAACAAACTACGATGAGTTCAAGGATCGCTGAAATTAGTAGGACAAAACGGTGCTTGCCAAATACTCTCATCAGTGAAGCATGTTTAATATAGACAGTGGGATTTCTAACAAATAGGACGGTTTGTGTCATGTTTGTCCTCCTACAGAAAATATATTAAAACAAAAAATATTTTTTCTTCCATCCATCCATTTTCTACCGCTTGTCACTTTTTGGGTTTTTCCATTTTCATATATCTCTGAAAGAGGTCCAGGGAGCCACTCGGTCGGCGCTAGAGTCGCGGGTTGCTGACCCCCGAACTTGGAAAATGGTATGTACAGATCAGGGGAGCTTTTCTGCATTTTTATTTTTGCTTTTAAGCGATTATTTATTTTCTTGACACAACCTCTCCGTCATCCAGCTCTAGATTTGTGTTGGCTGATTGAAAGGCAATAAATGCAGCATGTATTGTGTTATCTGATCAAGCCTAATGTTTAGAGTCAATGCACAATCCGATATTGACGTTGCCAAGGATCGGTGCCACGGCTCTTGGCATTAGAGGCAAGAGCGTACTCCGTTACGCCACAAGAGACTTGCAGGATTGCGGACAAAGGCTATTGTTTTTTTTTTGCTGACGAAGGGGTCGACAGTTTAGATCAAGTTTGCCGTGGAACTTTATATAATGTGTCCTGTTACTTCAAGAATTTATTGGCAGCTTACGCGCCATTTTGAGTCTCTATCTGAAGTCCGAACTGACCGCGACTGTGTCAAAAACCCACATTTTGAACACAGCTTTAGTGTTGTCCCTAGAAAAATCTGAACTGCAGTCACGTGAGGCGTCACATGTCATCATTTCCGGCTCCTCCCATACATGACGCAAGCGTATCCAACACACACCTCAGAGCCTCGGCACATTTCATCGCATTACTACTGCACTATATTTCTTTGCCTTGACCACGCTGATGCTACTTGGTTTTTCCCTAAAACAAGGTTGTTTTTTTCCCTGCACGTAACCTCCTGTCTCTCCATCCTGGGGTCCCACCAACAACAACCTCCTTGCAGAAATGTAACACACCTGTTTCAAAAGTTTGGATGAGTAGACTTAGTGTCAGGTTCAAACACTGATTACATCTATTAAACAGACAATGAAGCAAGGAATTTAAACAGAGACATAATTCAATTTAGCTCAATTGAGGAGAAACGTCTGGGCTGTACTATTTGTACAGTCCCAAACCACACGACGAAAGATTGTACGCCTCCTCTTTTATTTGGACTTTCCCTGATTACATGGCAACAGCTGTTTCTAAAGGAAGGGGGGTCGTAAACAGCCGTCGCCTTTGCTTACAAAACAGTTCAAAGAAAAGGTGCCTGGAGGGGGGTCAGGTCCTGCTTCCTCTCCGCTTTGTAGTTCTCGGGTCAAGACAAAATCTTCCTGTGGATTACAATACATCAAAGAAACCGACACCTTCATGTCGCTTACCATCCTACACAGTGGAGTTTTACAAGCCTTTTGATTGGTAAGATAAAGGACAGCTTGTGTCTGCTCGCCGGGAACTAATTGAAACACAAAGTTTTGTGATAACTTAGATACAATTATTCTGACACTTAGACTTAGACAAACTTTAATGATCCACAAGGAAAATTGTTCCACACAGTAGCTCAGTTACAGAGGATGGAAAGTGTAAGGATGGAAAGGATAATGCAGGTATAAAGTAGACTAAAAAAAAGACCAAATGAAGACCAAATCGCGCAAAAACAAAAGCAATGTTTCCCCATACGAAATTATGCAAATCCAATTAATCAGTTATAGATGCCAAAAAATTAACATAAAATAAATTTTATAATGAATAATTATAATGTTACATACATAGAATAATGTGAATTACATAAAAATGACAAACTAATGGATACAGGAACATTAAAGACTCTTGCTGGCGAAGAGAGGGACAACTTTGCATTTTGCTATGAGATACTTCTACATTTCAATAGTGTTTCTTGCCTTCTTTAGGACTTTATCTATATCCAAACTGCTGGTATTCACAACTAGTGATGTGCGATACTACTGATTTTCTTTCTGATCGGATACCGAGTAAAATTCAGGCTGGTATCAACAATACCAATCCGATACAAATTATCCCAATGTGTGTGGTAAAGTATAATAAGTAGGGTATTTTAAGTGTTGCTGACCTTCGGGGATCATCTTCAAATGATGTAAACTCCCCGAGCTATACAAATTATGGCGTTATTCTGCACTGAATGCGTTGTCAAAGTAAACGAGGGCCATTTTTTATCTTATTTTGTAAAAAAAAATGCTGAAAACTGACATTTATTACCATATTTTCCGGAGCATAGGGCGCACCGGATTGTAAGGCGCACTGCCGAGGAGTGGGTCTTGTCAGGTCTATTTTCATACAAAAGGCGCGAAGGACTTATGCAGATCCCAAATACAGATCAGCAGGTACCAGGCGGTAAGAAAAGTTGGTTTTGCATAATATTGCGAAACAAAACGCTAAATAATATGTCTTACCTTATACACACACCATAATAATACTCGTATGTTGAAGCACAGTACAATCCATCAAGCGGTGCGGCTTCATAGCTTACCAAAGTCGTACTAAAACATTTTTGATAGATTTTTGAGCGCCGTGTGTAATGTTCTATATTTTCAATGGAACATATACAATGTTGGTGTTGTTTACTTGAGTCATATATACAAAAACTGAGTTACCACTGTACTTACAATGTTGACCATGTGTAACCCCACACTATCTAATAAGAACCAACACAAAATATCAAATTGTTACCTTTACAAATATAGTCAAGTTCAGATTGACACGCAGACATCAGTGTGTGGTGAACTTTAGAGTGTTTTTACAATTTTTTCCGGGATTGTGTGTTTTCGGGAAGATGTTGACCACTGTGCACGTAGGAGTATTACAGCTTCAATGCCTCAGAGAGATGGATAAGACTCCCTTTAGGAAAGAGTCATTTACACTGAAAGACTCATTTATTTAGACAGCTGTGTAAAAGGTTGATCTGTACAGAACAGTTCGGAAAAAAACATTTCATATAATGCTCCAGTGTAAAAAGGAGAGCCTTTTGTATCACTAGTAGTGGTAATAAGTGCATGCAAAATCATTTTTGTGTTGATGGTTGCAAAGCAGCATTCAAGATAATAATATTAAAGCCCCCAAACAAGCAAATATGGTAAAATGTATCTTACTGAGAACCAATGTCCAGTGGATGCTTTTTTTCTAACATTTGTGACTCTTTCGAAAGATTAAAAACAAGGTATGTGGCATACATTGCATCATCTTCCAGTAGTTTAGACCAGGCCTGGGCAATTATTTTGACTCGGGGGGCCAAATTTAGAGAAAAAAATGTGTCTGGGGGCCGGTATACATCTATCAGCTGTTTGGCCACAATACCCAGCAATATGTTTGGAGGAGAAAAGGTGAGGCTTTTAATCCCAGGAACACCACACCTACCATCAAGAATGGTGGTGGTAGTATTATGCTCTGGGCCTGTTTTGCTGCCAATGGAACTGGTGCTTTACAGAGAGTAAATGGGACAATGAAAAAGGAGGATTACCTCCAAATTCTTCAGGACAACCTAAAATCATCAGCCCGGAGGTTGGGTCTTGGATGCAGTTGGGTGTTCCACTAGGACAATGACCCCTAACACACGTCAAAAGTGGTAAAGGAATGGCTAAATCAGGCTAGAGTTAAGGTTTTAGGATGGCCTTCCCAAAGTCCTGACTTAATTGTGTGGACAATGCTGAAGAAACAAGTCCATGTCAGAAAACCAACAAATTTAGCTGAACTGCACCAATTTTGTCAAGAGGAGTGGTCAAAAATTCAACCAGAAGCTTGCCAGAAGCTTGTGGATGGCTACCAAAAGTGCAATATTGCAGTGAAACTTGCCAAGGGACATGTGACCAAATATTAACATTGCTGTATGTATACTTTTGACCCAGCAGATTTGGTCACATTTTCAGTAGACCCATAATAAATTCATAAAAGAGCCAAACTTCATGAATGTTTTTTGTGACCAACAAGTATGTAAACTTTTGACCACGACTGTATATACATACATACATATGGAAAGACAATAAAATTGATCACGCCATTACATGGCGAATTGTCGAATCTAGCTCACCATACAACAGTGCAGCTAAAAGATGTAACCTGTGCCTGAAATATTATTATTTTTTAATTATATACCACCCCAGCATGTCCACTTTAAACAAACGCAACAAACTCGTCTCATCATGCCGGCACAGAAGCAAATGGCCACACCCCCATGTAATGTACCCTATATATATATATATATATATATATATATATATATATATATATATATATATATATATATATATATATATATATATATATATATATATATATATATATATATATATATATATATATATATATATATATATATATATATATATGTAACAACAACAGATACTTCAATATATTCACCTGAAGAGCTGGGAAACCTGCAAAACAGGCTTGTAGGGATGACATAGTCTCTGTGTTTTTTCCTGACCTAACGTATATTCCGCTATATTCATCAGTTGTATATATAGATCACCTAAGTCAAGTATAGAAACATTATTGTGATTACTTATGGAGTATATTGTGGATAAATTGAGAACAGGAAGTGAACAAAAGTTTTAGCAACTGTTATGTAAAGGAAAAGGGGGTAGGATTAAATAAGCTCTGATTCTTCCTACTCCTTTTCACACATGTTGAAAAGAGAAACTGGAAATTGTGATGTATCATGTTGTATGCTTGCATGTTCGAAATAAACTCAAACTCAACCCCGGTATTGAGCACTGTATAACAGATAAACCACAATACATATATACATATGTAAGCTGTGAAAATCTGATGTACAGTACGTGTGCTTGGGTCCTATTTTTAGGAACACTAATACAAAACCTCACAATGACGTCTCATTGAATGCTAAAAACGAGATGACAGACCGTACTTGCCAACGCTCCCGATTTTCCCGGGACACTCAAGAATTTCAGTGCCCCTCCAGAAAATCTCCCGGGGCAACCATTCTCCCGAATTTCTCCCGAATTTCTCCCGATTTCCACACGGTCAACAATATTGGGGGCGTGCCTTAAAGGCACTGCCTTTAGCGTCCTCTACAACCTGTCGTCACGTCCGCTTTTCCTCCATACAAACAGTGTGCCGGCCCAGTCACATTATATATGCGGCTTTTACAAACACATAAGATAATTAAAGTTAAAGTACCAATGATTGTCACACACACACTAAGTGTGGCAAAATTATTCTCTGCATTTGACCCACCACCCTTGTTCCACCCCCTGGGAGGTGAGGGGAGCAGTGGGCAGCAGCGGTGGTCACGCTCGGGAATCATTTTTGGTGATTTAACCCCCAATTCCAACCCTTGATGCTGAGGTAATGGGTCCCATTTTTATAGTCTTTGGTATGACCCGGCCGGGGTTTGAACTCACAACCTACCGATCTCATGGCGGACACTCTAACCAATGGGCCACTGAGTAGGTATGCAAGGCGTACTTAATCAACAGCCATACAGGTCACACTGAGGGTGGCCATATAAACAACTTTAACACTGTTACAAATATGCGCCACACTGTGAACCCACACCAAACAAGAATGACAAACACATTTTGGGAGAACATCCGCACCGTAACACAACATAAACACAACAGAACAAATACCCAGAACCCCTTGTAGCACTAACTCTACAATACACCCCCCCCCCCCCGCTACCACCAAACCCCGCCCCCCGTATTCGGAGGTCTCAAGGTTGGCCAGTATGTGACAGACCGCCTTAAAAAACGAAATGGAATTTTACAGAATGTACATGAAATTAAAGAATGTGGGATTTACAATATTAACTATGAACGATAAAACACTGAATATTGACAACATATGACCGTCACACCCTCTCTCGATTGACGTATTTTACAAACACAACTAAAATGCAAAAAACACAGCGAAATATGAACGTGAAGGGTAAAAAAAACCCCACCTACAATCTGATATATCTGATATATCACTAAGCTTTAGAAATGTGTTGTAAAAATCTCCTTCCGCGTCTGTCCCTGACACCCGCATTTCAGGTTGGCAGGTCTGGAAACACTCTGTGGAAACGCTCCCCACCCACACTGCTTGGTGCATCGTCTGAGCCGCTGTGACTTAGATTACCATAGTAACTAATTAGATTACCATAGTAACTAATTAGATTACCATAGTAACTAGTATATCATGCAAAAGCGCAGATTCCAACCATTGAAATACTTTGTATAGTTCAAGACTTACGGTCATTAGAAAACATCACTGCACATCATAATGGCAGCTACAGTTTCCATCTTAAAGATCTAAAAAATTTTTTGGGGGAATGTCCGGCGGGCCAGATTGAAAAGCTTAAGTAAACGGTGTCCATAAGACAACAGATGCTTTTAAAGAGTAGACAAAATATGACCTCACTTACGGGTAGAACGGTTAGTAAATCCTTTAATTCCAAGCAATAAAACATGGCGTGTCAGGGATAAAGTCTGCGAATGGTATGATAAAAGGCAGACATTGGTCCACTTTCAAACTCTCCGCTTTACAAAGTCGTGATCTCTGCTGCACTCACGGATTGCCAAGACACGTCATCAAGTGGGATTTTCAGCGTGACACTTTGACAGGCCGCTTTAAATAGTCCGTGTCTGTGTTTACTGGGTGTCCTGCATATTCACCAGACCAACAACTACGATGTAGGCAGACATCTGCTGGGTTTGCTGCCACGCTGTTTTACACCCCAATAGTAAGTGGAATAATCTGAAGGGCCAAGTCATGAACAACATTTTCGGGAAGTGATAAAAGGCAGTCGGAGTAATTGTTAACAATCAATACAGCTGTTATTTGCTGGCCTGGTCCGGACTAACCTGATGACTAACATCTATTTTGTACCATTTGCTTCCCGGGTAAATAACAAACCACATAATTGCTGTCAAGACGTGGTCTTTGGAGTGTTTGTTTTCCCGAGATGCAAGTAAAGTTGGATCGGACATGGCTTGGAGGTAAATACATGATTTTATTTTAACATTAACTACAAAAAGGGTACAAACAAAAAGCCCGCTCGAGGCGGAGATAAACTTGGCTAAGAAACAAAAACTACCATGAAGGCAATACTATGGACAATAAACAAACAATTACTTGGAAAATGAAAATAGACAAAACTCACTTGGCATGGAACTATGGTAACATGGGTAGCAGAAGTCAAACAGAGTTCATGTCGCCAGGCTGACTTCCTGGCAACTATCGGCTTAAATAGTCTTGAACATGATTAATGACAGGTGTGTGAGTCCAAATGAATCTGGTGCGTGACATGAGGACAGGTGAAAACTAATGGGTTGTCATGGAAAGAAAACAAACAAGAGTGCACAAAGAGTCCAAAAACCAAACCGAACATAACCAAAACAAAACATGATCACACATACATGACAATTGCATAATAAAATGCACCTTGCTTGCATATTTAGGGATTGGTACTGAATTCGGCATTTTTTATAAGTGGAATTCCATCGGTACTACAGGTTACCGATTCACGTAAAGCCAAAAAGTACCAGTTTTTGCTGCCTTTTGTCGCAGGTGCAGTCAAGCACTGGCAACAAACAAGCGCTCAGGAGTTTAAAGCGGCATTTTGCGTGCTTCTGTATTTGCACCAAATGTTAGAAACATTCTGCGAGACATCGATGTGTTGAAAGCCCTGGAAGGCGCCTTCTGCAAAATAAGTTGCCTCAAAGCTGGTTAGTTTCTATCGCTGCCGTGTTGGCTTTCTCATACCTATTATTAGGTCTGCACAAACTGCACTTAAATCTAAATACAAAACCCAAAACCAGTGAAGTTGGCACGTTGTGCAAATGGTAAATAAAAACAGAATACAATGATTTGCAAATCCTTTTCAACCTATATTCAATTGAATATAGTAGTATTCAAGATGGCGTCGCGACTAGTCGCAGAGGCTCAACGCTCTCCCATTCGGTGCTTTTTTATGTTATTTATGTACGTCTTTGTTATTTTACTTTTTACATTCTGTCGGGCAAACAACGTCTACACCAGGCAGGATCTCATAGAAGTCGGATCTCCCGGAAAAAGCGCCGTCACGGCCGAGTTTATCCGTGTAAACAACATCCCGGAAGAAATTGCGAGACAACCCGGATCTCCATGGTACATCATACCCGGAACAAAGCGCCGCAGGCGGCGTAGAGAACGTAAACAGAAACGAGGCTGCAGAGCTGGTCTGCTGGAGAGGCTAAGACAACGACCGAACAGACCACCACTGCCGAGTATATTTCTCACAAATGCAAGATCACTTGCAAACAAGATGGACGAACTGAGGCTACAGGTAGCAACAAACACCACCGTGAGGAATAGCTGCGTGCTAATAGTTACAGAAACCTGGCTCCATTCGTCCATCCCGGACCTAGCTATCGAGCTAACAGGCTACACTCTATACCGCCTGGACAGGACAAAAGAGGCTACAGGGAAATCGCGTGGAGGAGGACTATTAATATTCACAAAGGACACATGGGGAACACACACAAGCATTGTGAGTAGCCACCGTTCCCCTAATCTAGAATATCTGACTATTAAATGTCGACCCTTTTACCTGCCGAGGGAATACAATGCTGTGTTGCTAACCGCAGTGTACATAGCGCCAGATGCTAACGCTAGCACGGCGCTAGGTCAGCTGCATGATACAATCAACCAGCAACAAAGCATGTATCCGGAGGCTGCTCATATCATCGCAGGAGACTTTAACCATGCTAATCTGAAGGTAGTGCACCCCAAACTACACCAGCATGTAAAATGTGCCACAAGAGGCAAAAACACACTGGACAAGGTTTACTCCAATATTAAACTGGGCTACAGAGCTAAACCTTTAGCACACATGGGCCAGTCAGACCACATATCCCTGCTACTCATCCCAGCATACACCCCCACCCGGATAAGTGCTCCCACCACAACAAAGACCATCAATACCTGGCCTGAAGGTGCCACTGAAAAGCTGCAAGACTGCTTTGACACCACTGCGTGGGAGGTCTTTGTAGACGAGGACCTGGAGAAATACACATCAGGAGTACCGGGCTACATAAAACACTGCACAGACTCTGTTACTGTGGATAAGCGCGTCCGAGTCTATTCCAACACAAAGCCATGCATGACGAGAGAGGTGCAGAGGCTGCTGAGGGAGAGGGACACCGCGTTCAGATCTGGCGACGGGGAGCTCTACAGCACTGCCAGAGCCAGCCTGAAGCGTGGTATCAGGGAGGCTAAGGAGGACTACAAAACGAAGATTGAGGACTGCTTCCAAAGCAACGACTCCAGGAGGGTATGGCAGGGGGTCCAGCACATGACCAACTACAGGCCCAGCAACCTCCCGGCCGGCAGGGGACAGCCCCGGCTGGCAGAGGAGCTGAACTCCTTCTACGCCCGCTTTGAGGTAACACCATCGGAAGCAGTCACACTTCACTCAGTAGCAACACCTCACCCAACAGCCACACCTCAATCAGCAGTCACACCTCACTCGGCAGACCACAGCAGCCTCACCCTTTCAGTGACGGAGCACGAGGTCAGACGCACACTGAAAGCCGTGAACCCGAGGAAGGCTGCGGGACCGGACGGCGTCTCCGGACGGGTGCTGAGAGACTGCGCTGATCAGCTGGCTGGTGTCCTCACCGACATCTTCAACCGGTCCCTGTCCCAGGCCACCGTCCCATCCTGCCTGAAAACCTCCACCATCATCCCGGTTCCCAAAAAGAAAAACACTGTCAGCTGTCTGAACGACTACCGGCCAGTGGCACTCACTTCCATCACAATGAAGTGTTTCGAGAAACTGGTCCGGACCCACATCCTCTCATCCCTACCGCCCGCATTGGACCCCCATCAGTTTGCCTACCGAGCCAACAGGACGCCATCGCTACGGCTCTCCACTGCGCCATGTCCCACATGGAGGAGGGGGAGGAGCTATGTACGGCTGCTCTTTGTAGACTTCAGCTCTGCATTTAATACCATCTTACTTGACAGACTGGTGACCAAGCTAGCAGACCTCGGAATATCCAACCCCACCTGTCTCTGGATTAAAGACTTCCTGACTGACCGCCATCAGAGGGTGAGGAGGGTACCCACACCTCCACAGCCCTCAGCCTCAGCACCGGCTCACCTCAGGGCTGCGTGCTGAGCCCCCTGCTCTACTCACTCTACACCCACGACTTCACAGCCACCCACCCCGGCAACCACATCATAAAGTTTGCCGATGACACAACGGTGGTGGGCTGCATCTCTGGGGTCGACGAGACGGCATACCGGGACGAGGTGGAGCAGCTGGCAGTGTTGAGCAGGGTGAACAACCTGAAGCTGAACCAGCTCAAGACCCAGGAAGTGATCTTGGACAGCCGGAGGAGAAAAACTACCATACAGCCCATGTACATCGACGGGGGCTGTGTGGAAAGAGTCTCATCCCTACGCTTCCTGGGAGTTCACCTGGATGAGGACCTGTCCTGGAGGACCAACACCACGGCCATCGTCAAGAGGGCACAGCAGAGGCTCTACTTCTTGAGAGTACTCAGGAATCTCCACCTGAGACAGGATCTGCTGGTGTCCTTCTACCGCTGTTCTGTGGAGAGCATCCTCACATACTGCATCTGCGTATGGTTCTGCAGATGCACAGCAGCAGAGAGGAAAGCTCTCCAGAGGGTCGTCAACTCGGCCCAAAAAATCATCGGGTGCCCCCTCCCCTCCCTGGAAGAACTGTATAACTCCCGCTGCCTGAAGAAGGCAGCCAACATACTCAAGGACCCGTCCCACCCCGGCAACAGCCACTTCGATCGGCTGCCTTCCGGCAGACGTTTCAGAACCATGCGAACCCGCACAAATAGACTCAGGAACAGTTTCTACCCCCGGGCTATAACTGCACTAAACGCAGCTAAATTGTAAAAAAACCCCAAAACAAAACAAAAAAAAACTCCCTCACGTGCAACATGAGGAAGCCATCGGTCAATCACGATCCGGGACTGTGCAATCAGCGATTACATGCCAACTGGACAATATTTATCATATTTATTCACACAATTAATCCGCAATAAAAAGCCTGCACAGCATAAGAGGTAGGAAATGCTGACTCCCACCCCCTTAGCACACTGGGATTCAGCATTACTCCTCTCTAGTCACTTTATACTTTTTACTGTCTCGTTTTCTTCTACATTGCCTCTTAGAGTGGTCTTAGGCCACATTGTATATTGCATATTGTGTATATTGTGTTGTTTTTGTATATTGTGTGGTTTCTTCTTTAAAAAAAAAAAAAAGCAAAGCACCTCAGGGAAGCAATCTAAATTTCGTTGGACCTGTACCTGTACATGCACAATGACAATAAAGATCATTCATTCATTCATTCGAATAGACTGCAAAAACAAGATACTTAGCGTTCGAACTGGAAAACTTTGTAATTTTTTGCAAATAATAGCTCATTTGGAATTTGATGCCTGCAACATGTTTCAAAAAAGCGGGCACACGTGGCAAAAAAAGACTGAGAAAGTTGAGGAATGCTCATCAAACACTAATGTGGGACATCCCACAGGTGAACAGGCTAATTGGGAACAGGTGAGTGCCATGATTGGGTATAAAAGCAGCTTCCATGAAATGCTCAGGATGGGGTGAGGGTCACCACTTTGTGAACAAATGCGTGAGCAAATTGTCCAACAGTTTAAGAACAACATTTCTCAACGACCTAATGCAAGGAATTTAGGGATTTCACAATCTAAGGCCCGTGATATCATCAAAAGGTTCAGAGAATCTGGAGAAATCACTGCAGGTTAACGATGATATTATAGACCTTCGATCCCTTAGGCGTTACTGCATCAAAAAGCAACATCAGTAAAGGATAGCACCACATGGGCTCAGGAACACTTCAGAAAACCACTGTCAGTAACTACAGTTTGTCGCTACATCTGTAAGTGCAAGTTAAAACACTACTATGCAAAGCGAAGGACATTTATCAACAACACCCAGAAACTCTGCCGGCTTTGCTGGGCTCGAGCTCATCTAAGATGGACTGATGCAAAGTGGAAAAGTGTTCTGTGGTCTGACGAGTCAATGTTTCAATTTGTTTTTGAAACTGTGGACGTCGTATCCTCCGGAACAAAGAGGAAAAGAACCATCCGGATTGTTATAGGCGCAAAGTTCAAAAGCCACCATCTGTGATGGTATGGGGGTGTATTAGTGCCCAAGGCATGGGTAACTTTCACATCTGTCAATTTACCATTAATGCTGAAAGGTTCACACAGGTTTTGGAGCAACATATGTTGCCATCCAAGCAACGTTATCATGGCCGCCCCTGCTTATTTCAGCAAGACAATGCCAAGCCACGTGTTACAACAGCGTGGCTTCATAGTAAAAGAGTGCGGGTACTAGACTGGCCTGCCTGTAGTCCAGACCTGTCTCCCATTGAAAATGTGTGGCGCATTATGAAGCCTAAAATACCACAACGGAGACCCCGGACTGTTGAACAACTTAAGCTGTACATCAAGCAAGAATGGGAAAGAATTCCACCTGAAAAGCTTCAAAAATTGCTCTCCTCAGTTCCCAAACGTTTACTGAGTGTTGTTAAAAGGAAAGGCCATATAACACAGTGGTAAAAATGCCCCTGTGCCAACTTTTTTGCAATGTGTTGCTGGCATTAAATTCTAAGTTAATGATTATTTGCAAAAAAAAAAAAAATGTTTCTCAGTTCGAACATTAAATATCTTGTCTCTGCAGTCTATTCAATTGAATATAGGTTGAAAATTTGCAAATCATTGTATTCTGTTTTTATTTACGAACCACACAACGTGCCAACTTCACTGGTTTAGTGTTTTGTAAAAACATAACGACATAATTGACATGGGTCTTGAGCAGCAGAAAGTTGTCGGTATTGGCTTGGATACTTCATGCATTTCATGCATTTATTCATTCTATAACAAAACCTTACTCCTGTTACTTTCAGTCCTGCAACTCAAAGGAGTCATCTTTTGCCTGAGATGGGCCAATACCCATTTTGAGTAGATCAATACGTGTATTATCCGATTCAGAGTTAAAAAAAAAAAGGAAAAAAGAAAGACACTTATTTTGGGAGTTACAACAAGCAACTGGCATGGATCCGTTGGAATTTGGCTTCTGCGTGTCTGGCGAGCTCCATAGTCCAAGTCCCCACCGATGTCTTTGGAGAAGTTAAATTGTGATCTATTTTCTAAGTCAAAATGCCAGAAATTTCCTCCTTATTAAAGTTGTACTTCAGACAAACAAAACCAGCATGGTCGGGTGCAAGGCGTCAGATAACGCCGACATGTTTGTTTAACACCATTTTCATGTAAAACTAGGTCACAGTGATTGACACCTTGCTGTATTAAAAAAACATTGAAGCTGGAAAAATAACACTAAATAGAAAAAACACAAATATTTTTGCTGCAAAGACTTTTGTTGGAGATCTCTCCAATAATCTTGTTTAAAATCAACATCTATTTGTAAATATCAAATACATTTTAACTATTGTCATCCTATTTATTGCAATATTAAGCACATCATTAGAACTCATGCACTTGATAGTTCACTGCAGGCATGAAGGTCTGAAGCAGTCCTTGGAATTATTCCTCCGAACGCTAAAGAGAACTGTGTTAGATTACACCAGAGTAGGACGGGATTGGCAGGGAGCCCCAGATCTGCTAACATGTGGTTGGTGCTGTCAACCTCAGAACGACGAGTCCTGAAAGGCAATGCCGTGTACAACGGTCGTATCGAAACAGCCTTGCGTTCACAGGGCGCCACGTCTGCTTTTTTTTATGGCATCCCTCTGCAGTCAACACATCACTTTTACCTGGAGGAGAGACTTTCACACTTTTGTACTGGGAGTCAGATAAAATGACAGCTGGGAGACGTTTCCCTTATAAGGGCATTTCCAATTATGGTGGAAGGCACTGACAAAAATGTCATGGTTCTTTGACATATTGTCTTTTGGCGCTTTCATATCCTCTTGAGAACAAAGGTATTCTGTAATGGATTTATTTTTGGTCAGGGCTTAGAATTTTGGAACAACAACAGCCTTGTTATGCATAGGGATGGGTGCTTTTCACATTTGAAACAATACAGTACCAATCATAGGCGCCGATCCCGTGGGTGCTTCGGGGCCCGAGCACCCGCGTGGGATTGATGGCAACTTTCAATCTTTAAAATAATTTTAAAAAAAGCAATCTTGTTGTTGTTATTTTTTGTGGCGAGTTTGGTCCGTTTTACATAATAAAAAAGTAGCAAATCATATAGTCTATAATTCTCAAAACCTAACCAAAGTTTCATTGTGCCCGATAATGAACTAATGACACAATCATCTTGACTTTGAACACACTGCACACGAGCGAATGAAGGGCATACTTACTCAACAGCCGCACAGTATTTTCGGAGTATAAGTCGCTCCGGAGTATAAGTCGCACCGGCCGAAAATGCATAATAAAGAAGGCAAAAAACATATATAAGTCACACTGGAGTATAGGTCGCATTTTTGGAGGAAATTTATTTGATAAAACCCAACACCAAGAATAGACATTTGAAAGGCAATTTAAAATAGATAAAGAATAGTGAACAACAGGCTGAATAAGTGTACGTTATATGACGCATAAATAACCAACTGAGAACGTGCCTGGTATGTTAACGTAACATATTATGGTAAAAATCATTCCAATAACTAGAACATGCTATACGTTTACCAAACAATCTGTCACTCCTAATCGCTAAATCCCATGAAATCTTATACGTCTAGTCTCTTAAGTGAATGAGCTAAATAATATTATTTGATATTTTACGGTAATGTGTTAATAATTTCACACATAAGTCGCTCCTGAGTATAAGTCGCACCCCCGGCCAAACTATGAAAAAAAACTGCGACTTGTAGTCCGAAAAATACGGTACATGTCACATTAAGGTTGGCCGTATGAACAATGCCAACACTGTCATAAACATGTGCCATATAGTGAGACCACACTAAACAACACTGTCATAAAAATGTGCCATATAGTGAAACCAAACTAAACAACAACGACAAACATATTTTGGAAGAATATTTGCACCGCAACATAACATAAAAACACTACAGAAAAAAATCCCAGAATTCCCTGCAGCACCAACTCTTCCGGGACACTACAATATAAACAAACGCCATTGGTGGATCTACACCTAACATCCACTGTAATGATACCATGTACAATAGCGTATATAGTCGATACTACTATGATTACATAGATATTTTTTAACATCACAAATTCTTCTTTCATTTTTAAAAAATGTATATTATGTTTATAAACTCAGGAAATATGTCCCTGGACACATGAAGACTTTGAATATGACTAATGTATGATCCTGTAACTACTTGGTATCGGATCAGTACTTAAATGTGTGGTATCATCCAAAACTAATGTAAATATTTAAACAAGAGAAGAATAAGTGATTATTACATTTTAACAGAAGTGTAAATAGAACATGTTAAAACAGAAAATAACCAGATATTAACAGTAAATGAACAAGTAGATTAATAATTCATTTTCTACCACTTGTCCTTAATAATGTTTACAAAATAATAGAATGATAAATGACACAATATGTTACTGCATACGTCATCAGACTAAATTAGGAGCTCTTGTTTGCTTACTTACTACTAAAAGACAAGTTCTCTTGTATGTTCACTGTTTTATTTAAGGACAACATTGCAATAAGAAACATATGTTTAATGTACCGTAAGATTTTTTGGTTAAAATAAAGCCAATAATGACATTTTTTGCGGTCCCCTTTATTTAGAAAAGTACCGAAAAGTACCAAAAAGTACCGGTACCAAAATATTGGTATCGTGACAACAATGATACACACACACCAAGCACCCACTGGCAGAAATGTAGATCGGCGCCTATGGTACCAATGCCCCGTACCTCAGCTGTTGCTGATTTGTGGTACTTTTGTGTGTGTTCATGTGGTAACAAATGCTGAATTGTTTAATAATAACATTTTGTTTTAAATTTAACATGTAACGCTGAGCTGATAAAGATAACTGTGCTGTCTACTTGTTATAGTTTGATTTCCTACACTTCTGAGTCTTGCTTGCAAGTATGCATTAATTTCAGGGTGGCCATAGTCAGGAAGTAGTCTTTGCCTTTAAGTAAATGTACCTTTTTTGTTAAGTCCTACAAAGTCTTTATAGTTATTATATACACACCAGCTGTTTGACAGTAACGTGCATCTTAGTTGTAGTTTTAATTACCAAATTTAGAGGTGTTGAAATTGTCAATGCTAATCAACAGCATGTACAAAACACAAAACCAGTGAAGATGGCACTTTGTGTAAATCGTAATTAAAAACAGAATACAATGATTTGCAAATCCTTTTCAACTTATATTCAATTGAATAGACTTCAAAGACAAGATATTTAATGTTCAAAAACAAAATTTTTTTTTTGCAAATAATCATTAACATTACATTTAATGGCAGCAACACATTGCAAAAAAGTTAGCACAGGGGCATTTTTCACCACTGTGTTACATGGCCTTTCCTTTTAACAACACTAAGTAAACGTTTGGGAACTGAGGAGACCAATTTTTTAAGCTTTTCAGGTGGAATTCTTTCCCATTCTTGCTTGATGTACAGCTTAAGTTGTTCAACAGTCCATGGTCACTGTTGTCGTATTGTACGCTTCATAATGCGCCACACATTTTCAATGGGAGACAGGTTTGGACTACAGGCAGGCCAGTCTAGTACCCGCACTCTTTTTCTACGAAGCCACGCTGTTGTAACACGTGGCTTTGCATTGTCTTGCTGAAATAAGCAGGGGCGTCCATGATAATGTTGCTTGGATGGCAACATAAGTTGCTCCAAAACCTGTATGTACCTTTCAGCATTAATGGCGCCTTCCCAGATGTGTAAGTTACCCATGCCTTGGGCACTAATACACCCCCATACCATCACAGATACTGGCTTTTGTACTTTGCGCCTATAACAATCCGGATGGTTCTTTTCCTCTTTGGTCCGGAGGACACAAAGTCCACCGTTTTCAAAAACAATTTCAGAAATGTGGACTCGTCAGATCACAGAACACTTTTCTACTTTGCATCAGTTCATCTTAGATGAACTCGGGCCCACCGAGGCCGGCGGCGTTTCTGGGTGTTGTTGATAAATGGCTTTTGCTGTGCATAGTATAGTTATAACTTGCACTTACAGATGTAGCGACAAACTGTAGTTACTGACAGTGGTTTTCTGAAGGGTTCCTGAACCCATGTGGTGATATCCTTTACACACTGATGTCACTTTTCGACGCAGTACCGCCTGAGGGACCGAAGGTCACGTGCAGAGATTTCTCCAAATTTTCTGAACCTTTTGATTATATTACGGACCGTAGATGATGAAATCCCTAAATTCCTTGCAATAGCTCCTTGAGAAATGTTGTTCTTAAACTGTTGGACAATTTGCTCACGCATTTGTTCACAAAGTGGTGACCCTCGCCCTTTCATGGAAGCTGCTTTTATACCCAATCATGGCACCCACCTGTTACCAATTAGCCTGTTCACCTGTGGGATGTTCCAAATAAGTGTTTGATGAGCATTCCCCAACTTTCTCAGTCTTTTTTTGCCACTTGTGCCAGCTTTTTTGAAACATGTTGCAGGCATCAAATTCCAAATGAGCTAATTTTTGCAAAAAAGTAAAGGTTTCTAGTTCCAAACGTTAAATAACTTGTCTTTGCAGTCTATTCAATATAATAGAAGTTGAAAAGGATTTTCAAATCATTGTATGCTGTTTTTATTTTCGATTTACACAACGTGCCAACTTCACTGGTTTTGGGTTTTGTACATCCCTCTGTAAAATATGCATAAAACTCTGAGATGGAGTTGAACTTGTAGAAGTTGTGGCGGGATCCATCCAGCTGTACCATGAATTCAATTACTCCTATCTCAAACCTGACCTTGGCTTTTTTTCTAACTCTTTGACTTGCTTAATGTTTGCTGCGTCTGCATTATGCTCGTTATTAGCTAATTGATGATCAATTTCACTCTCTCCAATCAGCGTTTTTCCTGTGTTCGCCAAGTGAGTTTTGTCATTCTAACTCAGAGTGAGGCCAGCTTGATTGTATTTAGTTTTGCTGTTTATGTGCAGTTGTTCCAATAGCCGCGTTGTGCGATAATGCTGCTAAACGTTGTTAGTATAGCTCGTATACATCTCTGCCCCACCCTGTGTCTCTTTCAGACTATTTGTGCTCCTTTGTAATGTTCTACAGCAGGAAGTGTTTAATGTTTTCATTAGAAAAGGCTATGGGCCAGTAAAAAAAAAAGAACACGTTGCTCGCTGTAAATGGTCCCCTTATAAACACGCACCACAAATGAAAATATTGAATCTGAAAAATATTAAATAACTAGAAGAGGCAACTCTTGAAGGAATTGCGTGTGAATGCTCCAATGCTGAAGTTGAACTGAAATGCTGACAGAATGTAGTGTGAATGTAAGAATAGTTTGAATGTTGGAATGGTTTAAATGTTGAAAAGTTTGAATTTCCATTAAAACCGGAATTTGGTTTGGAACTTAGAAAAATGTTGGTGCTGGAATTTTTCAAATCGGTCGAGAATTGTTGAAGTAGTAACATGTTGAATTGAGAAATGGTATTACGGAATTCCTGGAAAAGCAGGAATTTTTCCAGTTCAAAAACCAATTTCGTTTTTTGCCTGTGGAACGGTTGAAATCTGGGAATTTTTGGAATTTGTCAAGGGAAAGCCTGAGATTCCCAAATAGACTGAACAGTTTGAAGTTAGAATTGTTAGAATCAGGTGAAAAATGTGGAAGGTAGAGTGCGCCTAAATCAGGAGAAGAAGAACTAGAAGAGTTCATTCCTGAAGGAATTGCATGTGGAATGCTCCAATGCTGAAGTTTAACTGAAATGTTGACAGAATGTAGTGTGAATGTAAGAATAGTTTGAATGTTGGAATGGTTTAAATGTTGAAGAGTTTGAATTTCCAGGAAAACCAGAATTTTGTTTGGAACTTAGAAAATGTTTTATTCATTTCAATGGGAATTTCATGGAAATGTGGGAATTTGGGGAAAAGAGGGAATTTTTTGGAAAATGGTAAAAAAAATTTGAATGATCTGAATGAGTTGAAATGGTTGGTGTTGGAATTTTTCCAATCGGTCGAGAATTGTTGAAGTAGTAACATGTTGAATTGAGAAATGGTATTACGGAATTCCTGGAAAAGCGGGAATTTTTCCAGTTCAAAAACCAACTTTGTTTTTGGTCTTTATTAAGAGGAATGTTTTGACGGTGGAACGGTTGAAATACGTTGAACAATGTGGGAGGAGTAGTCGCCAGAAAAAAGGGTGGAAATAAGGCTTTGGAAAACCAGGACATATGGAAAATCCTGGAATCTTTTTTGAACTTTGAAAAATAATAATTTGAATGTCCAGGATGAGTGGAATGTGTTGAAAGTGGGATGGTTGAAATCGGTTGAAAAATGTGGAAATGGTGGAAGTTTTAAAAATGGCCAATTCATTTTGAATTGGAAAAAACTCCTGAAAAACCTGGAATTCTGGGAAATCTGGGATTTTTTGGAATTCATCAAAGGAAATCCCGCGATTCCCGAATAGGCTGAACAATTTGAAGTATTTTTGCTGTAATCAGCTTTCCACAGTAGTTCTGAAACTGCTCTTTTTCAGTAATTTTTCTGTGAATGCTGTGTGTTTGTTCTGGAAATGTCTTTCAACATTTGATTTTTTTTGTGTGGCTATTCTCTCCCCACATATTAAGCACACAACTGAACCAACCTTGTCAGCAGTGAAAGCAAAATAATCCGTCCATGAAGCAGTAAACGTTATAAATTCATCAGAAATGTTTATTATTTTTGATCTGTTCATTGTTAAATTACCGTAAAATCTATACAATTACTTGGCAGAAAAACATGATGTATCGGGGGTGTGACGTAGGTTTTGATTGACATTTTAAAAAAGGTTTTATTTTTATATGACCGTATTTTCCAGAACATAGGGCGCACCGGATTATAAGGCGCACTGCCGATGAATGGTCTATTTTCGATCTTTTTCATATATAAGGCGCACCGGATTATAAGGCGCATGAAAAGGAGTCCTTATATTATGATTTTTTTCTAAATTGAAAAGACTTCCTTATGCTCTACATAACATGTAATGGTGGCTCTTTGGTCAAAATGTTGCATAGATTATGTTTTACAGATCATCTTCAAGTCGCTTTCTGACAGTCGCTTCAGGATGTGCCGTTTTGTGGGCGGTCTTATTTACGTGGCTCACCTTCGATAGCATCTTCTCCCCGTCATCTTTGTTGTAGCGGTGTAGCGTGCAAGGACGGGAGTGGAAGAAGTGTCAAAAGATGGAGCTAACTGTTTTAATGACATTCAGACTTTGCTTAAATCAATAACGGAACAGCATCTTCTCGTCTGGAAACAACAACACCAGAAATGTGTCCCGAGAAAAACCGTCCGACCGTAACTCTCTAATAACTGAAGTTCCTTGGGTGAATAATGTTCACTCACTACATGTGAAAGCCAGAATATATATATATATATATATATATATATATATATATATATATATATATATATATATATATATATATATATATATATATATATATATATATATATATATATATATATATATATATATATATATATATATACATACTACCGTTCAAAAGTTTGGGGTCACATTGAAATGTCCTTATTTTTTAAGGAAAAGCACTGTACTTTTCAATGACTTTAAAGAAATACACTCTATACATTGCTAATGTGGTAAATGACTATTCTAGCTGCAAATGTCTGGTTTTTGGTGCAATATCTACGTAGGTGTATAGAGGCCCATTTCCAGCAACTATCACTCCAGTGTTCTAATGGTACAATGTGTTTGCTCATTGGCTCAGAAGGCTAATTGATGATTAGAAAACCCTTGTGCAATCATGTTCACACATCTGAAAACAGTTTAGCTCGTTACAGAAGCTACAAAAGTGACCTTCCTTTGAGCAGATTGAGTTTCTGGAGCATCACATTTGTGGGGTCAATTAAACGCTCAAAATGGCCAGAAAGAGAGAACTTTCATCTGAAACTCGACAGTCTATTCTTGTTCTTAGAAATGCAGGCTATTCCACAAAATTGTTTGGGTGACCCCAAACTTTTGAACGGTAGTGTATATATATAGTGGTTAGAGTGTCTGCCCTGAGATCGGTAGGTTGTGAGTCATACCAAAGACTATAAAAATGGGACCCATTACCTCCCCGCTTGGCACTCAGCATCAAGGGTTGGAATTGGGGGTTAAATCAACAAAAAATATTCCCGGGCGCGGCCACCGCTGCTGTTCGCTGCTCCCCTCACCTCCCAGGGGGTGATCAAAGGTGATGGGTCAAATGCAGAGAATCATTTCGCCACACCTCGTGTGTGTGTGACAATCATTGGTACTTTAACTTTAACTTTAATATAGCCAAGGTTGCTGTGGTTTATCCGTTAAACAGCGCTCAATAAACAGGGGTGTTTTTTGATTCCCCTGAAGAGCAGGGAAACCTTTGAAACAGACCTGTAGGGATGAAATAGCCTCCGTGTGTTTTTTCCTGACCTAAGGAATGTATATATATATATATATATATATATATATATATATATATATATATATATATATATATATATATATATATATATACATACACACACACACACACACACACACACACACATACATAAATGTATTATGTATATATTTAATCGAGAGTAACTTGTAGCTTAGCTTACTCCATTTTTCGAGTAGCCTGCTCCTCACTGTCTGTAACTTAAACAAACACATCTATACTTTTGCTACGTTAAACACGTTCAAAACCAGGAGACATCTCACCACGGGAAACCGATACAAAATAAAACCTTCACGGTGCTTATAAGACATTTCTTCAAATTCAATATAACAAGGAGAAAAATTACCCCACACAATATGAAAGCGATGTCCCTTTCTAAAAAAGAATGGTCAGGTGTTTTAGAGGCTTTATCCCGACAGAGTCCAGTTCTGTTTTCGATTGGACTTTTTTCAACAAAAACGGTTTGTTTTTAGAAACAACCAGAAATGTTGTGAAAACCCCAGAAGTGCTGATTCTCTTTCGGGCCAGAAATTGCTTGGAACGTTCCACATTTGGAGAAGCCCAAGTATCTGCCACAGTTTGCGGTCTGTTATCACTAACCCTTTTAAGAATAAACAGAAACACTCTACCCCCCACACACCAGAAACTGTCTGTCGAAGGAACATTAGAAGAGACAATACATTTTAGTTGGGCGGAATTCGTAACAAAAATAGAGCTCTCCACAGAATTACATCAGAGGATCAACATGATTGCATTGATTGGAATCTTTCCAGTATCAAAGAAATGTTTTGATCTTGTAATCGCTACATTTCATCTTATGATTGAAGTATTTCCATCCATCAACTCTTAACACGCGCAATGACATAAGTGGAAAAAAGACAACAATTCAAGGTTTGTCAAACATTTCACAATGGATACAAGCTACGGCATCGTTAAAGAGGACCTATGTTGATTCTAACCTACATTTGACACACTTCCTTGTGGTTTAGATCAGTGTTTCTTAACCATAGGGCAGCCAAATGTATCTGTTTCTAAGTTGTGATCCTTATGGGCCGCAGCGGTACTCAGTTGCAATACACTTTTCCACTGCTTGTGGCAGTAATGACAATTAGGGCTGGGTATGGGTACTCGATACCTTTGAAACAACCCGATACCAAGTAGTATCGAAACTGCGTCTGTCAAACGATACCTGCAATCTGTTCTTTTTGTACCCAGATCAAGAAAAACATACTGTTTCTATGGTTTTGCTCGCAGCCAATCACAGTTCTTCAATTCAATGCGCCATGTGATTGGTCCACCACCGCAAAAACAATAGTTTGTATGGCGGTAAAGCGGGTTGAAGCACTGCAGAATTGGCTGGTCATCATTCCGAGATGCCGGCAGCAAAACGGTCATAAGGTGTGGTTGTACTACACGCTTGTGGCGCCGGGTACAAATGAATGCATACAATGCGGCAAGATTATTTCGGGGAAAACGGGGAATACTAGCAATATGATTAAACACCTCATCAAGCCCGGAGAAAACTTAAGGGTGGAGAACTGTACTGTGTTTAAAAAGCCGGCCTCTACAACACCAGCATCGTCGTCGTCATCTCAACAGGACACTGCTCAACCGTCGATAACTTCAGGTAATATATAAATGGTTACTATGTTAACAGTACTCATCCTTTGTGTGGAGAGGCAGCTGATGGTGACCTTCTATCGCTCGGCTGTCGAGAGCCTGCTGACGTACTGCATAACAGTGTGGTACGCCAGCTGCACTGGAGCAGACAAAAAGTCGATTCAGAGGGTCAAAAATTCTGCACAAAAAATCATCGGCTGCCCCCTCCCCTCCCTGAAGGATTTACACAACTCCCGTTGCCTCAACAGAGCAAAAAGCATCACCAAGGACAGCACACACCCTGGCTTCCACCTGTTCGACCTGCTTCCATCGGGCAGGTGCTACAGGTGCATCAGAGCCAGACCAAACAGGCTCAGAGACAGCTTCTTTCCCAGAGCTGTCGCCATCTTGAACTCTAACTTATAATAATAATTCACCCCTATACAATATCCTACCCTAATACCCTACTGTGCAATACGTCCGACACTGATTGTTATTTATTACTCCGGTACTCTTGTCTTGTTCTGTATATTGTACAGTATTTTGTATTTCTATAATGTTTTGTATATTGTACAGGATTGCTAATTACCTTTATTGGATAGTAGTCTGTTTATTTCAATTGTTAGTTTTTTTCTTTATTACCTCTTGTGTAATTTATTTTTACCCCATATTTGTTCCCACTACCGCACCTTAAGTTGGAGTCCTTAATGTTGTTATATGCAAATATAATGACAATAAAGTTATTCTATTCTATTCTATTAAAACATGTATTGTCAAGTAAATCGTTTTTGGGCATGTCGTAGGCATGTGAGCTAACGCTAGCTTAGCTTGCCCGCTAATTTTACTTAATTAGCAAGTTAGCGCTCTGCTCAGTCACATCCGTCAATGTTTTGTTCAGTGGTTAGGTTACCGGTTTTAGCTTCTGTAGCAGCTTAATTACTTATGTACTTTGTTAAGATCCAACTACGACTACCCATCTTGTTTGACCTGGCCTCTAATTATACATGTGTCCAGACATCCTCCACTCCAGCAGAGTGAATATTTTCAACTGCTGGAGACACAATAAGCCAGGAAAGGATGCCCCAAAGAAGGCTGACATGTTAGTATTTCTTAAAAAGAACAGTTGAGGAGGACTGACTGGTCAGTGGTTACTTACTGGTTAGATTCAGAATGTTGGTTGGTTGTAATTAGAGATGTCCGATAATATTGGACTGCCGATATTATCGGCCGATAAATGCTTTAAAATGTAATATCGGAAATTATCGGTATCGGTTTCAAAATTATCGGTATCGGTTTCAAAAAGTAAAATTTATGACTTTTTAAAACGCCGCTGTGTACACTGATGTAGGGAGAAGTACAGAGCGCCGATAAACCTTAAAGGCGCTGCCTTCGCGTGCCGGCCCAGTCACATTTTATCTACAGCTTTTCACAATGCAAGGCATACTTGGTTAACAGCCATACAGGTCACACTGAGGGTGGCCGTATAAACAACTTTAACACTGTTACAAATATGCGCCACACTGTGAACCCACACCAAACAAGAATGACAAACACATTTCGGGAGAACATCCGCACTGTAACACAACATAAACACAACAGAACAAATACCCAGAACCCCTTGCAGCACTAACTCTTCCGGGACGCTACAATATACACCCCCGCTACCCCCTACCAAACCCCGCCCACCTCAACCTCCTCATGCTCTCTCAGGGAGAGCATGTCCCAAATTCCAAGCTGCTGTTTTGAGGCATGTTAAAAAAAATAATGCACCTTGTGACTTCAATAATAAATATGGCAGTGCCATGTTGGCATTTTTTTCCATAACTTGAGTTGATTTATTTTGGAAAACCTTGTTATTTGTTTAATGCATCCAGCGAGGCATCACAACAAAATTAGGCTCAATATTGTGTTAATTCCATGACTGTAAATATCGGTATCGGTTGATATCGGAATCGGTAATTAAGAGTTGGACAATATCGGAATATCGGATATCGGCAAACAAGCCATTATCGGACATCTCTAGTTGTAATGTGGTTTAAAGTTACACAGCCAAAATAATACTTCGTTGTACATGTTTGTAGAGTTATTTAATACATATTTGAGCACTTTCAAAATGTATTTGTGTAAAAATCTTGAATGGGAAGGAGTGGTGACAATTACGCAACCCATTGCATTCTTTTCACATGATTAATATCGAATTAAGTACTGAGTTGGTATCGGGATCGTTTTAAGGGTACTGGTATTGGTACTGGTATCGAAAATGACAAAATCAAACAAACAGAAGTTTGGAGCTCGAGTCATTGAGAAGTTTCTTTAGTGCAAAAATTATAACTAAAGTGGTGTAGCTGTATTTTCATTTGCACTTCAATTGTTTATTTAAGAAACATATATTATTATTTATGATACATTTAGTTAGAAATTCTTTATTTTAGCACTGCATTGTACGGTATACCGGTACTAGTATAGTACCGCGATACTAATGAATCATATTCGGTACTATACCACCTCTAAAAAGTACCGTTCATTTTCTACCACTTGTCCTTAATAATTTTCACAAAATAATAGAATGACAAATGACACAATATGTTACTGCATACGTCAGCAGCTAAATTAGGAGCCTTGGTTTGCTTACTTACTAATAAAAAAAAAGTTGTCTTGCATGTTCACTATTTTATTTAAGGACAACATTACAATAAGAAACATATGTTTAATGTACGGGAAGATTTTTTGTTAAAATAAAGCCAATAATACCATTTTTTGTGGTCCCCTGGTACCAACATATTGGTATCAGGACAACCCTACACTGCATAATTACATATAAATATAGTCATCAGTTTTCATTTGTCCCTTCTTTTGCAGTATATTTGATTAGCATTTATTTTTGTAATCAGCCTGACCTAAGGCTTAAAAATAATCTTTGTGATTAGCACTTGGTTTTATATCATTTGACAAGGTTTATCCTGTTGATTAGTAGGTTAGATATAATTATTAAATGCCATTAAAACCAGAGAAAGTTTACTAATTCAGTGTTAATATTTGAGTCGTCTCCGGGTTCATCCGGAGTGGAAAAGCATTGGCAAGTATTTAATTATACTCAACACAGGATGAGCAGTCGTGCACACAACACGCAGCTAACGGTCAGTAACAAAAACAATCATGACGAAAGGGTGAGGCAAGCATTTATAGAAGCCAGCTGATTGACAACCACTACCAGGTGTGGCCAGGCTGCCAATCAGCGGCAGGTGAGGGGGAAAAAGGCGCTCTGGGAGACATGCAGGAAAAGGGACCAAAAACAAGAGCGCCACACAGGAAATAAACACAAACTAAAAAAACATAACAAGACGTGATGTGACAGACCGTCAGGGTTAGGGTTAGAGGGTTAGGGTTAGAGTTAGGGTTAGTGGAAATTTGTTAAGCGTGTCAAGCCTGAAACTAATTAGCCGCGATAAATGAGCGACGACTACACACAAAAATGTTACCATACCATTTGATACACCTACTATAATGTCCGATAATATCGGACTGCCGATTTTATCGACCGATAAATGCTTTAAAATGTAATATCGGAAATTATCGGTATCGGTTTCAAAAAGTAAAATTTATGACTTTTTAAAACGCCGCTGTGTACACGTACGTGGGGAGAAGTACAGAGCGCCAATAATCCTTAAAGGCACTGCCTTTGCGTGCCGGTCCAGTCACATAATATCTAGGGCTTTTCACACACACACAAGAGAATGCGAGGCATTCTTGGTCAACAGCCATACAGGTCACACTGAGGGTGACTGTATAAACAACTTTAACACTGTTACAAATATGCGCCACACTGTGCACCCACACCAAACAAGAATGACAAACACATTTCGGGAGAACATCCGCACCGTAACACAACATAAACATAACAGAACAAATACCCAGAACCCCTTGCAGCACTAACTCTTCCGGGAGGCTACAATATACACCCCCCGTTACCCCCTACCCTCCCCCACCTCAACCCCACCCACCTCAACCTCCTCATGCTCTCTCAGGAAGAGCATGTCCCAAATTCCAAGCTGCTGTTTTGAGGCATGTTAAAAAAAATAATGCACTTTGTGATTTCAATAATAAATATGGCAGTGCCATGTTGGCATTTTTTTCCGTAACTTGAGTTGATTTATTTTGGAAAACCTTGTTACATTGTTTAATGCACACAGCGGGGCATGGCAACAAAATTAAGCATAATAATGTGTTAATTCCACGACTGTATATATCGGTATCGGTTGATATCGGTATCGGTAATTAAGAGTTGGACAATATCGGATATCGGCAAAAAAGTCATTATCGGACATCTCTAATCCTATACTATAACTTTAACATGTCTTCCAGGGTATGTGAAATAATACATGCTTGCTCTGAAGGGAAATATGTATATTTCCTTATATAGTCAAGGTTTCTGTGGTTTATCCGTTACGCAGTGCTCAATACCGGGGGTAGAGCGGAATACACGTTAGGTCAGGAAAAAACACAGAGGCTGTTTCATCCCTAAAATCCCCTGAAGAGCAGTGAAACCTGCAAAACAGGCTCGTGGGGATGAACTAGCCTCTGTGTTTTTTCCTGACCTAATTTATATATTTCCATAAATGTTTAAATCATCTGATTTTGCAGGCATGTCAATTTTAGCCCACACTACCACACCTGTGGTCAGACGGACGTTTTATAAAGCCTAAAATAATCCAACTCCTGCTCTTCATCCAGAAAGTAGCATTTCATTTGCCAACATCGGAAAATACAATCTGGACGGGTTACTTTTGATATTCTAAGATGCACAAAATAGTACTTGCTACACATTCCCACTCAAGTTCAGAACTCTTTTCTTGAATTAAGGTCCAAAAAGGCTTCCACATGATGTCTTACCAACTATAAAAATGCACAGAAGCACATAAATCTGTTGTGTGCATAGCAATGTGAGCGGTACCTGTAGTTCTGTTTCTCACTGCCAATTTGAAAGCGATCATACAGCGAGAAGGCCTGGTGTCCGTCCCAGTCTGTCAGCTCCACGCGAAGGACATACTGCCTTTGGCTGGTCAACTGGTAGACGTACTCGTTCCCCAGCCAGTGCTCTGCAGATGTGCTCCCAAAACCCTGAAAACATGGAGGAAAAAAAACTAACTAATAATCATGAACCGGAACTGTGTTTTAGACAGTTGTATCAGAAAAGTGAATGCCAACACAACATGGTTGTGACATTCTCTGGTTTGTTTGAGTCTTAATTGTCATAATCCATCATAACCATTTTGGACCTTTTTGTTGTTATTCATTGTGTTACGTGTTTTTTTTTTGTTCCTTTTCCTGTTTTTGGTTGGTTCTGCTGTGATTCGACTACTGCTGTTCTCCTCACTTGTCTCTTGTTGGCCATCAGGAGGCCCACCGTTCCCTGATTCCCAATCAGAAGGATTTATCTGGCAGTCTTGTTCATTGTCCAATGTTTGAGTTGTGCATTGTTAAGTTTTTCCTTGCCTAGTTTTTGTCACATATTTTGCTCACCTGTGATCCACTGCTGTATCCATACTGGTGCTTTCTCATTTCTACAACCTAATTATAGGACTTGTACTTGCCTGCCTCCTCTGCATCCTGGGATCACGCAGACCACAACCATGTGCAACTGCAGCACTAATAAAAGTAATACAACATTCATCCTGAGCAGGTATAGGTATTTGCATCATCTCCAAGTCATTTTGCAGGCATGTCAGTTCAGAAACATTTCGTAGAAGAGATTAATTGATGGATTGATTAAAAATAAAATTATGGAAGTAAGTTTTTGTTTAAAAAAAAAAAGTGCAGGCCAAAAGTTTGGACACACCTTCTCATTCACAACACAACTGATGGTCCCAACCCCATTGATAAAGCAAGGAATTACACTAATCAACCCAGATAAAGCACACCTGTGAAGTAAAAACCATTTCAATGGAAGACATCGATTTGAGATACAAGTGTTTTGAGTTGAGAGCTCAATCACAGAAACATTTAAGCTCGTACGTTGAGGTACTACTGCATTTGCTAATTATATGTTAAAAATTCACTCTTATTTTTAGTCCTGTCACTCAAATGAGTCATCTTCAGCTTATAGTAGACCTGGGCAAATTAAGGCCCTAGGGCTGCATGCGGCCCATTAAAGGCCTACTGAAACCCACTACTACCGACCACGCAGTCTGATAGTTTATATATCAATGATGAAATCTTAACATTGCAACACATGCCAATACGGCCGGGTTAACTTATAAAGTGCAATTTTAAATTTCCCGGGGAACTTCTGGTTGAAAACGTCTATGTATGATGACGTATGCGCGTGACGTCAATCGTTGAAACGGAAGTATTGGGACACATTGTATCACAATACAAACAGCTCTGTTTTCATCGCAAAATTCCACAGTATTCTGGACATCTGTGTTGGTGAATCGTTTGCAATTTGTTTATTGAACAATGGAGACTGCAAAGAAGAAAGCTGTAGGGGGGATCGGTGTATTAGCGGCTGGCTGCAGCAACACAACCAGGAGGACTTTGAGGATAGCAGACGTGCTATCCGACGCTAGCCGCCGACCGCATCGATGATCGGGTGAAGTCCTTCGTCGCGCCATCGATCGCTGGAACGCAGGTGAGCACGGGTGTTGATGAGCAGATGAGGGCTGGCGTAGGTGGAGCGCTAATGTTTTTATCATAGCTCTGACGAGGTCCCGTAGCTAAGTTAGCTTAAATGGCGTCGTTAGCAACAGCATTGCTAGGCTTCGACAGGCGGCACAGCATTAACCGTGTAGTTACAGGTCCAGTGTTTGGTTAAGTGTCTCCTGATAGTAGTATTGTTGATCTTCTGTCTATCCTTCCAGTCAGGGTCTTATTTCTTTTGTTTCTATCTGCATTTAAGCCCGATGCTATCACGTTAGCTCCATAACTAAAGTGCTTCACCGATGTATTGTCGTGGAGATAAAAGTCACTGTGAATGTCCATTTCGCGTTCTCGACTCTCATTTTCAAGAGGATATAGTATCCGAGGTGGTTTAAAATACAAATCCGTGATCCACAATAGAAAAAGGAGAAAGTGTGGAATCCAATGAGCCAGCTTGTACCTAAGTTACGGTCAGAGCGAAAAAAGATACGTTCTGCACTGCACTGTAGTCCTTCACTCTCACGTTCCTCATCCACAAATCTTTCATCCTCGCTCAAATTAATGGGCTAGTCGTCGCTTTCTCGGTCCGAATCGCTCTCGCTGCTGGTGTAAACAATGGGGAAATGTGAGGAGCCCTTCAACCTGTGACGTCACGCTACTTCCGGTACAGGCAAGGCTTTTTTTTATCAGCGACCAAAAGTTGCGAACTTTATCGTCAATGTTCTCTACTAAATCCTTTCAGCAAAAATATGGCAATATCGCGAAATGATCAAGTATGACACATAGAATGGATCTGCTATCCCCATTTAAATAAAAACATTTCATTTCAGTCGACCTTTAAGTTTTTCAATCTGGCCCGCCGGACATTCCCAAATAATTTGTTTAGATCTTTAAGATTGAAACTGTAGCTGCCATTATAATGTGCAGTGATGTTTTCAAATGACCGTAAGTCTTGAACTATACACAGTATTTCAATGGTTGGAATCTGCGCTTTTGCATGATATACTAGTTACTATGGTAATGTAATTAGTTACTATGGTAATCCAAGTCACAGCAGTTCAGGCGAGGCACCAAGCAGTGTGGGAGCGTTTCTACAGAGTGTTTTCAGAGCGAGCCTGGAAATGCGGGTGTCAGGGACAGACGCGGAAGGAGATTTTTACAACAAAGTTCTAAAGCTTAGTGATGTATCAGATACATCAAATTGTAGGTGGGTTTTTTTTTTACCCTTTGCGTTCATATTTTGCTGTTTTAGCGTTTCGCTTGATTGTAAAATATGTCAATCGAGAGAGGGTGTGACGTTCATATGTTGTCAATATTCAGTGTTTTATTGTTCATACTTAATATTGTAAACCCCACATTCTTTATTTTCATGTACATTCTGGGTGTCTCATTCAGTAAAAAAATTTTAATTTCCATTCCGTTTTTTAAGGCGGTCTGTTATAACGTTTTTAGCATTCAATCAGACATTATTGTGAGGTTTTGTATTAGTGTTCCTAAAAACAGATATACCGGCCCCCAGACACATTTTTTTCTCTAAATTTGGCCCCCCGAGTCAAAATGATTGCCCAGGCCTGGCTTATAGGAACCAACATGATTGCCTGTTATCGGCCGATACACATTTTAAGTGGTTAAATATATTTAATATCAGTTTTGGAGTTGCAAAATGACAGAAATTTAGGTTTATTTAGAGAGTGTTACAAGAAAATTGCACCCATTTGGTGGATGGCCTACACATTTTTTTTTCCATGCTTCTCTTCCACTTAACTCACACATGTTAAAGCCATAACGACTTAAAGATTCCCTTTCCCGAAATAATGTTTATGCTGCTTGTTTAAAACCTCCTTAACAAAACGACTGCAGAGTGTTTTTTTGAGAGGAGAGTGGCGGGGCCGAGTACTACGCACGGAACCTATGCAAGAGGTGGAAGGACACTAAAGCGCCGAGAGAAGCGATCCAATCGAAAAAGGGAGAAAGGAACGTGGCGATGATGATGATGATGATGATGCTCTGTGTTTGTGCTTAGCGTGTGTGGGGATGAGGAATGGGAAGGAGGGAAAGTAAATAATGAGCATTCTTGGGGTCTTAGACATGTCCTGCAGAGTGGGTGGAAGAGCAAGTGAGTAGGGGCCCTTTTTATAGCTGTCGTCTTTATATTCATTCCTGAGCGAATATCAGCGTGGTCTCCTATTGTGAACCAGGGTTTATGTCAACAAGGGCCTGGAGAGAGCAGCTTAAGTCCAAGCTGGGTTTGAATAGTTTAGTACCTCCCACAGCTTTATATCACAGGGGTGTCAAACCTACGGCCTGCGGGCTGGATCATGCCCATGGGCGAAGTTTACTAGGTATAAAAATGAGTAGAAATTTTGGAGTGAAATAAACTGCTGTTCTAAATGTGTCCACTAGATGTCGCAATAGCAATTATTTGTATCTTTGTAGATTATGCTACATACACTATATTGCCAAAAGTATTTTGACTCACATATGAGCTTGAAGTGCCATCCCATTCCTAACCCATAGGGTTCAATATGATGTCGGTCCACCTTTTGCAGCTATTACAGCTTCAACTCTTCTGGAAAGGCTGTCCACAAGGTTGCGGAGTGTGTTCATAGGAATTTCCGGCCATTCTTCCAAAAGCGCATTGGTGAGGTCACACACTGATGTTGGTCGAGAAGACCTGGCTCTAAGTCTCCGTTCTAATTCATCCCAAAGGTGTTCTATCGGGTTCAGGTCAGGACTCTGTGCAGGCCAGTCAAGTTCATCCACACCAGACTCTGTCATCCATGTCTTTATGGACCTTGCTTTGTGCACTGGTGCAGAGTCATGTCGGAAGAGGAAGGGACCCGCTCCAAACTGTTCCCACAAGGTTGGGAGCATGGAATTGTCCAAAATGTTTTTGTATCCTGGAGCATTCAAAGTTCCTTTCACTGGAACTAAGGGGCCAAGCCCAATGCCTGAGAAACAACCCCACACCATAATTCCTCCCCCACCAAATTTCACACTCTGCACAATGCAGTCCGAAATGTAACATTCTCCTGGCAACCTCCAAACCCAGACTCGTCCATCAGATTGCCAGATGGAAAAGAGTGATTCATCACTCCAGAGAACGCATGTCCACTGCTCTAGAGTCCAGTGGGGACGTGCTTTACACCACTGCATCCGACGCTTTGCATTGGACTTGGTGATGTATGGCTTAGATGCAGCTGATCGGCCATGGAAACCCATTCCATGAAGCTCTCTACGTACTGTACGTGGGCTGATTGGAAGGTCACATAAAGTTTGGAGCTCTGTAGCAACTGACTGTGCAGAAAGTCGGCGACCTCTCTGTCAGTTTACGTGGCCTACCACTTGGTGGCTGAGTTGCTGTTGTTCCCAAACTCTTCCATTTTCTTATAATAAGGCCGACAGTTGACTTTGGAATATTTAGGAGCGAGGGAATTTCACGATAGGATTTGTTGCACAGGTGGCATCCTATGACAGTTCCATGCTGGAAATCACTGAGCTCCTGAGAGCGGCCCATTCTTTCACAAATGTTTGTAGAAACAGTCTCCATGCCTAAGTGCTTGATTTTATACACCTGTGCCTGGGCCAAGTGATTAGGACACCTGATTCTCATCATTTGGATGGGTGGCCAAATACTTTTGGCAATATAGTGTATGTAAAAAAATTAAACCACATGTTGTTAGTGCACCAGTCGAGGAAAATGAGCAAACTATATGAATAACATCCTGTAATTTGATTTTGATGTTATTTATTTATCTTGATAGATTGAAAATTAACACCAATGAGTTGACTGATGAACATTATCACATAATTTATTCAGAAAGTATAAAAACCGACAAATAAAGATAGACTACACATGTAAGTGTAAAAAAAACAACCCTCAACAACATTATGATTTGTACATTCTCAGAATGTGCTTGTTCTATTTTTAAACAAAGAAAACAATCTGAAGTTGTCTTTATTTTTAAGTTATCGTGCCGTGATTTCACCAGTCCGGCCCACTTGGGAGTAGATTTTTCTCCATGTGGCCCCCGATCTAAAATGAGTTTGACACCCCTGTAATATCCTAACTGAAATAGCTAATATGGGACGAATACAATTAGCGCAAAAAACACCAAGAAATAATGGAAAAGTAGCAAAACTATGATTGTTTGCATGTAAAAACCACATTTGCACTCTTCCTGTTTGCTAACAATAGCTTTCGGATCACATTTTGATGAAAACCCCCCCCCCTACATTCTCTAATATTACAAATGCGCCAACACGACTGAAAGATTTACAAATCCTTTGAGTGCCTTTAAGCCGTGCACAAGCCTATGAAGAGCAAGAATGTGAAAACTAACAACACTATAAAACACCATCAGTCACCTACAAACTGTTGAAAGAGAGCGGGATAGAACTTTGCTCTCGTGTTGCGCAATGTGCTGTGAATGTCGCCCAAAGGTTCACCGGTACCCCTCGTGTAATGTAATGCACTCTTTGTGCACCTGTTCAGCGCTGGAAGCGTTCCATGTCGGCCCCATAGGAGCCTAATTCTGTCCGCCTCACCTCATGTTTTTTAGTATTATAGTGCAGTGGTGCCCAACCTTTTTGTAGCTGGGGACCGGTCAACGCTTGAAAATTTGTCCCACGGACAAATTCATAAAGAAATACAATCACGTGTGCTTACGGACTGTATCCCTGCAGACTGTATTGATCTATATTGATATATAATGTATATATTGTGTTTTTTATGTTGATTTAATAAAAATAAAAAAATTAGACCTTTTTTTTTTTTTTTTTTTTTAAATTAAATTTCTTGCGCGGCCCGGTACCAATCGGTCCGCGGACCGGTACCGGGCCGCGGCCCGGTGGTTGGGGACCACTGCTATAGTGCACTTTTTTTCCCTAAAGAGAAATGCTAGATTAAAAACCTTCCCCATTAAAATCAAATGTCCTTTAAGGCCTACTGAAATGAAATGTTTTTATTTAAACGGGGATAGCAGATCCATTCTATGTGTCATACTTGATCATTTCGCGATATTGCCATATTTTTGCTGAAAGCATTTAGTAGCGAACGCCGACGATAAAGTTCGCAACTTTTGGTCTCTGATAAAAAAAAGCCTTGCCCCTACCGGAAGTAGCGTGACGACACCGGAGGAAGGACTGCTCATATTTTCCTATTGTTTACACCAGCAGCGAGAGTGATTCGGACCGAGAAAGCAACGATCACCCCATTAATTTGAGAGAGGATTAAAGATTTGTGGATGAGGACCGTTAGAGTGAAGGACTAGAATGCAGTGCAAGACATATCTTTTTTCGCTCTGACCGTAACTTAGGTACAAGCTGGCTCATTGGATTCCACACTCTCTCCTTTTTCTATTGTGGATCACGGATTTGTATTTTAAACCACCTCAGATACTATATCCTCTTGAAAATGTGAGTTGAGAACACGAAATGGACATTCACAGTGACTTTTATCTCCACGACAATACATCGGCGAAGCTCTTTAGCTACTGAGCTAACGTGATAGCATTGGGCTCAAATGCAGATAGAAACAAAATAAATAAACCACTGACTGGAAGGATAGACAGAAGATCAACAATACTATTAAACCGTGGACATGTAAATACACGGTTAATAATTTCCAGCATGGCAAAGCTTAAAAATGCTGTTGCTAACGACACCATTGAAGCTAACTTAGCTACGGAGCTAACGTGATAGCATCGGGCTCAAATGCAGATAGAAACAAAATACATAAACCCCTGACTGGAAGGATAGACAGAAAACCAACAATACTATTAAACCATGAACATGTAAATACACGGTTAATGCTTTCCAGCTTGGCGAACCTTAAAAATGCTGTTGCTAACGACGCCATTGAAGCTAACTTAGCAACAGGACCTCACAGAGCTATGATAAAAACATTAGCTATCCACCTACGCCAGCCAGCCCTAATCTGCTCATCAACACCCGTGCTCACCTGCGTTCCAGCGATCGACGGAAGGACGAAGGACTTCACCACGATCATCCGTGCGGTCGGTGGCTAGCGTCGGCTAGCGCGTCTGCTATCCAAGTTTAGCGGGAAATTTAAAATGGCACTTTATAAGTTAACCCGGCCGTATTGGCATGTGTTGCAATGTTAAGATTTCATCATTGATATATAAACTATCAGACTGCGTGGTCGGTAGTAGTGGGTTTCAGTAGGCCTTTAAGGACAAAAAATGCGGAATTAAACCAAATTGCCGTTAAAAAAAAGGGGGGGTATCCGCGTAGCTGCACACCTAATCACATTTAAATCACGAGTTTGGCTACCACAAATAAATGACGATAACTGTCAAATTACCGTCAACCTATGTTACCATTTCAAAAACAGGCGTAGATTGTTTCATTACAAATTACATTATGATGTCATGTACGTCCGAGACCCCATTACTGCAAAACACATTTTCGGCCACTATGTTTTACCTAACACGGGGGTCAGCAATCCGCGGCTCTAGAGCCGCATGTGGCATGTGGCTCTTTAGCTCCCTAGACCTCTTTCAGAGATGTGTGAAAATGGAAAAAGATGAAGAAAAAAAAAAAAGTTTTGTTTTAATATATTTTCTGTATGAGAACAAACATGACACAAACCTTCCTAATTGTTAGAAATCCCACTGTTTATTTTACACATGCTTCACTGATGAGAGTATTTGGCGAGCTCCGTTTTGTCCTACTAATTTCAGCGATCCTTGAACTCATTGCAGTTTGTTTACATGTAGAACTTTCTCCGATGCTGCCACAGAAAGACCGTGTTTTATGCCACTCCTTCTTTGTCTCATTTTGTACACCAAACGTTTTATGCTGTGCGTGAATGCACAAAAGTGAGCTTTGCTGATTTTATTGATTTGCTGGAGTGCTTATTAGGCATATTTGGTCAGTGCGTGACTACAAGCAAATCTATGCCAACATTCTATTTAGGCTAACTGTATGTACATATTGCATCATTATGCCTCGTTTGTAGGTATATTTGAGCTCATTTAATTTCCCTTATGTCAGAATAATTGTATCTAAGTTATCACAAAAGTTTGTGTTGAAATGAGTTCCCGGCGAGAAGACAAAAGCTGTCTTTGAACCTACCAAGAAGAAGGCTTTTAAAACTCCACTGTGTAGCATGGGAAGCAAAATGAAGGTGTTCTGTTTCTTTCATGTATTGTAATCAACAGAAATATATTGTCTTGACCCAAAAACTACATAAGCGAAGAGGAAGCAGGACCAGACTCCCCTCCAAGCACGGCTTCTTTGAACTGTTTTATGATCTTTTCTGTGAACTGTTTACAACCTTTTCTTTGGAACTGTTCTGTAACCAAAGGCGTTGGCTGTTTACGACCCACGTACCTTAGAAACAGCTGTTGCCATGTAATCAGGGAAAGTCCAAATAAAAGAGGAGACGTACAATCTTTCGTCAGAGCGTGCTGAGACAGTGTACAAGGCTACAGTGTCCAGGCGTCTCTCCTCACTGAGCCAAATTGAATTCTGTCTCTGTTTGATGTATTGCTTCTTGTCTCGTTTAATAGATGTCATCAGTGTTTGAACCTGACACTTTACTTATGCCCTCCGTGTATTTAATTTATATTTGCATGTCTCATGACACATTATCTGTATGTAATATTGGGTGCATTTCAGATAGTTGTTTGTGTACCACGTTGTTCCAGACCACAGCAAACATTACCCAGCTTGCAAAGATTGTAACAAATCCACTACAAGAAGACAGCCTGCCGTTTCCTTAAACTTGGACACACACATCTATACCTTTGGCCATGCTGAGCCAGTAATTTCTAAGAGTTATCTCATCCTGTGAGAAGCCTCCATTGTACTAATGTTTTCCAATGTTGCAAACATGTGTAGAATAAAAATTAAAATACAACATTTCTGTCAACGAAGATTTGCATCAGCCTTTGATAGTAGGCTAAAATAGCAAATATAGACCCCTGACCTAACATAATAGATCATTGTGAATAATAATCGTGATTTCAACATTGATCAAAATAATTGTGATATTTATTTCGGCTATAATCAAGCAGCCCTACTTACCAGAAATGGAACAAATGTTTTTTTTTCCACATCCCAATAAATCATAGGTCTAGTTGTTGTCGTCACCATGGAAATCAAACACTGGCATCTCCAATTTGTTTGCTAAAGTTAGTCGTCTGGAGTGACGTTTACTGTGAATGCTGAAACTGCACACTGAAATGATCAATGTTTATTTCGTCACATGCTATTATGTTCTGCATGAATATCGTAGCGCTACGTTAGCGATCGCATCTGCGCTGTCACAGCTTCAATCGATCCCAGTCCTTGTGCAAACGTTGCATCACACCAAAAACATCAATACACTATTAAAACGGCGGATTGAAGCACATGCAAAACAAGTAAAATCAACAGATGGTAATAATATTTTCTGACTTTAAAAAGAAAAAAGAAAAAAGAGTGTTATTATTAGCAGGAGTGTGAGTTATGCGATAGCTTGGACATGCTCTCACTTATAATGTCCCTAAAAGCCATTGAAATGCTTTTCAAACCGACAAGTAATAATTACACATCAGCGCTGACGACTGAAGGGGAAATTAAACCAGAGACAGAAATCAGATTACAGGGGAAAGTCTAAACAAATAGTCTATCTCAGAGGTGTCAAACTCATTTTATCCCCGGGGCCACATGGAGGAAAATCTATTCCCGCGTGGGCCGGACAAGTAAAATCATGGCATGATAACTTAAAAATAAAGACAACTTCAAAATTGTTTGTATTGGCCAAAAAAAGAACACGCATATTCGGAAAATGTACACATGACAAAAAATCCTCTTGGCAAAACACTCTGAGGAACAAATTGGGGCCGTTTCCGAAACACCATGAACTTAGACTATGTCTTAGTGTTTTTACAACGCTATTAAACTCTAGGCACTTCCTGTTCATCATTGTCATGTTGGCAGTTCATTAAAGACGTGTTTGGAGAAACAACCGAGTGTTTTCTTCAAACCGCCACAACACATTCATTTACAATCATTCAAATATTACGATTATTACATCATCAAAACAATGCTCAACATGACACCATAATAGCCAAATTAAAGGTAACATAACTCATACTTGCCAACACTCCCGATTTTGCTGGGAGACTCCCGAATTTCAGTGCCCCTCCCGAAAATCAACCATTCTCCCGAATTTTCCCGATTTCCACCCGCACAACAATATTGGGGGCGTGCCTTAAAGGCGCTGCCTTTAACGTCCTCTACAACCTGTGGTCACGTCCGCTTTTCCTCCATACAAACAGCGTGCCGACACAGTCACATGATATATGCGGCTTTTACACACACACACAAGTGAATGCAAAGCATACTTGATCAACAGCCATACAGGTCACACCGAGGGTGTCCGTGTAAACAACTTTAACACTGTTACAAATATGCGCCACACTGTGAACCCACACCAAACAAGAATGACAAACACATTTCGGGAGAACATCAGCACCGTAACACAACAGAACAAATACCCAGAATTCCTTGCAGCACTAACTCTTCCGGGACGCTACAATATACACGCCCCGCTACCACCAAACCGACCCCCCCCCCCCCCCCCCCCCCCCATCTCCCGAATTCGGAGGTCTCAAGGTTGGCAAGTATGACATAACTAAACCTAACCATTGTGAACATGGAAGATTAATTCATAAAGTGAAATAGAACAAACAACAAATGTAGAAAACACACATTTTTACAATGGAGTTCAGGGTGCCGTCAACAAACTGTGAGCGCTGTACGGAAATCTAACTACAAAGACGATGGTCATGTTGCATTTTACCGTTTCGTTATTTTTATCTGTCAAGTGAATAATTTACAATACAAAAAGGTATTGTGCGTTGCTACACCATTAGTCTGTTGCCAGCCACTGGAGTAGCGGCAGCCAATCCAGAGGGCGCTTAAAGTCAGCTGACACGTCATCTTTAAACAGTGTCGCTTGAATTGCTATTGCGACATCCAGTGGACACATTTAGAACAGCAGTTTCTTTCACTAAAAAAAATTGCACCTCACGTTATCCTTAAACCCATTTTGCGGGCCGTGGGCCGATAAAACCTGTTCGCGGGCCCGTATGTTTGACACCCTTGGTCCATCTGATAATAAACTATCATTCAGCTAGAGATATAGGAAGGTAAATAGCGGTGACTTATACAGCAAAACCACTGCTTTGACTGCCAGCAATAATAAATCTAATTGTCCAGAGCATCGACTGGAAATGTTAACACTGCCTTTCTAAATGGCGTTGATAAAAACGATGGCGACTCGCTGAGCACGGTCCTACAGATAAAATGATTGTTGTCATATTTACACACAATAATTTCCTGTTTAAGATGGGAAGAATAACAGCTTGGCGCCCTGGACTATGTTTCTTATGTATTAAAGGGGGCTGAAGCTGTGGAGGAATAACATCTGGATGAAGTTTTCTAACCGGATCAGTGGACCCTGTCTTTTTTTTTTCTTTCGTCGTGTGCACTCGCGGCCAAAAATGCTCAGGATATTTGTCAAAACCCGATTGCTAATGTAGTGTTGCAACGGGATGTCACGCTCTTAGCCGTGTAATGTTTGTTTTGCGCGTGCACGGACCACCTGTATCTTCTCCGGATGTGCAGGTAGAGTGGGTGTATGTCAAGTCTCACCATTTTGTATTCCTTCCACGTCCTCTGGAAGTCCACACTGCCATCCTCTCTACGCTGTATCACCGTCCATCCGCCGCCAGCTGTTTCCATGTTGCAATACACCTAGAAAATGTAAAATAAAATAAATTTAAAAAAATACAGTTCAACAGTGCAACCCTGTTTTCAGGATTTATTAGATGTAACACAATATTACTCGAAAATAGCAGTGGTTTTGGATGCGCACATTGAGCTGGACTAAAATATCAAGACGTTTACTAACACTCATCATAGGCTAGGATGTCTTGTTCCTTTTGGGCCCCTTATGATTCATTTGAAGGGTTCCTTTACCAGACTGGGCTAATAATACAGCTTAAATATTCAGTGATTTTTTGTAAAAATGATTGCGCAATTTGGAATTTATTTTGGCCTTTCCTTCATTTACAGTGGTTCAGAATTCTATATACCATATTTTCCGGACCATAGGGCGCCGATGAGCGGGTCTATTCAGGTTTATTTTCATACAAAAGGCGCACCGGATTATAAGGCACATTAAAGGGGTCATACTATGATTAATTTTGTTATTTAAAACATTTCCTTGTGGTCTACATAACATGTAATGGTGGTTTTTTAGTCAAAATGTTGCATAGATTATATTTTACATATCATCTTCAAGCCGCTTTCTGACAGTCGCTTCAGGATGCGCCGTTTTGTGGGCGATCTTATTTACTTGGATCACCTTCGGCAGCGTCTTCTCCCCGTCATCTTCGTTGTAGCGGTGTAGCGTGCAAGGACGGGAGTAGAAGACGTGTCAAAAGATGGAGCTAACTGTTTTAATGACATTCAGAATTTACTAAATGTCATGGCGCGGACTCGAACCTGCGCTGCCGGCACTTCCGCTGGCAGCGCGCTCAGACACGCCCCTGCTCGCACTGAGCGCAGCACGCCCACGCAGCAACAAGCCTGCAGACAATCACTAATCTGCGCACCTGGACCTGATGAGAGGGAGCGGCATAAAGACCAGCGGACCCGAGGAACCTTTGACAGAACGTCGCTCATCTTCCCAGTAAGCATCACGTCTGGCATTCACTCCCCTGTGCTTTGCTCGCCTTCTCTTTGCTCTCTCCGTGTCTCCCTTGTTCATGTCCCTTGTGTCTCCTGCAGTGACTTCCATGTCATCCGTGATCGTGTTTAGCCTCTCGACATCCATCCGGATTCCTGACTGCCTTCCTCGATCCTCGACCCCTGCTCGGACACGGACCACGCTGCCTCGCTCCTACCCTCAACCCCTTGCCTGTTTACGGACTGCCTCTTCGCCTTGCCCCCCCCTTGATTTGACGAAGGATACATCCAACACTCACAGACAACAACCCCTGGTAACATTTACACTATTAATTATACACATAGCCTACACCCATTCACTTAGGGCAGCATACACACGCCATGTAATCATCAAAGGTTTAAATAAACATTGAAAACCGCAGTTCTGCCTTGGTTGTCGCCTCCTTCCCTTCTCTGTACACAACACTTAAATCACTAACGGAGCAGCATTTTCTCATCCGTGGCTCACTAGTGCAACAACAACGCCGGAAATGTGTCCCGTGAAAAACCGTCCGACCAGAACTCTCTAATAACTAAAGTTTCTTGGGTGAATAATGTAAACTCACTATACCGGTATGTTTTAGCGCTTTCATGGCGAGTTTACTGACAGATAAAAAAGCCTGCCTTTAAATTCTTACTAAAACTATAGTCTTTTCAATGTTTTACTTTCATTTGCATACAACAATAAAATAATAATATATTTGTATTAAAGAAGTATTTATTTCAAGACAAGATATTTTAAATTTATACTTTATTAATCTCAATGTTGGATATTATTATTTATTTGCATGCAATGTGCAATGCCACATCTTTGCTTACAGAAGTAATTTGGTAAATACAGAAGTATTGCCTCCCAGAAAGGTCTTAAGTTAGCTCTTTGAAAAGTATTCCATAACAGTACAATTTATTATTAGCATATATAATTCTCGAATTAATCACAATTCTTATATGTAACGATTTTTTAATCGAATCAAAAAACAAAATAATCAATTTTTAAACTTTTTTATTTTTTAAAAATTTTTTTATTTTGTACTGTCCAGCCACTCAGGAAACTCTTATTGTTGTACAAAACCCAAAACCACTGAAAATTGTGTAAATCGTAAATAAAAACAGAATACAATGATTTGAACGATTTTCAACTTATATTCAATTGAATGAACGTTCGACTTGAAAACGTTATTCTTTTTTGCAAATATTAGCTCATTTGGAATTTGATGCGTGCAACATGTTTAAAATAAACTGGCACAAGTGGCAAAAAAGACTGAGAAAGTTGAGAAATGCTCATCAAACACTTATTTGGAACATCCCACAGGTTAACAGGCTAATTGGGAACAGGTGGGTGCCATGTTTGGGTATAAAAGCAGCTTCCATAAAATGCTCAGTCATTCACAAACAAGGATGGGGCGAGGGTCACCACTTTGTGAACAAATGCGTGAGAAAATTGTCGAACAGTTTAAGAACAACATTTCTCAACGAGCTATTGCAAGGAATTTAGGGATTTCACCATGTACGGTCCGTAATATCATCAAAAGGTTCAGAGAATCTGGAAAAATCACTGCACATAAGCGATGATAATAGGGACCTTCGATCCCTCAGGCGGTACTGCATCAAAAAGCGACATCTGTGTGTAAAGGATATCACCGCATGGGCTCAAGAACACTTCAGAAAACCACTGTCAGTAACTACAGTTGGTCGCTACATCTGTAAGTGCAGGTTAAAACTCTACTATGCAAAGCGAAAGCCATTTATCAACAACACCCAGAAACGCTGCCGGCTTCGCTGGGCCCGAGCTTATCTAAGATTAACTGATGCAAAGTGGAAAAGTGTTCTGTGGTCTGACGAGTCCACATTTCATTAAATATCTTATTTTTGCATTATATTCAATTGAATATAAGTTGAAAAGTATTTGCAAATAATTGTATTCTGTTTTTATTTACAAAATACACAACGTGCCAACTTCACTGGTTTTGGGTTTTGTACTATCGTTTTGTACTATCGTACTATGTACTACGTAAATAGTGAACGACTGTTCACTATTTACAAAGCACAGAAAAGGGAAAGACGTGTTCTTTTCCCACTTAGGGATTGTGGATGATAGGCACAATTCCAAAAAGCTTCTAGGATAACCTTCTAAAGTTCTGACCTCAAGTCTATAGGATGTTTGTGGACCATGTTAGACCGTGCCAGGAAACCAACCAGTTGAAATTAACATTGCCAAATGTGCCGAGAACAATGTTTGCCAGATTTGGCAAGCGCTTAGTCACGGTAAAGCCTGCTAAGAGACAATTACCCAAGTATTTGTGGGGGTGTATGAATACATTTCTGAAAGAGTATGTAGGATTTTGACCCACTTGTAAAGCCACGATGATGTAATGCTTTGCACATTTGATGTGATTCTGAGCAGCTTCAGAAACAATCAAATCTCAGTTGGGTTTGGCCACTTCTTTTTCAAAGCTTCAAGGGTAAATCATGTTTAGAATTAACGTATCGTTGTCCCACTCAAAACTAATCAGTGTCTTCTTATCCTTTATCAACTCCTCAGAGGTGTTCCTCAACAGAGGGTTCAGATCAAAGTGGAGGTCCGGGATGGACACATACCAGGAGACACCTGGCTGTAACGTGGCTCTTAACCTCGGACCTCTGTGTGCGTAAGCTGATAATGCAAGGCTGTGGATCTATCTGTGGTGTTCCTTATTGTTTTGAGTTTGTAGACCCCAGGGTGGAGTAGGGAAGGTCTCTCACCTCAGCAAGCCCGCACAGCTGAACACACATGGACACAGGCTGGGTATAATTAAGGAAGTACCCTTGACACAATCATTTCCAGGAGACCGTCTCACATTCCTCTCCTTCACGCAAACACGACCACTAGTGACCGTTCTGCGATGATTCCAGCAGCGCCAACCCGGAGCTTGACAGATAGAATCCACTTACACCTTCTCTAAACCTCTTCATTTATCAAATTATCACCTTCATTAATCAGCAGTTGGCGGACAGTGGCGAGGTTAAGAACACACCTATCTGCCCGAGTGTCCCCCTCGTGTTCAGCTCCATGTTTGATTCACACCTCACCCCTTCATAAATTCCTCCACTTTCAAAGCTGCCAAGTGTATTCACAGCTTGTACTCATCATTCGCACTCGTCAGTGGCAGATGTCCCGCAGTGGCTCAGTGTCTTTAGCTCACTCGCAACGAGTCAATTTGATCCAAGTCAAAGAAAACATGCCCAGTCCTTTTAAATCAACGAAGAAAGTGCCCAGACAAAGTGATAAAAAGCCCCAACATCTCATATGACAGTGAACTTCTGGCTAGAATATATTGTGGCTTCCCACCCGTTTGTTTTCTTGCTGGTTGATCTGGATGTTGTAGACTCCGTTCTTATGAAAGCCTGCCTGGTAAAGGTCGGCACAGTCGCGGAACTTCTTCTCTTCGTCCAACGGCTTTGGAACTGTGGGTACAAAACATTCAAACATTAAAGTCACCGAAAAAATAATGGAAAAATAAACACATTTTGCAGCATATCGTAGTATTCAATCACTCGGCAGTAGGGATAGGTACCGAATTCCGTACTTTTATTAGGTACCGACTGGAGATGTCCGATAATATCGGCAGGCCGATATTATCGGCCAATAAATGCTTTAAAATGTAATATCGGAAATTATCAGTATCGGTTTAAAAATTATCGGCATCGGTTTCAAAAAGTAAAGTTTATGACTTTTTAAAACGTCACTGTGTACACGGACGTAGGGAGAAGTACAGAGCGCCAATAAACCTTAAAGGCACTTCCTTTGCGTGCCGGCCCAGTCACATAATATATGCGGCTTTTACACCCACACAAGTGAATGCAAGGCATACTTGATCAACAGCCATACAGGTCACACTGAGGGTAGCCGTACTAACAACTTTAACACTGTTACAAATGTGCGCTACACTGTGAATCCACACCAAACAAAAAATGACAAACACATTTCGGGAGAACATCCTTACCGTAACACAACATAAACACATCAGAACAAATACCCAGAACCCCTTGCAGCACTAACTCTTCCGGGACGCTACAATATACACCCCCGCTACCACCAAACCACGCCCCCCAGTGTTTCCCACACATTCATTTATTTGTGGCGGCCCGCCACGAAAGCATTACGTCCGCCACAATTAAATAAATATAAATAAATTAAAAAAAAAAATATGTATATATATATTTTTTGTTATCCTGTCCAGCTTCTCAGGCAAATCATATAGTTGATGTAGATGCCCATATAGACTGTTCAGATTTACTTTACAAAAGAGAAGTGTAGGATACTTCTCTTGTTGCCTTATTTGTATTTGACCACTACTGTTTTCTGTTTATTTGTTACTCACTGTGGCAGGACACCTCTGCCTCTGTTTCACTTTATGTTGCTGGTAAATAATATGGTTATAGTAGTAGGCTAAAGTTAAATTATTTAGTATGCACTAATTAAAGGGGCAGAGCTTTAAGAGACATTTTAGCTTTTATATTTTATAAGATATATTTTTTGTAAGAACTACAATTCATAAATATATTTCAGTGAATAACTTATTGTTCAAATCTGTATATAAATATGTACATAAGGTGTTGTAATTATATTGTAAAATGGATGGACGGATGAATGGATGGATGGACGGACGTTTAAAAAAACCCTGTTATTATTAATTAGTAAGTATACATTTTTTGAGCCTTTTTAGAGAAAATCATATCATTGGAGTAAATTATGCAAATTAATCGATGATGTCATGGTGACCACGCCCATAGCCACGCCCCCACCGCCACAGGTATCTTGGCAGTTTATGGGAAACACTGCCCCCCCAACCCCGCCCACCTCAACCCCGCCCCTCATCTCCCGAATTCGGAGGTCTCAAGGTTGGCAAGTATGCTCTAGTATACTCTGGACTGAAGCTGTGTGCCTTCATTGTTTTTTTAGCTGTTGTTTTGAGGCATGTTTAAAAAAAAATAAAAATAATGCAAGTCAAAGTATAGTATTTCCCATAGTTGTAATGGGTATCAGGATTATCTCAGGGAGAGCATGTCCCAAATTCCAAGCTGCTGTTTTGAGGCATGTTAAAAAAAATAATGCACTTTGTGACTTCTATAATAAATATGGCAGTGCCATGTTGGCACTTTTTTCCATAACTTGAGTTGGAAGTTGTTCTCTTATTTCGGAAAACCTTGTTTTTGATTGATTGATTGAAACTTGTATTAGTAAATTGCACAGTACAGTAAATATTCCGTACAATTGACCACTAAATGGTAACACCCGAATAACTTTTTCAACTTGTTTAAGTCGGGGTCTATATTAATCAATTCATGGTAAAGTTACATTGTTTAATGCATCCAGCGGGGCATCACAACAAAATTAGGCATAATAATGTGTTAATTCCACGACTGTATATATCAGTATTGGTTGATATCGGTATCGGTAATTTTAGAGTTGGACAATATCGGAATATCTGCAAAAAAGCCATTATTGGACATCTCCCAATTCCGTAGGCAATACCGTATACCGGTTCATGTAAAATCAAACAGTACCATATTTTGATGCCTTTTGTTGGGCATACGCATAGTTTGAGTTTGAGTTTGAGTTTATTTCGAACATGCAAGCATACAACATGATACATCACACTTTCTAGTTTCTCTTTTCAACATGTTCGAAAAGGAGTAGGAAGAAGCAGAGCTTATTTAATCCTACCCCTTTTCTTTACATAACAGTTGCTAAAACTTTTTGTTCACTTCCTGTTCACAATTTATTCACAATAAAGTCCATACGTAATCACAATAAAAATAAATAAATAAATAATAGCAAGAATTTAATAATAATAATTGGTGAAGTAAGTCATATTTCATATGATGAGATAAGTAAGATTACTTTAAGAATGAATGAATGGATGGATGAAATAAATTGAGAATGTTTGTCATGGTTCTTCTTCTTTGTACTTTATAAACACTTTAAGTTTGAAGAGTTTCTTGAAGTGGATCATATTAGTACATTGTTTGATTGCTTTGCTTAATCCATTCCATAATTTAATTCCACATACAGATATACTGAATGTCTTAAGTGTTGTACGTGCATACAAATGTTTTAAATTACGTTTTTCTCTAAGATTATATTTGTCCTCTTTTTTTGAGAATAATTGTTGTATATTCTTGGGTAGCAGGTTATAGTTTGCTTTGTGCATCATTTTAGCTGTTTGCAAATTCACTATGTCGTGGAATTTCAGTATTTTTGATTCAATAAATAAAGGGTTTGTATGTTCTCTATATCCAACATTATGTATTATTCTAACTGATCTTTTTTGTAGCACCGTTAGTGAATGAAGTGTACTTTTGTAATTATTTCCCCATATTTCTACACAGTAGCTCAGATATGGTAACACTAGCGAGCAGTAGAGAATATGAAGGGATTTTTGGTCTAGAACATGTTTTGCTTTATTCATTATTGACGTGTTTCTTGCAACTTTATGTTGTATATTTTTTACGTGAGATTTCCAGTTCAATTTATCATCAATCATTATACCTAGAAATTTGGTTTCATTTACTCTTTCAATTTCTATTCCGTCTATTTGTATTTGTGTTTGACTTTCTCTTCTAGTGTTACCAAATAGCATTATTTTAGTTTTACTAAGATTCAACGATAGTCTGTTTTTGTCAAACCATCTTTTTAATTTGTTAATTTCTTCTGTTATTATTTGTATTATCTCCTGTGTGTTCTCTCCTGAACAAAACGCTGTTGTATCATCCGCAAATAATACTAACTTTAAATCTTTTGTAACTTTACAAATGTCATTTATATAGAGGTTGAATAATTTAGGTCCTAGTATTGATCCCTGAGGTACACCACAGGATATATTTAGCGTTGTAGATGTGTGTTCGCCTAGCTTCACGTATTGTTTCCTGTTCGTTAGATAACTTGTTATCCAGTTTAAGACTAACCCTCCGATGCCATATCGTTCTAGTTTTTTGATTAAAATACTGTGATTAATTGTGTCAAATGCTTTAGTTAAATCCATAAAAACCGCTGCCGCACATTTTTTACTATCTATTGCATTGGTAATTTCTTCTGTAATTTCAATTAAAGCCATTGGAGTTGAAACATTAGCTCTGTATCCATATTGGTTCTCTTCGAGTATTCTATTTTTATTTATGAAACTTTCTAATCTGTTATTGAACAGTTTTTCAATGATTTTAGAAAATTGTGGAAGTAGAGAAACAGGTCTATAATTTGTAAATTGATGTTTGTCTCCAGTCTCATAAATTGGTGCAACTTTAGCTATTTTCATTTTGTTTGGAAATGTTCTTGTTTGAAATGATAGGTTACTGATATACATTAATGGTCCTGAGATCTCTTCAATAACCTTTTTTATCGTTTCCATATCAATTCCATTACAATCAGTTGAAGTCTTAGATTTACATTTTTTCACGATTGTAACTATTTCCTCCTGTGTCACATTACTGAGGAACATGGAGTTGGGATTTCGCTCTATGGTATCATTATAGTCCTCGATTGAAACTGGGTCTGGGATCCTTTCTTCCAATTTTGGTCCAATATTTACAAAATAATTATTGAAGCTTTCAACTACTTCCTTTATGTTGTCATTTTTTTTATTTCCGTCTAAGAAGTATTGAGGGTAGTCCCTCTTAGTTCCATTTTTAATAATGCTATTGGGGATGCCCCATGTTGCTCTCATATTATTTTTGTTCCTGTCCAATAATTCACTGTAATATTCTTTTCTACATGATCGTAGTATGTCTGTTAACTTGTTTTTATACTTTTTGGACTTAATTTCTGCCTCTATACTTCTTTGTGCTATACATTTTCTATATAGTGTATTCTTCTTACAAGCATTTTTTAATCATTTTGTCATCCATGGTTGATTATTCTTTCTCTGCTTATTACTGAGTTGTCCATGTAAGTAGCCTTGATCCATTCTTCAAATGTTTCTATACTTGACTTAGGTGATCTATATATCCAACTGATGAATATGTTTTTGCTTTTTTCCTGACATATTTTAATGGTTATACATTCTAAGATATTATCTATAGCAAATGACATGTTTTTTACCACTTTGTAGTTCAGGTTCTTCATCATGTACACAGCTACTCCTCCTCCATTTTTGTTGGTTCTGTTGATGTAGTTTAGTTCATATCCTTCCAGATCAAAATATATTCCTTTTTTATCATCAATCCATGTTTCTGTGACAGCAATCACTTTGAAGGGTTCGTTGATGTGTTCCAAAAAGTTCTTAATGTTGTTGTAATTTGCATACAAGCTTCTGCTATTAAAATGAATAATTGACAATTTGTTATCACATGCAATGTTGCTATTATATTGATCATCTGTATAATAAAAACAACTATTACTGATGTGGGAGAAAACATTTGTATCTGGATCTATATCATTTTCCAAATCCTGGTTTTTGTGATCTTTGTTGCAGAAATTTTTTAGTTCCATATTTTCTTGTTCAACAATCTTTGATGTTGTTTCAATAATCTCTATAAGTGTAGGTGGATGCAATCCTGAATCTAGGTCCTCTTGTTTAGCCGTCCCTTGGAACATAGTAGTGTCAATGCTGAATTTAGGTGCTTGTTTTCTGTCAGAGTCCATTATCATCGTTGTTGTGGTAGCTGTGTAAACTTTAAAAATTGTCCAGGTCCTTGATGTCATGGACAACAATTACTCTTGCTTCTGGACTTCCATTCAGCTTGATGTAGATTTTACAGTTGGCGCTCCAAGTTCCCTGGATTTTTCCCTGCTTTCTCAAGTCGCGTGCTTTCTTGGCGATTCCAGCATTACGTTTTGTGAGATGCTCATTCATGTACACATTTGTTCCCTTCAGCTTCTTTCCCTGTCTCAGCAATGCCATTTTAGATGTTCTGTTTACGAGTTTCACGAGCACGACTGGAGTGGCGTTGTTGTTTCTTCCGTTCAGTGGGATGCATGTTTCGATGGTATTAATGTCAATTTAAATTTCTTTTGATTGCAGAAAGTTGACCACTTGCTGTTCTGCTGAGACCATATCCATTTCATCTGGTTCACCTTCATTATTCACAGCTTTCGCATAGGATCTTGGTTTAATTCGGTGCCCTGTCACGATGATATCATTCATTTGTTTATCCTGATCCATTTCATCTATGATATTCCTCAGCATGTTGTTGTCTTCTTGAAGGATCTTCATTTGTTTGCTAATTTCAGTGGCTTCTTTATTTCTGGACTTGTTCTCTTTTTTCATTTCTTTCAAATCCTCTTTCCATCCATCCATCATTTCTTCCCATTTTTCTATCATTTCTTCTTTAAATTCCTGGAATTGTTTTTGTAATATCCCTTCTTGATTCCCATTATGTCCTGTGCCCAGCTTCAAATCAGTCTTTCCAGTCAATCCTTTAACTTTTGGCATTGCGGCAGTCGCTGACATCAGTGCCTCTTATGTCTCAACGGCAGTTACTTCTTTAGCAACTTGCGGCACTTTTAACTTGTTTTTTCAACAATTTCGTACCTTGCGCCGTTCAGAGATCAATTTGAGGTGTCAGCCTGTCAACTTATATCACTCTGCGACGTCGGGATCACTTTAAAACAGCTGTAAACTCGCCGTAGCTTTTGGTTGCTAGGCAACCGCTTTGAACTGCGGGAGGCGCTGTTGGCTTGAGGCTAACGGCTCTTCCAACTCGCCTTATTTCAGCGTATCAGTGCCTTTCAACTACCAAAATCAGATCGAAGATGCCAGGGTACTCTCCTGTGGCTGTGATCGCAAATCAGTGGTCAAAATCTTCAGACTTAACAAAAACTCCGGTAGCAGAAGCGGAGCCTTTTTTCTTTGACAGGAAGTGGACTGTCTCTAGGTAATTTTGCAATTTTCTATACATATAAAGCAAGCATGCCTGATGAAAGCTCTTAAAAATAAGGCCACATTTTTGAAAATGTGCTAACTTAATACTAATTTACATTGAATATGCCTGAATAAAGCTGATATAGGCTCCAGCACCCCCCGTGACCTCAAAAGGGACAAGCGGTCGAAAATTGATGGATGGATGTCACATACATGCTACTGATTAGCATTAGCAATTTTAGGGGCGATTTTAACGTGTTGGTAAAAAAAACTACAACTAAGATGCATCTTATAATCAAACTGCTGGTGTGTAATAATTACAATACTTACAGTGTAAACATGGGTTTAACTTCATGGCAAAGACTACTTCCTGACTATTGCAACACACCATCTCTATACATCCAATGTCTTGAATTGCAACTGCATGCAAAGTCTAACATACAACACTTGCGAACAAGACTCACAAGTGTAAGAAAACAAGATATAACAAATGGACAGCAGAGTTATTATTATCAGCTAACTGTTAGATGTTGAATAACAAAACATGAGATTTTGTATTTAAACAATTAAGATTTATTGACACATCAAAATGTAAAAAAAAAAAAAAAGTTGCGAAAATTGGTACCGTTGATAAATTCCCAGGTACTGGTATTGGTTCTCCCTACACAACAGTGCTAATAAAAAAACAAAAATGGTGATAGCTAAAATTACATTGTTTATTAAAGGCCTACTGAAATGATTTTTTTATTTAAACGGGAATAGCAGATCCATTCTATGTGTCATACTTGATCATTTCGCGATATTGCCATATTTTTGCTGAAAGGATTTAGTAGAGAAAATCGACGATAAAGTTCGCAACTTTTGCTCGCTGATAAAAAAAAAGCCTTGCCTGTACCGGAAGTAGCGTGACGTCACAGGAGCTAGGATTCCTCACAATTCTCCGTTGTTTACAATGGAGCGAGAGAGATTCGGACCGAGAAAGTGATGATTACCCCATTAATTTGAGCGAGGATGAAAGATTCGTAGATGAGGAACGTTACAGTGAATGACTTGAGAAGCAGCGATGGACGTATCTTTTTTCGCTCTGACCGTAACTTAGGTACAAGCTGGCTCATTGGATTCCACACTCTCCTTTTTCTATTGTAGATCACAGATTTGTATTTTAAACCACCTTGGATACTATATCCTCTTGAAAATGAGAGTCGAGAACACGAAATGGACATTCAGTGCCTTTTATCTCCACGACAATACATCGGCGAAATGCTTTAGCTACGAGCTAACGTGATAGCATCTTGCTTTAACTGCATATAGAAACAAAAGAAATAAACCCCTGACTGGAAGGATATATAGAAAATCAACAATACTATTAAACCATGGACATGTAAATACACGGTTAATGCTTTCCAGGCTGGCGAAGGTTAACAATGCTGTGCTAACGACGCCATTGAAGCTAACTTAGCAACCGGACTGCACAGAGCTATGCTAAAAACATTAGCTCTCCACCTACGTCAGCCAGCCCTCATTTGCTCATCAACACCCGTGCTCACCTGCGTTCCAGCGATCGGCAGAAGGACGAAGGACTTCACCCGATGCGTTTGGCGGCCCGTAGACGTAGGAAGTCAAGGTGAGGTCGGCGGCTAGCGCGGCTAGCGCTCCAACAAAGTCCTCCTGGTTGTGTTGCTGTAGTCCGCTGCTAATACACTGATCCCACCTACAACTGTCTTCTTTGCAGCCTTCATTGTTCATTAAAAAAATTGCAAAAGATGTCCAGAATACTGTGGAATTATGAAATGAAAACAGAGCTTTTTGTATAGGATTCTACGGGGTACCATAACTTTCGTTACTCGGACTTCGTCACGCGCATACGTCATCATACCGCGATGTTTCAGCCGGATATTTCCCGGGAAGTTTTAAATGTCACTTTATAAGTTAACCCGGCCGTATTGGCATGTGTTGCAATGTTAAGATTTCATCATTGATATATAAACTATCAGACTGCGTGGTCGGTAGTAGTGGCTTTCAGTAGGCCTTTAAAAGGGGTTTTAAATACAGTGGTTACAACTCAGATTCTGGGAAGGATTTTACTTTTCTTTTTTCAGAATCAGACACTTCTGTTTCAACTCATGACCAGCCTCACTTTGTTTTCATCAATATCAGAAAATCATCCCGATGTTTTGCTTCTCTAGGATCCAAAGAACTTTGAACACACTAGATCAGTGGTTCTTAACCTTGTTGGAGGTACCGAACCCCACCAGTTTCATATGCGCATTCACCGAACCCTTCTTTAGGGAAAAATAAAATGTTGTTTTTTTTCAAATTCAAGACAAAGTTATATGTTTTTGGTAACACTTTAGTATGGGGAGCATATTCTAAGTAACAAAGACTTAATTTAGAGTTATTTGGTTAGGGATAGAGTTAGAGGGTTAGGGCCAGGGTTAGAGGGTTAGGGTTATAATAAGGCCATGCCGAATAAGACATTAATAAGTACTTAACAATGACTAGTTAAGAGCCAATATGTTACTAATTTGCATGTTAATAAGCAAGTAATTAATGGTGAATATGTTCCCCATACTAAAGTGTTACCATGTTTTTTTACTGGTGCACAAAATGAACCGTGCATGAATATCACCGTGTTCAAAGAACAAAACCAACACAGTGCATAAACTCACAACAAATTACACACCTGCAAATCAGTCTGACTTCTGCTGTTGTCGTATCCGTAATATGCCGATAGGGAGAAGTTTTTATTTACACAATGAGTCGGGTGTGTCTTGACCTCCGCCGAACCCCTGAGCCCAACTCACCGAACCCCTAGGGTTCGATCGAACCCAGGTTAAGAACCACTGCACTAGATGGCACACAATTTAGTACACACGGTAGCATATTTAGCTTAATGAGTACCAAGTACCGGATAAAACAAAATAAAGTATCAGCATACACACATATATAGGTAAATAAATAAATAAATATAATCAGATTCTCAATAGTATTGTAGTTAAGGTAGGGCACACACTTTGTGTGTGCTCTTGTGAGGTATGGCAGAAATAGCTGAGAGCCATGACTGTAGTGTAGGACTGCAGGATTTAACTTTAACAAACCATGATGACATCTCATTAACATGTCAGGCTAATTACAAGCACATAGGTTTGATTAATTCAATGTATTTTTACAATTGAGAATATTTTGGATGTGATACATTTTTTATATATGTTTTTATTTTACTTTTATTAATCAATCCAACAAAATAATACACAATAATACCATAATAATACAATTACAATTCCATAACCAAACCAGCAACATTCAGAATAACAATCAACCGAGTAATTGAGAGGACACACAAAGTAGTCAAACAAAAATGACTAATATCAACAACAGTATCAATATTTATAAGAATTCCAACATAGCAGTAATTAGAAATCCCTCATTGCCATTATCATCACAGCCATTTATTTATAAAAATCAACCAGTTTCTCTCACATTACAGTATTGCATTGTTCCTTGCCACCTCTATCTTGAAAGTCAGTTCCTCAATTTTCTCAAGCATAAACTGAAACAATAAAAATACATTTCCCAAGAGCTGGAGCCTTTAAAGGCTGTGTACATGTTCTGATGTCTTCAAATGTCACAGTTTACCAAGATTACCAACACCCATGCATTCTCCCAACTGCCATTATCTCTAACCTTCATAGACCTTGTGGTTGCCTGGTCCTTCAAAGAAAACCTATCCGTCTTCTCCTAATCTAATCTCCCTAAAGTCTTTTCTCTGTTCTTGTCCCATTTTTGGTCCAGCAAAATTGCTGGCCTTCAACGTTATCCGAAAGGCTGACGGCAGTTCAACCACAGCATCTAACAGTTTCTTGTGAGAATGAATGCTTTGTTATAAACTCTGTGGTGTGGCTTTGTACCAATTACTGCCTCTCTTGTATTTCATCACAAGTGACAGTTCTGTATACACATCACTATCAGTCACTAATTTGCTACTTAAATATTTAAATAACCAATAAAATGTGACTGGCACATATCTCATAGAACTCTTGTGATAGATGTCTTGGCAAGATTACGTGACCAGAAAAAACTGTCTAAACAAACAATACAATTATGTTGTAGAAGTCTACTACATTGATTGGATTTTGATACGTAGCTACTAGGAATAGAGACCAAATTTGGTACTTTATCGGTACTGACTGAATTCACTGGTAGTACGAGATACCGGTCTACGTAAAAAATAAACGATACAAATGTTCTATACCTTTTTGTTACATGTGACCTCACTTCTGGTTGCAGACTTGGCACTGCCTCAAGAACTTGGCAAGCAAACTCAGACTGCCTCTTGGTAATGTTGCAATTGTCCATGCCAACAAAGCAAGTATGCCAAATAGAAAACCCAAAACAAGTGAAGTTGGCACCTTGTGTAATTCATAATAAAATCCGAATACAATGATTTGCAAATTATTTTCAACTTATATTCAATTGAATAGACGGCAAAGACAAGATATTTAATGTTCGAACTGAGAACCTCCCTTGGTGCTCTAGGTGCATCTGTTAAAAGCAGCCTCAGAAACCTTGGGATTGTGTTTGATCAGTTAATGTCTTTAGAGGGTCACTTCCATCAACTGACCAAAAACTGTTTTTATCACATCAGAAATATTTCTAAAATGAGAAATTTGATGTCAAAATTGGATCTCGAAATGATCATTCACACGTTCATTTCATCTCACATTGACTATTGCAATTACTATTCACTCTTTTCAACAAGTCAACGCTAAAGAGACTTGAGACGGTAGAAATGCAGCTGCCAGACTTTTGACCGGTGCACCCAGAACAGCCCATATCACCCCCATTTCATCCAGTCTTCATTAGCTTCCAGTCAAATTCCGCATTGAGTTTAAGATTTTAGTCCTGACTTTCCGTGCGTTGCATGGTGGGGCCCCTCAGTACATCACTGACTTGTTATGCCCCTACTCTTCAGGGCCGGTGCACCCAGAACAGCCCATATCACCCCCATTTCATCCAGTCTTCATTAGTTTCCAGTCAAATTCAGCATTGAGTTTAAGTTTTTAGTCCTGACTTTCCGTGCGTTGCATGGTGGGGCCCCTCAGTACATCACTGACTTGTTATGCCCCTACTCTTCAGGGCGCAGCCTACGGTCTTCAGGCCAGGGTCTTCTAAAGATCCCCAAAACTAATTTTAAAACCCGTGGAGACCTGGCATTCCAGGCTATAGCTCCCAGACTCTGGAACAACTTGCACCAGTCCCTCCATGATCTTGACTGTGTTGACACTTTTAAGAACAATTTGAAAACTTCTCTTTTGAATAAACCTTTTAGTTAATTCAACTTTTAACTGTCATTTTTAATCCACTTTGTATTCCTATTATGATGTTGCCCCTGTTGTTTTAATTGAATTGTTTTACTTCACCTATGTTTTGTACAGCGCTTTGTGATTTTATCTGTAAAAAACGCTTCATAAATAAAATTTTCTTACTTACTTACTAGATTGCAAACACTGATTTTTAGAAGAAAAGAAAAGCACATTCTGTGAAGACCGGGTCGCATGATGATGCAGGGGTTCGTTCTCCCAGGATGCAGATGGACTTCGGACATAGCGTGCAGGTAGGAAATTATTTATTTTAGAAATAAGTCAGACGCGAACAAACAAAAATGTGCTCATAGCATGGAAAGCAAAAACCAAAAGAGCCTAGCGTGGAAGCTAGCAGGAATCAAAACTGTCGTCGACTGTTGCATAACGCAAATTAGGAAGCCAGGCCGACTGACCGGCAAAGGCAGGCTTAAATAATGCTTCTGATTAGTGCTCCGGAAACAGGTGAGCGTCCCGAACACCAATCAGAGACAGGTGGAAATAATAAGCACCCATGGTAACTAAAAACAAACTCAAGGGTGCACAAAAACAGGAACTGAAGGAGTCCAAAAACCAAACAGAACATGATCCGTGCAGCGGATCATAACACATTCAACTTAATGGCAAATACTTCTGACAACAGAACCGCGACCAAGGACAAACTGAAATGAATGCATATTTGTAAAACCAGCCTCAAATGTAAGCAAACAAAATCTAGAAATTGAATAGCACAGTAATCATCGGCTCAGTGTTAATTGTTGACTAAAAAACGACAGTTTATCAACAAATGCACATTAATTACCACATGAACATGCACACAAAATTACTAAAATTAGTACTGTAGAGTATCGATATTGATTTCTAGGCACCGGGAATTTGTACTGTATTAGTTCAAACATTAAAGGTACCCCTACCCCGTTGCAATGTTTTTTTAAAGAGTCATGATATATCTTAATTACCGTATTTTCCGGACCATAGGGTGCACCGGATTGTAAGGTGCCCTGCCGTTGAGCGGGTTTATTCAGGTCTATTTTCATACAAAAGGCGCACCGGATTATAGGGCACATTAAAAGGGGTCATATTATTATTATTTTTTTCTAAATTGAAAACACTTCCTTGTGGTCTACATAACATGTAATCGTGGTTCTTTGGTCAAAATGTTGCATAGATTATGTTTTACAGATCATCTTCAAGCTGCTTTTTGACAGAAAAGTTGCTTTTGCATAATATTGTGAAACAAAACGCCAGCTAATATGTCTTACCTTATACAAACACCATAAAAATACTCGTATGTTGAAACACAGTACAATCCATCAAGCGGTGTGGATTCATAGCTTACCAAAGTCGTACTGAAACATTTTGATAGATTTTTGAGCGCCGTGCATAATGTTCTATATTTTCGATGCAACATATACAATTTTGGAGTTTACATGTAGAATAATATCATAATATGACCCCTTCAACATGTTTGAAACTGTAACGGATATTTGGAATGTAAGGTAAAAATGATTAATATTTAAAATAATACTTTACAAAGCGTAGCCTGAATATTTAGGTATAAACTCATTACTAGAGTCATATTGCAGTCTACACATATCTCTTATGTGTGACTGCCATCTACTGGTCACACTTATCATTTCACTATGTACCAAATAAAATAGCTTCAAGGTCGGTAAGCACAACCAAAAATATTCCGTACATTAGGCGCAACGGGCTATAAGGCGCACTGTTGAGTTTCGAGAAAATGAAAGGATTTTAAGTGCGCCTTATAGTCTGAAAATTGCGGTAATTGTGCGATTTTGTTACATTAACATTAAACAAATATTTTAAAAAAGGACAGGCAGTAATGGGGAGTGTTATAGTTTTCCTTAATGTCTCCTCAATATCTATGAGGTAGGTTGGTGCCCTGCCAAATTGTCCATATAAAACATAGAAGAAAGATGAAATAACACTTAAAGGCCTACTGAAACCCACTACTACCGACCACGCAGTCTGATAGTTTATATATCAATGATGAAATCTTAACATTGCAACACATGCCAATACGGCCGGGTTAACTTATAAAGTGCAATTTTAAATTTCCCGCGAAACTTCCGGTTGAAAACGTCTAGGTATGATGACGTATGCGCGTGACGGCAATGGTTGAAACGGAAGTATTCGGACACATTGTATCACAATACAAACAGCTCTGTTTTCATCGCAAAATTCCACAGTATTCTGGACATCTGTGTTGGTGAATCTTTTGCAATTTGTTTAATGAACAATGAAGACTGCAAAGAAGAAAGTTAAAGTTAAAGTTAAAGTACCAATGATTGTCACACACACACTAGGTGTGGTGAAATTTGTCCTCTGCATTTGACCCATCCCCTTGATCACCCCATGGGAGGTGAGGGGAGCAGTGGGCAGCAGCTTGGCCGCGCCCGGGAAGTTGTAGGTGGGATCGTTGTATTAGCGGCTGGCTGCAGCAACACAACCAGGAGGACTTTGAGTTGGATAGCAGACGCGCTATCCGACGCTAGCCGCCGACCGCATCAATGATCGGGTGAAGTCCTTCGTCGTGCCGTCGATCGCTGGAACGCAGGTGAGCACGGGTGTTGATAAGCAGATGAGGGCTGGTGTAGGTGGATAGCTAATGATTTTAGCATAGATCTGTCGAGGTCCCGTAGCTAAGTTAGCTTCAATGGCGTCGTTAGCAACAGCATTGCTAGGCTTCGTCCGGCAGTACAGTATTAACCGTGTAGTTACAAGTCCAGAGTTTGGTAGTATTGTTGTTCTTCTGTCTATCCTTCCAGTCAGGGGATTATTTATTTTGTTTCTATCTGCATTTAAGCACGATGCTATCACGTTAGCTCCGTAGCTAAAGTGCTTCACCGATGTATTGTCGTGGTGATAAAAGTCACTGTGAATGTCCATTTCGCATTCTCGACTCTCATTTTCAAGAGGATATAATATCCGAGGTGGTTTAAAATACAAATCCGTGATCCACAATAGAAAAAGGAGAAAGTGTGGAATCCAATGAGCCAGCTTGTACCTAAGTTACGGTCAGAGCGAAAAAAGATATGTCATGCACTGCACTCTAGTCTTCACTTCACTCTCACGTTCCTCATTCACTAATCTTTCATCCTCGCTCAAATTAATGGGGTAATCGTCGCTTTCTCGGTCCGAATCGCTCTCGCTGCTGGTGTAAACAATGGGGAAATGTGAGGAGCCTTTCAACCTGTGACGTCACGCTACTTCCGGTACAAGCAAAGCTTTTTTTATCAGCGACCAAAAGTTGGAACTTTATCGTCAATGTTCTGTACTAAATCCTTTCAGCAAAAATATGGCAATATCGCGAAATGATCAAGTATGACACATAGAATGAATCTGCTATCCCCGTTTAAATAAGAAAATGTCATTTCAGTAGGCCTTTCAGTTTATGGAATGTTCTTCTTTTTTTGTTCTGTTTTCATGCCAAATTAAAGTTCGGAATGACTGACTTTTACGGCACGACTTTTTGTTTACCTGTGATTTACCCTCATTTCCTGGTCGGTGAACCAGAAGGCCGGAGACGGACGGCAAAGTCTCGCAGCGAGTATCCCGTAACTTCCCGATAAAATCTCGAGGTCAACTAGCTTATTAGCAGAAGAATAGGGGTCCAGGGTCTGCGTCCCTCAGCTCTTTCTTCCAAGTCTGACAGACCAGCTGCATCCATTTCCATCTGCAGATAATTATGGCAGCACTATTTTGAGACCAAGCATCAGGCGATGGACAAAATACTACAAGCTATAAATTTCAAGTTCCTGTTATAACAAGTGCTTTGTATTTACTTTCCGAGCCTTGTTATAGCGATGGAAATTTCTCGTGTACCTTTTTTCTCCTCCCACTTAGCGGGTTCGTGTCAGTTTTCACCCCATTGTTTTTATTGTTATAATTGAGGAGTCAAAGAAGATGTCTTTAGAAAAGTGAAATGCGTCAGCGATCCTTTGCTTATGCTTTGATCCACGTCTGCACAAAGGACCCCTCCTTTGGAAGTAGGTCATTTATTTGGGTCTACTACAGTATTTGGTCGTTTTGAAAAAGTATTGAGTGTCGGTGACAAAACCCTCCTGCTGTGACAGGTCGACACTGCGGGGCCCTTGCACCCCAGACTCTAATACAACAAAGGATAGGCCTGTCGGGCAGTAATTTACCCCAAGCAGGCAGACAGCGGGGCACTTTGAAGGAGCCTGGGAGGTTAATGCCGGCGGAGGGCTTTTTTGGCCTCAAATTAGTGTTGACGATTATTTCACAATCACAATTGCGGGTTCCCAAAGTGAAAGAAAAACCGCTCGGGGACTCAAAGTGCCGCTATGAGACTGGTCCTTTTGTACCGCTCGCTGCCCAGATCTCCAAATATTATTTATGTCCCAATATTTGTTTGCAGTAAAATATTTAGTGGTTCTGCTGGGACTCTTATTCATCAGGGGGTTCATGTGAAAAGACCAATAGGCCCTGGGTGTTTGCATAAATCAGAGCCCAGGCCAAATGAGCCCGAGTCCTGGAACCGAGGAGTGAAAATTGGAGCTGAATGGACCACTATAGACATCACTGCTCCCATGTGAGCGTAATCAGTCTTTAAGTACAGATGAGCATGATTCAGGACGTGACCCAGTCAAATTCTTTCAAGCACGTTTTGAGGGATGAAAAGCACGATAAGTGCTATTCCATTGGATTTTTTTGTAAAACAAAAAAAACACGATTGCATTACTCTCAACATTACATAAAACATTACCGCGTAGCAACACTAAGACAGTGTTACCGTAAATCAGTGCTATCCATTATTCTCCACCCTTACATATGGAATAATTACTCTTGAAAGCTATTGCTGTCAAACCAGTAAAATATTAAGTTGAGATTATTCTCATTTTGTCCATAGTTCACTAATAATTAATCGCAGATAGATAAACGTTTTTCATAATAGGTACGCATTATTAAGCATTTGTCACATTCTGGTCGCGATGGGTGTTGTGATCCCAGGAGACGGAAGGACAGGCAGGATGCAACGTGCAGGTTAGAATTTTAATCCTTGGACTAAGCAAAAACACAAAAGATAGCATACGGCGGAGAATCTGCACGAGAAGATATCCGGTGATAAACTCAAGAGTCTCAGTGTAGAACAAAACCGAAAAATAACGTATTAGCGTGAGGATGTCCAAAAAGGCGAACAATGGAATCCCGCACGGACTGGCAGGGTGAGTACCGTATTTTTCGGACTATAAGTCGCAGTTTTTTTCATAGTTTGGCCGGGCTCCAGTGCGACTTATCTATGTTTTTTTCCTTCTGTATTATGCATTTTTGGCAGGTGTGACTTATACTCCGAAAAATACGGTATATCACGGTTATTTAGCGGGGCGTGATTGGTGGCGGCAACAGGTGGGGACACTAATCAATAAACATACCTTTGTGGTCCGTGTACCTTCCGTTCATTTCTATTTCGAATTCTTAAATGCAAATCAAAAAACACATTTCGGGCCATTTTTTTCAATTTTCATTTCTGAAACAAAAGTTGGACAACTATTTAATGGCACTTTTTAAAAATGACAATAGGACTCCTGCTGGACAAAGATGTTACCGTTATGCTAAAAACACGCTAAAAGCAAAGGGAAAGCTAAAATGATCGGTGTACCTTCCGTTCAATCTCGTTCCAATTCTGAAACGCAAATCAAAATACAAAATTAGGGCCTTTTTCGATTTTTATTATATATGGCAGATTTTAAAACAAACAAAAAAGGGTTGATTTTTATTCAAATATTGCCATAAAATTGGATTTTGTGCGGTTTTTCTTTAATGGATTTTTTTTTTTCCAAATAAACACAAAAATCGAATAATGTTCATCCAAAATGCAAAAATGAGTGTTTATGTGTGATGACAAATTGAACTGAAAGCAGTATTTTAGCTTTTCCTTTGCGTTTAGCATGTTTTAGCATAACGGTAACATCTTTGATCAGCAGGAGTTCTATTGTCGTTTTGAAAAAGTGTCATTAAATAGTTGTCCAACTTTTGTTTCAGAAATAAAAATAGAAAAAATTAATTGATTGATTTTAATTTGCATTTAAGAAAATTGGAAATAGAATGAACGGAATGTACACGAGTCCGTGTACCCAAAGCCACGCTGTTGTAACACGTGCAGAATGTGACTTGGCATTGTCTTGCTGAAATAAGCAGGGGCGTCCATTAAAAGACGTTGATTGGACGGCAACATGTGTTGCTCCGAAACCTGTATGTACCTTTCAGCATTAACGGTGCCTTCACACATGTGTAAGTTACCCATGCCTTGGGCACTAATAAACCCCCATACCGTCACAGATGCTGGCTTTTGAACTTTGCGCCTGTTAACAGTCCGGATGGTTATTTTTCTCTTTGGTCCGGAAGCCACAAAGTCCACAGTTTCCAAAAACAATTTGAAATGTGGACTCATCAGACCACAGAATACTTTTCCATTTTGCATAAGTCCATCTTAGATGAGCTCGGGCCCAGCAAAGCCGGCGGCATTTCTGGGTGTTGTTGATAAATCAAATCAAATCAACTTTATTTATAAAGCACATTTAAAATTTACCACAGGGGTAGCCAAAGTGCTGTACAATGGGCAGGTTAAAAGATAATACGAGAACCGATTTACCTACTCAGTGGCCTAGTGGTTAGAGTGTCCACCCTGAGATCGGTAGGTTGTGAGTTCAAACCCCGGCCGGGTCATACCAAAGACTATAAAAATGGGACCCATTACCTCCCTGCTTGGCACTCAGCATCAAGGGTTGGAATTGGGGGTTAAATCACCAAAAATGATTCCCGGGCGCGGCTACGCTGCTGTCCACTGCTCCCATCACCTCCCAGGGGGTGATCAAGGGGATGGGTCAAATGCAGAGGACAAATTTCACCACACCTAGTGTGTGTGTGACAATCATTGGTACTTTAACTTTAACTTTAACTCACACATTTGTTGACAAAGTGGTGACCCTCGCCCCATCCCTGTTTGTGAATGACTGAGCATTTCATGGAAGCTGCTTTTAAACCCAATCATAGCACCCACCCGTTCCCACCTGTGGGATGTTCCAAATAGGTGTTTGATGAGCATTCCTCAACTTTCTCAGTCTTTTTGACACTTGTGCCAGCTTTTTTAAAACATGTTGCAGGCCTCAAATTCGAAATTAGCTTTAATATTTGCAAAAAATAACAACGTTTACCAGTTCGAACGTTTAGTATATTGTCTTTGCAGTCTATTCATTTGAAAATAGGTTGAAAAGGATTTGCAAATCATTGTATTCTGTTTTTATTTACGATTTACACAACTTCACTGGTTTTGGGTTTTGTACAAACCTCTGTCTTAGTTGCTAGCACCAGCATTCTGCATGCATTCTAATAGGTTGAAAAGGTAGCCTGTTGATTAGTTTGAGCACTGCTGCCACCTAGCGGGAACCCTTGTTTATTGTTTAAACATGACTAAAAACACTAATACTGAAGGTCTGTCACGCCTCGTGACACCTCACCGCGCCTTCCCTAGTTCTTGAGAAGTACTGTTATATAGAAAGTAATGAGATGATTCGATTGGAAATATCTGCAATTTGACAGTGTATATGCACTTTAAAGCTCTGTAACTATGCACGGTCGTCTTGAATAGACCTGGAACATACAATGGTTGGTTCATCGCAGAGGACTGTTCTTAACCAGCTGTTTGACCGATTAAATGACCAATCCTTCTGGCACCAGTTGGACTTGACTTTTGAACATACAGTTTTAAAGTTTTGTCAGGAAATACAAAGTATTAGGCTTGTGTGATGTAATTGCATACTAAATATTCCATTTTAGGTCTTAGCATAAAAAGCCTAATTTCCGTCGAACAAAGAAGCAGTAAAAATGATGAATAACGCTAATTCAATGAGATAACAATAAACTGTAAAACAAATAAATTATTTAGCTTGCTAAAAAAAGTTTTTGAAGAGTGTTCCAAAGCTGTGGTCAATTACTTTTAATGGCAGTGTGCGGCTCATTGCACTCTAATGAGCTCTGGGTAATGAATACACTGTTCAAACAAATTGCTTCATCTCGCCACATCAAAAATATCTGTTTGCACTGCAATATTGGAAGACGCATATGGAAAAGTTGTCCATGGGCGATTGCCGGGGGGGGGAAAAGTTTATAAGTGTTGAGAAAAATGAAATGGCTAGCCCGAGACATGAGTCAGCATGTTATTAGGAAAATGAGCCCGCATTACGTTCGATTTTTACGTCGATGACCATTTCATGTCAATATATTTAATATATAAAGCTGATAAATCGTATGTGAGTTGCCAAGGCATGATTACTTAACGTGCTCGTTGCTAAAGACAGGATTTACGAACTGCAACCACGCTGTGCTAGAACAGTCTCTGCAGCGACCACTTGCCAAGGAGAGTAAAAAAAAGGACGTTTTTAATCACAGCTGATAAACCATTTTATCTAGTGGTTTATCAGCTGTGATTAAAAACGTCACTCTATCTAGTGGTTTATCAGCTGTGATTAAAAACGTCATTTTTTTTACACTCCTTGCCAAGTGGTCGCTGCAGAGACTGTTCTAGCACAGCGTTGTTGCAGTTTGTAAATCCTGTCTTTAGCAACGAGCACATTAAGTAATCATGCCTTGGCAACTCACATACGATTTATCAGCTTTATTGTTTAAAGGGACTGTTATTTAAACTAGTTTTGGTAATATTGCAGGCTTACGGTTTTGGTGCGTCATTGGTCGCTGACGTACATCGACACAAACCTTTGGAACTCCATTAAATCCAAATTAAGACGGCGATGCCCTAATATGAAGCTATGGGAAACACTATAGTGATAACAGGACCTGTACAGTTACCCAATTTCCACAAGATTTTGTCGAGTTATGAAATACAGTACAGGCCAAAAGTTTGGACTCACCTTCTCATGCAATGCATTGTTTTCGTGACTATTTACATTGTAGATTGTCACTGAAGGCATCAAAACTATGAATGAACACATGTGGAGTTATGTACTTAACAAAAAAAGGTGAAATAACTGAAAACATGTTTTAAATTCTAGTTTCTTCAAAATAGCCACCCTTTGCTCTGATTACTGCTTTGCACACTCTTGGCATTCTCTCAATGAGCTTTAAGAGGTAGTCACCTAAAATGGTTTTGACTTCACAGGTGTGCCTTATCAGGGTTGATTAGTAGAATTTTTTGCTTTATCAATGGGGTTGGGACCATCAGTTGTGTACTTTATTTATTTCAGGTGACTCCCTCTTGAAGCTCATCGAGAGAATGCCAAGAGTGTGCAAAACAGTAATGAGAGCAAAGGGTGGCTATTTTGAATAAACTAGAATATAAAACATGTTTTCAGTTATTTCACCTTTTTTTGTTAAGTACATAACTCCACATGTACACATGCCTTATCAGTGTTGATTAGTGGAATTTCTTGCTTTATCTATAGGGTTGGGACCATCAGTTGTGTTGTGAATGAGAAGGTGTGTCCAAAGTTTTGGGCTGTAATGTATGCGCCAAGTATCAAGAATCCTTGAATTAACTGTCATTTCCGGTTCATGTGGTTAGAGTGTCCGCCCTGAGATCGGTAGGTCGTGAGTTCAAACCCCGGCCGAGTCATACCAAAGACTATAAAAATGGGACCCATTACCTCCCTGCTTCCAAGGGTTGGAATTCGGGGTTAAATCACCAAAAATGATTCCCGGGCGCGGCCACCGTTGCTGCTCACTGCTCCCCTCACCTCCCAGGAGGTGATCAAGGGTGATGGGTCAAATGCAGAGAATAATTTCGCCACACTTGGTGTGTGTGTGTGTGACAATCATTGGTACTTTAACTTTAATAAGTTGCTACTTTTTTTTTTCCCCCATGCTTTGAACCCTGCGCTTTATACACTGCTGCGGGAAATGTATGGATTGTCCAAGTTCACAAGCTTTAACATGCCACCAATAGATTTAGCCTTGTCAAATCAGATCAATAACGTTGCCGAACGAGTCTCGGTGGAACACTGTAATTGTGTGAGTGCGTTTTATTATATTTTATCTATTTTTGTATTAATCAGTCCAACAAAATAATACAGAATAATACCATAATAATACAATTTCAATTCCAAAACCAAACCCGGCCCAGCAACATTCAGAATAGCAATCAATTGAGAGGACACACAAACATGACACAAAACGATCCAAAAGTAGTCAAACAAAAATGAATAAAATCAACAAAAGGATCAATATTAGTAAGAATTCCAACATAGCAGTGATTAGAAATTCTTCATTCACATTATCATCACAGCCATTTATAAAAAATAAAATAAAAACAGTTAACATTTTATTTAACGTGGAGAAGAAACATCAAAATGCACAAGACCCAGCCCCAAAGCCAAAGACGATCAGTCTGGCCATTGAAAAGGAAACCGCTACCGCAGGCAATAGAAACCCATAACCACTAACCGGCTCCTGAAAGGTCGGACCACCCACGGCAAAGAAGACGACTTCGGCTCTTTCAGGAGGACGCAGAGGAGATGGACGCAGAGGAGATGGGCGAAGACAGCGGTCTTGTAGGTTACTTTACGCCGTGTTACAACCACTCTCTCTTGTTAAATTTAAAGGCCTACTGAAACCCACTACTACCGACCACACGGTCTGATAGTTTATATATCAATGATGAAATCTTAACATTGCAACACATGCCAATACGGCCGGGTTAGATTACTAAAGTGCAATTTTAAATTTTGCGCGGAATATCCTGCTGAAAACGTCTCGGTATGATGACGCCTGCGCGTGACGTCACAGATTGTAGCGGACATTTTGGGACAGCATTGTGGCCAGCTATTAAGTCGTCTGTTTTCATCGCAAAATTCCACAGTATTCTGGACATCTGTGTTGGTGAATCTTTTGCAATTTGTTCAATGAACAATGGAGACAGCAAAGAAGAAAGCTGTAGGTGGGAAGCGGTGTATTTCGGCCGGCTGCAGCAACACAAACACGTAGCCGGTGTTTCATTGTTTACATTCCCGAAAGATGACAGTCAAGCTTTACCATTGGCCTCTGGAGAACTGGGACAACAGAGACTCCTACCAGGAGGACTTTGAGTTGGATACGCAGACGCGGTACCGTGAGTACGCAACCAGAATGTTGCCATAAGCATTTTGTTTAATTTGTATCTGCGGCTTCCAAACATTTGATCGCTTGCCCGTACGGGCGTGCCGCTATGTGCATGTCACGTACGTAACTTTGGGGAAAATACAAAACCCAAAACCAGTGAAGTTGGCACGTTGTGTAAATCGTAAATAAAAAACGAATACAATGATTTGCAAATCCTTTTCAACTTATATTTAATCAAATAGACTGCAAAGACAAGATACTTAACGTTCTAACTGGAAAACATTGTTATTTTTTGCAAATATTAGCTCATTTAGAATTTGATGCCTGCAACATGTGTCAAAAAAGCTGGCACAAGTGGCAAAAAAGACTGAGAAAGTTGAGGAATGCTCATCAAACACTTATTTGGAACATCCCACAGGTGAACAGGCTAATTGGGAACAGGTGGGTGCCATGATTGGGTATAAAAGCAGCTTCCATGAAATGCTCAGTCAATCACAAACAAGGATGGGGCGAGGGTCACCACTTTGTGAACAAATGCATGAGCAAATTGTCAAACAGTTTAAGAACAACATTTCTCAACGAGTTATTGCAAATAATTTGTGGATTTCAACATATATACGGTCCGTAATATCGTCAAAAGGTTCAGAGAATCTGGAGAAATCACTGCACGTAAGCGATGATATTAAGAACCTTCAATCCCTCAGACGGTACTGCATCAAAAAGAGACATCAGTGTGTAAAGGATATCACCACATGGGCTCAGGAACACTTCAGAAAACCACTGTCAGTAACTACAGTTTGTCGCTACATCTGTGAGTGCAAGTTAAAACTCTGCTATGCAAAGCCAAAGCCATTTATCAACAACACCCAGAAACGTCGCCGGCTTCGCTGGGCCCGAGATCATCTAAGATGGACTGATGCAAAGTGGAAAAGTGTTCTGTGGTCTGACGATTCCACATTTCAATTTTTTTGGGGAAACTGTGGATGTCGTGCCCTCCGGACCAAAGAGGAAAAGAACCATTCAGATTGTTATAGGCGTAAAGTTCAAAAGCCAGCATCTGTGATGGTATGGGGGTGTATTAGTGCCCAAGACATGGGTAACTTACACATATGTGAAGGCACCATTAATGCTGAAAGGTACATACAGGTTTTGGAGCAACATATGTTGCCATCCAAGCAACGTTATCATGGCCATCCCTGCTTATTTTAGCAAGACAATGCCAAACCACGTGTTACAACAGCGTGGCTTCATAGTAAAAGAGTGCATAAAATACCACAACCGACAACCCGGACTGTTGAACAACTTAAGCTATACATCAAGCAAGAAAGGGAAATAATCCACCTAAAAAGCTTCAAAAATGTGTCTCCTCAGTTCCCAAACGTTTACTGAGTGTTGTTAAAAGGAAAGGCCATGTAACACAGTGGTAAAAATGCCCCTGTGCCAACGTTTTTGCAATGTGTTGCTGCCATTAAATTCTGAGTTAATGATTATTTGTTAATAAGTTTCTCAGTTCGAACATTAAATATCTTGTATTTGCAGTCTATTGAATTTAAGTTGAAAGTGATTTTTAAATCATTGTATTCCGTTTTTGTTTATGAATTACACAATGTGCCAACTTCACTGGTTTTGGGGTTTGTACTTTAGGTAACTAATTGGCACAAATAAAAAAATGTAAAGATATAATTGGTTCTTTAAACAGAATATATTGCAGTTTCCCCCAGCCCATGCTTGAAATCCATCTTAGTCTTCAATACTGACAAACATGAGCACCATTGATCTACTTCTAACAACAATAAGCAAAAGAAATGAAAACAATTGCTTCTCTGTCCTTTTTTAAATGCGAGTCTCGTGTGTCAAATGATCAACGAGATCCGGCTCCCACCCACTGTCACCTCATCCAGACGAGGCATCCCTGAGGAACTATTACAGTTTGACTTATTCAGGCTGGGGTGAGGAAAGGAGCGACCTCTGACCCGCACAGCCGCCTCAACCTTCAACAGCGCCACGGCGGAGGGGAAGGACCCACCACACAGCAGCAGCCCCAGAGGAAGTTCTCTAGTTAACACTGCCACTTATCACCGCAAGAGATTCTAACATGATAATTGACGCAATCGAATGTGACTGAGAGTAAAAATGATGAAATATTCATTTTTCAGTGGATTGCATTGAACTTGACGGAGCCAATAAACCAATTTGCCTATGTATTGTATTTGGACCTGCTTTAAGAGGCCGAGCAAGGACATTTGCAACAGCTAAGCCAGGATGGTCTCCAAATGCCTCTCTGGTAATTAAATGGAACATACACAAATCCAGACTAAACAGATGGATTACAGGCAAGGTCAGTTCACCTGTGACCTTTTATTGCATGGTCCATTAAAATTACAAAATCGAGAAACGTATACGGCATTAATCATGTGTGACAGCCATCCATTGCAGTCTCAAAAAACGGGGAGAAAAACCAGCAGCATTTTTGCAGAACAGTGGTGGACCGTCAGGGCCAGCAAGGCCCTTTCTGCTGGCCTAAAATAACCAGAAATCATGATCATAATTAAAGATAAAAGTCATTTTTAATTTGCTTTCCCTAAATACACTATATTGCCAAAAGTATTTGGCCACCTGCCTTGACTCACATATGAACTTGAAGTGCCATCCCATTCCTAACCCAAAGGGTTCAATGTGATGTGGGTCCACCTTTTGCAGCTATTACAGCTTCAACTCTTCTGGGAAGGCTGTCCACAAGGTTGTGGAGTGTGTTCATAGGAATTTTCCACCATTCTTCCATAAGCGCATTGGTGAGGTCACACACTGATGTTGGTCGAAAAGGCCCGGCTCTCAGTCTCTGTTCTAATTCATCCCAAAGGTGTTCTAATCGGGTTCAGGTCAGGACTCTGTGCAGGCAAGTCAAGTTCATCCACACCAGACTCTGTCATCCATGTCTTTATGGACCTTGCTTTGTGCACTGGTGCACAGTCATGTTGGAAGAGGAAGGGGCCCGCTCCAAACTGTTCCCACAAGGTTGGAAGCATGGAAATGTCCAAAATGTTTTGGTATCCTGGAGCATTCAAAGTTACTTTCGCTGGAACTAAGGGGCCAAGCCCAACTCCTGAAAAACGACCCCACACCATTATTCCTCCTCCACCAAATTTCACACTCAGCACAATGCATTCCGAAATTTACCATTCTCCTGGCAACCTCCAAACCCAGACTCGTCCATCAGATTGCCAGATGGAAAAGCGTGATTCATCACTCCAGAGAAGGCGTCTCCACTGCTCTAGAGTCCAGTGGTGACGTGCTTTACACCACTGCATCCGACACTTTGCATTGGACTTGGTGATGTATGGCTTAGATGCAGCTGCTCGGCCATGGAAACCCATTCCATGAAGCTCTCTGTGTTCTGTACGTGGGCTAATTGGAAGGTCACATGAAGTTTGGAGCTCTGTAGCAACTGACTGTGGAGAAAGTCTTTGCACTATGCGCTTCAGCATCCACTGACCCCTCTGTCAGTTTACGTGGCCTACCACTTGGTGGCTGACTTGCTGTTGTTCCCAAACTCTTCCATTTCCTTATAATAAAGCCGACAGTTGACTATGGAATATTTAGGAGCGAGGAAATTCCATGACTGGATTTGTTGCACAGGTGGCATCCTATGACAGCTCCACGCTGGAAATCACTGAGAGCGGCCCATTCTTTCACAAATGTTTGTAGAAACAGTCTCCATGCCTAAGTGCTTGATTTTAAACACCTGTGGCCGGGCCAAGTGATTAGGACACCTGATTCTCATCATTTGGATGGGTGACCAAATACTTTTGGCAATATGGTGTATCTAAAAATATTCATATTCTCTTCATGTCATATTATGCTCCTTCCAGTGCTGTTGTTTTTAGGTTCGAGTTTGTATCCAATCAGAATTCAGCGAGCTTATGTTGCCATGCTGTACCAAATCTGCCCGGGGCCTTCAGAATCAACAATGTGGGCGTCTGTGCACTGTAAGTGAACGGGCACATACAGTTGATAGCCAATTGTGATAGCCAATCAGATCACGAGTTGTCGTCAGTAAGGCCTTCTAGCTGACATTTACGCGTCCTGTGATTGGATACTCACTTGGGAGTCCCAAGTGAGTATCCAATCACAAGTTGCAAAAACAGGAAGTGGCCAGGAGCCATACAAGCCATAGAAAGCCACAGAAAACGCACCGGTACTCACTTTTTTAACCCACAAAGAAGGAGAGCACTTTCACACGAATCAACCGACTACGACCAACAACCGACTACGAGTGGTACCACTGGCTTATACGGCATCGAATGGGTCCTACAAATTGTGAGTTGAAATATTTGTTTTCATGTTTCATTTGTTTTATACAATTATTTTAATTTTGACAGTACCACGTAAGATATGTTTTAATTGCAGAAGCGGGTGTATTGAATGTTAAATGCGCCTAAAAAAATAGAAATGTTGTACACTGTTGAGGGGATTGAATGGACAGTAGTGTGCAAGTGGGTTTCTATATAGTGTCTCCAGCCGTGTCCATGTGGTGATATCAATTACGATATTTTGAGAGGTGAAGTCGGACTAAGTAGGACATCACTGAAGGCCTAGGTGAGAAACGCAAGGCCCGCCACTGCTGCAGAATATGTAGTGTCGGCGTCGAAACAGCACCAAAGTCTTCTTTTGTCGAGGTAGAGGTGTAAGTGGGGATGTGGTAAGGCCACTGGGCTTTTGTTAAGTTTGATGATTGTTTTTTTCTGTCATTTAAGTATGTAACGATGTCAGGAACGTTAATATTTAATACAAATAGCAGCGAAACTTCAATAACAACTTTGCTCGAATTGAATTAAGAATGTCTAAGTCTAGCTACATTCCACGGAGCAAACATGAAAAATGGTTCTTTCCACCTAGATAAACTTAGACTTAGACAAACTTTAATGATCCACAAGGGAAATTGTTCCACACAGTAGCTCAGTTACAAAGGATGGAAAGTGTAAGGATGGTATAAAGTATAAAGTAGACTAAAAATGTACCCTAGTAGCAATATAAAATATAAAATATATTTAATAGATTGATCGATTGATGTAATGTATATATATTATAAATATTATATTATGCATAGATATGCAAAGCTAGCGGCAAACCAAGCGTTGAACACTTCACTCAGATGCCATTATGTCATCAAAGTTCACCTTTAAGCATTCAGACACAGCACCAACAATTTGGAACAAGGATTAAATGATAAAAGAAAGGTAAAAATATAATAAATCGACCTGGGGCAGCATAGGAAAAAGGTTTGTACAAGTTTCACTTTTGCATTATATTGCACATTAATGTGGTGCATTCAAAGACTCTCTTAAAGCTAGAAACAAGCATCACTATAGGCTTTAAAGACAGGGGAGTACTTAGCCCCCCAGAATAATAATAATAATAATAATAATGATAATAATGATGATGATGTATATTTATGATTCGCATTACCCACTGATGATATTATTCTGTGAATCAACCAATCTGTACCTTATACTCTGAAGTAAAGGACAACTTCACATATTTATGGTCATATCTAAGTGGATAACGGCAGGTTATATGAATATTCAAAATGAGATATTGGCCACAGATCGGATATCTTTTTTTGCCAGTCTAAACGCTCCAAAGTGCTACGAATATAATATTTTGTGCCACAACAGGATGTTGTCCGAATCCGTTTCAAAGAATAAAAATGCACGTCATAATTAAACCTTTTTTTTTAGGGTAAATGTTGACCACGTGGCTAGTGTGGTTTGTACATGCGAGGATTTTGTCACCGTTTTGACGCCATGAACCTGCACTAATACAAAGGAATTGGTCCAAAGCGACGGATGCAACAACTCTCGCAAAGAACACAATAGGGTTGTCCCGATACCAATATTTTGGTACCGGTACCAATTATTATTTCGATACTTTTCTGTACTTTTCAAATAGAGGGGACCACAAAAAATGTCATTATTGGCCTTATTTTAACAAAAAAATCTTACGGTACATTAAACATATGTTTCTTATTGCAAGTTTGTCCTTAAATAAAATAGTGAACATACAAGACAACTTGTCTTTTATTAGTAAGTAAACAAACAAAGGCGCTTAATTTCGCTGCTGACATATGCAGTAAAATGTCGTGTCATTTTCAATTCTATTATTTTGTCAACATTATTAAGGACAAGTGGTAGAAAATGATTAATCTACTTGTTCATTTACTGTTAATATCTGCTTACTTTCTCTTTTAACATGTTCTATCTACACTTCTGTTAAAATGTAATAATCACTTATTCTTCTGTTGTTTGATACTTTACATTAGTTTTGGGTGATACCACAAATTTAGGTGTCAATCCAATACCAAGTAGTTACAGGATCATACAATGGTCATATTCAAAGTCCTCATGTGTCCAGGGACATATTTCCTGAGTTTATAAACATAATATACATTTTAAAAAAATGAAAGAAGATGTGATGCCAAAAAATATCGACGTAATCATAGTAGTATCGACTAGATATGCTACTGTACTTGGCAGGCTAACCAATCTGGCGCCCTACGCAAGATTTTAGGTGGCGCCCCCCCACATCGGCAGTGAAGTGTATATACTCACAAGAAACCGAATAGCTTTGTCTTTGACCTTTTTTTTTACTTAAAGAAAGCAAATCAACATATTACATGAGAATGTTATGTTATGATTATCTTTAACCGAATCACAGCAGTGCTCAAATTAAAAAACAGCATTCCCTCTCATGTGATATTGCTTAATTAACATTAATGATGTGCACTTTAACAACTAGGCTTACAACTATACTTAATATATAAAGGGGTGGAAAAGTGACTATTACCTGCAGGGCAAACATTAGCTAACCCGAAGGCAATAACAATGTAAACAAAAAACACCTGCTTAAAAGATCTAATACAAATGTCCCTGAGGAATGTAAGGTGGGAGTACTGTAATTACCTAACGTTACATTATTATTTTCCATAACAATTTAGCCCCCTCCACAATATTAACTCGACGTTAAAACAGAACTAGCTATTTATTGATTAGCAATTGCCGGATCATGTAACATTAGCTTAATGCTAAAAAGCCAGGTTACTATCACATTCTGTAACAGACAAATAATTCCATGTAGGCTAACGTTACCTACCTGCTACCTTTGTCTTTTTCTCGTTTCTCCTCCTCTTCTTTTCTGTTTTTTCTTCCCTGGGCACCTGACAGTTTTGGCCGTTTTGACATCTTGTGTTGATTTTTTGATGTGGTAATGTTGTAACAAATAATATTTGCATTAAATAGGCTTTACTTTGCATTTTATTAACGTGGGATTATTTTTTGTATTTAGAAATAATAGTACCAACTTTTCTTTTTTTTTTCTCCAACATTTGTGGCACTAGCGTGGCGCCCCCTGATGGACGGCGCCCTTAGCATTTGCCTATACGGCCTATGCCACGGGCCGGCCCTGGCACTTGGTATCATTACAGTGGATGTCAGGTGTAGATCCACCAATGGCATTTGTTTACATTTTAACGCCGGTGAGCTACGTTGTGAAGTGAAACATGTTTAGGTACTTTTCAGAGGCGATATAGTACCAAATATGATTCATTAGTATCTCGGTACTATACTAATACCGGTATACCGTACAACCCTAGAACACAATCATGTACATTCTCACATGGGATGGCATTGTTCAAATGGGCACACTGCATTGGCCTTTGCTCATGTTGGGCTCAATGGTAATTTGTCCAGTTTATATTATCTCAAGCGAGAGAATGCAATAAGCCTTTGCCTTTAAAAATGGCATCCTGCTTGACGTTTCTCTCAGTAAGTGCGCACAGATGTTTTATAAATAAAGTTTTGTTGCAAATCAAGTATCGCACTGGTTCATGAAAGCCACTAAGCCTCCACAACAGAAGCAGCCAGCTTAAAACAAGAACCACATTTCTTGCTCCATCCACGCTTTCATTGCCTCAGAACTTGTGCTTCCCCGCGTTTCCTACGACGGGCTGAGATTTACGTAATGGTGTCATCATCGTGAACATCGGGGTTGTTAAAAGCTGGAACATCCAAGCATTTCAAAACAAGTCAGTTGTACATTAGTTCAAGATTTACACAGGCCAGCCAACAGCTTTTCCTTACACGTCGCGGTCTGACGAGGATCAATGGACCTGGTTAGGGTCATCACAAATCAGCGTAAAAATACTCTTAAATGAGTTTATTACAAACCGAGAGATAAGAGACAATTGCTCGCATCTGTCGAAACATAAACATGAGTAGTAGTGCAAGCCAGCGGCCTGATTTATCAAATATGTGTGTAAGGACATTCACATGCAACACGTAGGAACAAGTGTAACTTTTACCAAAGTCTGCCACATGATCTTGGCTTGTTGCTTGCTTCACAACTTGGCCATCGAGCAAGCCGTCCCTCTGCAGGGACCCCCCGCCCTCAGAGCAAATGAGCTGATGCCTAATGCAGAGCCTATCCCACCCGTTCATAATATCATCATTTCGGAAAGGGACAACATTCCATTCAGGTATTCTTAAAGGGGAACTGCACTTTTTTGGGAATTTTGCCTATAGTTCACATTAGAGATGTCCGATAATGTTTTTTTTGCCGATATCCGATATTCCGATATTGTCCAACTCTTAATTACCGATTCTGATATCAACCGATACAGATATATACAGTCGTGGAATTAACACATTATTATGCCTAATTTTGTTGTGATGCCCCACTGGATGCATTAAACAATGTAACAAGGTTTTCCAAAATAAATCAACTCAAGTTATGGAAAAAAATGCCAACATGGCACTGCCATATTTATTATTGAAGTCACAAAGTGCATTATTTTTTTTAACATGCCTCAAAACAGCAGCTTGGAATTTGGGACATGCTCTCCCTGAGAGAGCATGAGGAGGTTGAGGTGGTTGGGGTTTGGGGGGGTTCAAGTGGGGAGGGTAGCGGGGGGTGTATGTTGTAGCGTCCCGGAAGAGTTAGTGCTGCAAGGGGTTCTGTGTATTTGTTCTGTTGTGTTTATGTTGTGTTACTGTGCGGATGTTTTCCTGAAATGTGTTTGTCATTCTTGTTTGGTGTGGGTCCACAGTGTGGCGCATATTTGTAACAGTGTTAAAGTTGTTTATACGGTCACCCTCAATGTGACCTGTATGGCTGTTGACCAAGTATGCTTTGCATTCACTTGTGTGTGTGAAAAGCCGTAGGTATTATGTGATTGGGCCGGCACGCAAAGGCAGTGCCTTTAAGGTTTATTGGCGCTCTGTACTTCTCCCTACGTCCGTGTACCACTCCGTACAGCGGCGTTTTTAAAAGTCATACATTTTACTTTTTGAAACAGATACCGATAATTTCTGATATTTCATTTTAAAGCATTTATCGCCCAATATTATCGGACATCTCTATTTCAACACCATTATGAAAGACATGACGACGGATTTGTTTTGTTTAATGCATTCTAAATATTAAATAAACGTAATTAAAACCTAATCAAAATCCAAGCGGGGCAGCACGGTGACATAGGGGTTAGTGCATGTGCCTCACAACACGAAGGTCCTGAGTTCAATCCCGGGCTCTGGGTTTCTTTGTGGAGTTTGCATGTTCTCCCCATGACTGCGTGGGTTCCCTCCGGGTACTCTGGCTTCCTCCCGCTTCCAAAGACATGCAGCTGGGGATATGTTGATTGAGAACACTAAATGGGCCCTAGTGTGTGAATGTGAGTGTGAATGTTGTCTATGTGTGTTGGCCCTGCGATGAGGTGGCGACTTGTCCAGGGTGTACCCCGCCTCCCGCCCGAATGCAGTTGAGATAGGCTCCGGCACCTCGAAAGGGACAAGAAGTAGAAAATGGATGGAAAATCAAAGCGGACCCAAAGGGAGCTTCACTTTTCCGCCCATCAAATCGGACAAATAAACATTCAAAAAGCGCCAACAATACTCTATTTACATTTTGTGACTTGAATATTAACCAAGTATTAGTGACATTGTTATTATAAGCGCTAACGCAGACAGACTATTTATAGCGGCGACGTTGAAGTTTTATATTAAGTGGTCTGGTCTGTCGAGTGGACAGCCATTTGGGACCTGGAACTGGCCAGACCCACCGTTTCTTCGCAAGGATTATGAAACATTCTTCACCTAAATGGGAATATATGAACATCCGAGCAGTCGGCATCCTACTGACAGCAGACCTTGTACAGTGAGTGATGTTTTATTATGTTTGTTGGCTCTCATGAAGTCTGCAGTGATTAATAATCAGTGTTGAAGAAAAAAAAAGCATAATGACTAGGGATGTCCGATAATGGCTTTTTTGCCGATATTCCGATATTGTCCAACTCTTAATTACCGATACCGATATAAACCGATACCGATATATACAGTCGTGGAATTAACACATTATTATGCCTAATTTGGACAACCAGGTATGGTGAAGATAAGGTCATTTTTTAAAAAAATAATAAAGTAAAATTAGATAAATAAATTAAAAACATCTTGACTAAAAAAGAAAGTAAAACAATATTAAAATAGTTACATAGAAACTAGTAATTAATGAAAATGAGTAAAATTAACTGTTAAAGGTTAGTACTATTAGTGGACCAGCAGCACGCACAATCATGTGTGCTTACGGACTGTATCCCTTGCAGACTGTATTGATATTTATTGATATATAATGTATGAACCAGAATATTAATAACAGAAAGAAACAACCCTTTTGTGTGAATGAGTGTGAATGGGGGAGGGAGTTTTTTTGGGTTGGTGCACTAATTGTAAGTGTATCTTGTGTTTTTTATGTTGATTTAATTTATAAAAAAATAAAAATACAAAAATAAAAATAAATGTGGTTTGCCACATTATTTAAGTCACTAGAGGGCTGCAAAAAAAACATCTCTTTCTCAGCAGTGGTCCATATTTGCCGCGTCGTTACTCAGTTGTAACACACTTTTTCACCTTGTGTCACTGCAATGACGATCTCAGACAAACGGAAGAAGTCTGGAGCTAAAGTCATAGAGACGTTTCTTAAGCGCAAAAATTATGACTAAAGTCGAAAAGCTGTAATTTTATTTGACCTTTAATTTTAGTTTTTAGTTTAGTTAATATGATTTTATTATTATTATGTATATTATTATTATTATTAGATTTATTTATTTTAGCACTTGCATAATTGTAAACTTATTTTTCATCAGTTTATATGAGTCCCGTCTTTTTCCGCATATTTGACTAGTAATAATTTTTGGCTAACACTTTAGTAGGGGGAACACATATTCACCATTAATTAGTTGCTTATTAACATGCAAATTAGTAACATATTGGCTCTTAATTAGTCATTACTAAGTACGTATTAATGCCTTATTCTGCATGGCCTTATTATACAACCAGTAATCCATTAACTAAGAGTTAACTAATCCTAACCCTAACCCTTATTGCTTATTAGTAGAGATGTCTGATAATATCGGGCCGCCGATATTATCGGCCGATAAATGCTTTAAAATGTAATAACGTAAATTATCGGTATAAGTTTCAAAAAGTAAAATTTTTACAATAAAAGCATTAATAAATGGTAACCAACTACGTTTCTGTAGAGATTTTACCATGAAGAAAACAGGGCAGACATTTTTTTCCCCCAAATATAAACTAGATAAATAAGTTGACTATTTATTATCATTTATACTAGTACCTATCATAATAATAATCCAAGTCATTTCAATTAAAGAAGACAACCTCACTGAAGAGCAAACGAATATCCTATGAATTATGCAACATTATCCTCTGGGATTAAAAAAAATGAAGGTGACAGTGCTAAGGTCCATTCGACCTACCTCCATCTTTGGAGCAAAGGTTGAGTAGGTTGTGGACAGTATCCATCATCTCCTGCTGCTGCCTTTGCAGGGCAGTGCTGTTTCCTGTGGTGCTGCTCAGCTGCGTCTCCAGCTCCTTGATAACCCCGCTCTGCCTCCCGACCAGAACCTGGAGGCTCCCTTTCTCCTGCTTTAGCGTCTCCAACGCTTCTTGGTGCTTCATCTCCATTTCTAACATTTTCTGCTCCAGGAGGCTGTGGGAAAAAACAAAGGTATTTTTCTATGTGTGCTATTCAGGCTGAAAACTACAATGGAAAATAAGTAAAGTTTTTGGTGGATGCATTATTTCACTGTTGACATACTACAGACTAGCAAAAACCAAAGTATGTACTGGAGCGTCATGTGTCGATGTAACAATAAAAGAAGGGATCCAGTTGTCGTCTTAACGAGCTGTTTTAGTCACTACCTTACAGCTACTTCAAGTGCTAACTACTAGCCTTAAACACATACACAGAATGTCGTAACATGAAGACGCAACGCACCATGTACATAATCACAGCATGAAAAGCACAGAACAGCTCCATTTTAAAAAGAGAGGTAAAACTAAAGTAGTGAACAGAAGGAAATAGTTATTTAAAAAATACCGTGATAACGTCGAACAAGCAGAAATGCACAAAGCTATGTTTGTTCACTGTGGACATACTTGCTGTAATATTTCTATAAACAGTAGTGATGTGCGATACCACTTATTTTCTTTCTGATCTGATATCGAAGACACTTCAGGCTGGTAACGGCGATACCGATCCAATACCAATATATGCAGCTAAAATTTAAAAAGTTTTGTATTTCAAATAATAACATTTCTCATAGGATAAATAATACATGACACAAATGACTTACTTATTTCAATCGCTGAACTAAATTGAGGTAGCGGCATGAATAACAATATAGCCAGGCTAACGCAACAGAAAAAAAACAGGACATCATACAAAGTACACAAAAAATGGTGTTTCAAACCACAAAAAAATTTGATAAGTAAAATAATAAAAGCATTAAAATAAATGAATGAATAAGAACTATTACAATAAAAAAGTAATTCACACTTCAGTTAAATGGACATGTTAATGTGAAAATACTGAACATGTAAACGACACTCAAAAAAAGCCTCCAACATGGACACATTGCCTCATTCACAAGTTGAGTTACTTTTTTATACCGTGTTCCTGTTAATGGTACACATGATCAGAATCAGAAGTACTTTATTAATCCCTGAGGGGAAATTGAGATTTTCAGCACAATCCCAGTCAAGATCAGACAAACATTACAGGGAGACAGAAAAAAGGATCGCTGACGGGTCGACTAACTTCCCGCACCCTTACAAAAAAAAGGAGAGAAACAGGTAAACGCAGGGGGGTGGGGGTAAAAAGGCTGGACTCCAGGTAGGGGGTCCAGACTGAGGCCAAGGACAAAACATCATAGCCATAGCACACATGAACAAGTTACATAGAATCAACAAAACTTGCAACAAAGGGGAGGGAGTGGTAGCTACGGAGGGCGGCTGCTGCTGTTTAAGTGCTACTCAGCCGTCCATTGCCCCTAAGGGGAATCAAGCTGTGGTGAAGGCGTGTGGGGGGGTGCATATGCCCATTGGATCCCATCAGTATATACACTACATACACATATACATACATACAGTATATAGATACGCACCATCAATATTACAGCATAAAAATCTGGTATCGGCTGTATCGATATTTCAGTAACAATCCGCACATCACTAATAAACAGGGTGGGCCGCATCAAAGTTAGATCAAAGAAAGATCCCGAGCCTGAGGATTGAACCCATGACTTTCATATTGTGGGTCACACACATTAACCCCTGGTACACCTTGCTGCCCAATCTTTGCCTTCATTCTGGCAAATAAACAACATTTTAAGAAGTACCACTATCACTGGAGGACCAGCTAAACATGTGACACCCTGAGTAAGAGAGAGCAGGAGGAAACGAGCCACGCTAACCGCCACGCTGGCTTTAATTAAACAGAGTAAAACAAAACAAAAAAGAATACATGTATTTATTTTACAGAAGTCTGGCTACAACACCTTTAAATAGAGAGCGGCGTTGGGAAAATTACTTTAAAATGGTAATAAATTACAGTTACTTTTGAAACAGTAATCTAATTACAATGGAATTATTATTTAATAGGTGGAATTAAATACTAGGAAATAAATAAATATGTTCCTTTTTTTGCAACGTTCATATAATTGGTGTACGCGGTTGAGAGATGTTTCATGAGAGAAGAGTGTGTGAATGTGTGCCTTTAAAAGGGCGCGCTCATCGGCTGTTTTAGCTCAGCACTGTTAGCCTGCGGACTGGGAGGAGATGGCTGACGGCAGCGCCTGTGGAATGTTTCCATTAATAGTTTATACAGAACAATGGCTGTGTCTCTCCAAACGGGGTATTGTAGGATTGTTATTGTTGATGATTGACATTTTATTGAATGTTGATTATTCCCCCGTAGTAGTAGTAGCGGCGTGGGCGGTGGCTACCTCTTGCACTACTTAAGAGCTACCTTGTGAGGTGAACTCGCTGGGATTCTAAAGCTGTCTTGTCCACATTAAAAGTAGTGTGCCACATTACATCAAATGTATCGGTAACGGCGTTGTTAACGTATATAAAAGTACTTAATTAGATTACTCGTTACTAGTGTTGTCCCGATACCAATATTTTGGTACCGGTACCAAAATGTATTTCGATACTTTTCGCTACTTTTCTAAATAAAGGGAACCACAAAAAACTGCATTATTGGCTTTAATTTAACAAACAATCTTAAGGTACATTAAACATATGTTTCTCATTGTAATTTTGTCCTTAAATAAAATAGTGAACATACGAGACAACTTGTCTTTTAGTAGGAAGTAAACAAACAACGACTCCTAATTTAATTGCCTACGTATGCAGTAACATATTGTGTCATTTTCCATTCTAATATTTTGTCTAAATTATTAAGGACAAGTGGTAGAAAATTAATTATTACTACACTTGTTCATTTACTGTTAATATCGGCTTACTTTGTCTTTGATCATGTTCTATCTACACTTCTGTTAAAATGTAATAATCACTTATTCTTCTGTTGTTTGATACTTTACATTAGTTTTGGATGATACCACAAATGTAGGTATCAATCCGATACCAAGTCATTACGGGATCATACATAGGTCATAATTTAAGTCCTCATGTGCCCAGAGACGTATTTCCTGAGTTTATAAACATAATATAATTTTTTTTTTTAACGAAAAAAGATTTTGTCATGCTAAAAAATATTGCTGTAATCATAGTAGTATCGATTAGATACGCTCCTGTACTTGGTATCATTACAGTGGATGTTAGGTGTGGATCCACCAATGCCGTTTGTTTACATTTTGACGTCGGTGAGCTACGGTGTGTAGTGAAACATGTTTAGCTATTTCTCGTCCTTCAGGGATGATACTTGTAAGAAACGTACTTTATTTGTCGCCATGGAGGCGAGGATTCGTGATTTAGAAGTTTCCGGTACCGGTAGTATCGAATATGATCCATTAGTATCGCGAATATGATTCATTAGTATTGAGGAACTACTGTATACCAATACCGGTATACCGCACAACCCTAATCGTTACTAGAAAAAGTAATGCCATTTTTCTGAACACTGGTAGACAGTAACCAGCTATGACAATTAGTTAATTTAAATCTAAAGAGAAAATATTACAATAACTACACAGCCATGACATCTGAAATCTCGAAATGACACAATACGTTACCACAGTCGGTAAATTAGTCATTTATGACGTAAATATGCTTTCGCGTTACGTAGCCTTGATTTGTTTATAGCTCTTCCGCGGGGGCTGACGCGTGACTTGCAATGGTCTTTCAAAACGCTAGAGGGCAGTGTTTTCCTGAGAGAGCAACCACAACTCTGGTTGACTATATCCAGGGTTCGTACACCTTTTCCAAGGCCAAATTCAAGCACTTTTTAAGGACTTTCAAGACCAATGTTCCAGTTTTTCCAGTACCCTTCAAAAGGCAAAAACCAATGTGAATCAATCCATAGCCTTGTTGTTTGAGGTCACCAAATGCTGTCTGTAGGAAAAATACGGAAAATCGGCTAAAACCTAAGCCTAACATTGAACCAGCAGTTATCATTAACTGAATGGGAAATAGAAAATGAAGCAGTGTTTCTGTAGACTATTCAATGTAATTGGTGTCTCCATTTGTGTTGTTTTTCTAATTTATTGTTCTTTTTCTTACTTACAGCACTCAATGACATCGAACAGCACGGATTGATTCACACCGTATTTGTGCTTGTAAACTGCATAATGTGATATAAATACACGCACCCTCAAAATGTCAATTTCACTCATTTATTAACAAAACTGTTACATTAATATAAGGATAAGACAATTAAAGGAAATATTTTGTTTGTTTTCACTACACCTCAGTCACCTTTCATTAAGCATATCTAGCCTTATAACTGTGGCTATGATAACAAATGAACAAAAAGACAAAAGTTAACTTTTTTTGATTTCACTGAGGTAGCCAGACAAGGAAAATAATAGAGCAAGAAATGTATACAACCATGTTGTGTAAAAACTACAAAATCATTCATATTAACTCAGCTCCAAGTTGTGAAAAAGGTTACAAATTATACATTACATGACCTTCACAATACAAACAAGTCCAATAATGTAACCATTTTAATGCAATTAACCAAAACGACAAAATGTAACTTGTTTGCTTTAACTGAGGTAGTCAGACAAGTTAAGTAGACAACCAAAATAATGGAGCAAAAGATACATCGAACTATGTTGGATTTCCTTTTTGCATACTTTGCAGCAGGCTACACGTGGATTTGGTCCACCTTTTATCCAAAGTTTGTATTAGTCATTTGCACCACTGTCCTCTTGGGGGCGACACAGAGCCGTATATACATGACAACAACCTAATGTAAGGGCTCGTGCAAAGCCAACAGATCGAGCGTGTAGCTTTCATTTTTAAGGAAACCTTTTTTATTTTTCCCCATTTTTTAATTAGCCTATTGAGTCAGACTGCCGACAAATGTGATGAACATTTTCCAAGCATTTACAAGCACTTCACCCAAAATTCAAGCATTTTTCAAACCTTGAAAACACAATATTAAAATGCAAGCATTTTCAAGGTTTTGAAGCACCCGTACGAACCCTGTATATGAGCTTCCTGTGTGTAGTAGTTGTGGTAAACAATGGCGACTGAAGCGACAGAATTGATTGAGGAAACAAGCCGGAAGAGAAGACATTGGCGAGTGGGGGGCTGTGTGACCCTTTAATGAGTCCAGGCGAGGAAAAGGAAGGTAGGAAAACCTGGAAATTGGGTACTAGAAAAGCAGGTAAAAGGTCAGCTGGAAGGTCAGCGTGACGCAAGATCATATTTCAGCCTCAAGTTTTGCAGATTTGAAAAAAAATAGTTGAAAGATCAGTCATTGCAGTGGAATAACTATTTTCTTTGATGGTTTAATTTATATTTGAAGGAGAGATGGGATTAATGGCTCTCACAAGGGATCCAGATTGGGAAAAATCATTTCAAAGAATGGCTCATTGTTATATTTCTCTTTTAGAATTTTTTTTTAGAAGGTATTTGTTTCTATCAAGGAACTAAAGACTGGTGGCAGTCATACATAAGATTTGGATTTAATCATTCTAATTTCAAAAATTTATATTCTCATTTGTGGGAAACATTTTAAATTATGAATCATAATTTCATCTGGGTTGTGTTTTTATTGTAAACATTCAATAAGGTGGGACTTTTTCCCGTCCATATAAAAACTACACAAGCTAGAAATAATCTCCATGCAAATAAATTTTGACGTAAGGTTTGGACGATGCAGGAAAAAATATACAAAACCAGTGAAGTTGGCACGTTGTGTAAATTGTGAATAAAAACAGAATACAATGATTTGCAAATCCTTTTCAAATTGTATTCAATTGAATAGACTGCAAAGACAACATTTTTAACGTTGGAACTGAGAAACTTCTTTTTTTTTTGCAAATAATTATTAACTTAGAATTTAATGGCAGGAACACATTGCAAAAATGTTGGCACAGGGGCATTTTTACCACTGTGTTACATGGCCTTTCCTTTTAACAACACTCAGTAAACGTTTGGGAACTGAGGAGACCAATTTTTGAAGCTTTTCAGGTGGAATTCTTTCCCATTCTTGCTTGATGTACAGCTTAAGTTGTTCAACAGTCCGGGGGTCTCCGTTGTGGTACTTTAGGCTGCATAATGCGCCACACATTTTCAATGGGAGACAGGTCTGGACTACAGGCAGGCCAGTCTAGTACCCGCACTCTTTTACTATGAAGCCACGCTGTTGTAACACGTGGCTTGGCATTGTCTTGCTGAAATAAGCAGGGGCGTCCATGATAACAATGCTTGGATGGCAACATATGTTGCTCCAAAACCTGTATGTACTTTTCAGCATTAATGGTGCCTTCACAGATGTGTAAGTTACCAATGTCTTGGGCACTAATACACCCCCATACCATCACAGATGCTGGCTTTTGACCTTTGCACCTATAATAATCCGGATGGTTCTTTTCCTCTTTGTTCCGGAGGACACGACATCCACAGTTTCCCAAAATTTTTTTTAATGTGGACTCGTCAGACCACAGAACACCTTATACACTTTGCATCAGTTCATCTTAGATGAGTTCGAGCCCAGCAGAGCCGGCGGCGTTTCTGGGTGTTGTTGATAAATGGCTTTCGCTTTGCATAGTAGAGTTTTAACTTGCATTTACAGATGTAGCGAGAAACTGTAGTTACTGACAGTGGTTTTCGGAAGTGTTCCTGAGCCCATGTGGTGATATCCTTCATGATGTTGCTTTTTGATGCAGTACCGTCTGAGTGATCGTAGGTCCGTAATATCATCGCTTATGTGCAGTGCTTTCTCCAGATTCTCTGAAACTTTTGATGATATAGCGGACCGTAGATGGTGAAATCCCTAAATTCCTTGCAACAGCTCGTTGAGAAATGTTGTTCTTCAACTGTTCGACAATTTGCTCACGCATTTGTTGACAAAGTGGTGACCCTCGCCCCATCCTTGTTTGTGAATGACTGAGCATTTCATGGAAGCTGCTTTTTTACCCAATCATGGCACCCACCAATTCCCAATTAGCCTGTTCACCTGTGGGATGTTCCAAATAAGTGTTTGACGGGCATTCCTCAACTTGCTCAGCCTTTTTTGCCACTTGTGCCAGTGTTTTTTAAACATGTTACAGGCATCAAATTCCAAATGAGCTAATATTTGCAAAAAAAAACGAACGTGAAGTAAATTGTCTTTGCAGTCTATTCAATTGAATATAATTAGAAAAGGATTTGCAAATCATTGTATTTTGTTTTTATTTACAATTTACACAACGTGCCAACTTCACTGGTTTTGGATTTTGTAGTCTACAAATAATATATGTCGAATACTCTGTGTATAAAAACATATTAATACAAAAATAGCACAATCCATAAATGTTAATGTAAAATGTAGGTGTGTGTACAATTAAATTAGGCTACCTAAAAAATCCATAACCAAACAATGAACCAGAAAAGTGCATCCAGTTGTGTCTTTTGACTCTTTTTAACTAATTTTGTGGATTTTCTTTAGTCATTGTGACTCCAGCTCTCTCAGGTTGGCCCGCATATAAAGGCAGCACGGTTAATTTGCATTTAAAAACAGCTCTCGCAAGTGCAAATCGGTTCTCATAGTTCACATCAAAAAAGCCGTTCAAAAGACCTGACTCGTTCACCAACGTCACATCTCTACCTTGAAGGGTTTGCCATATAACATTTGTTTAATACACCATAAGCTGATGATGCACTATTGATCAACTTGAATTCATTATAGCAGTAGTGAACAGAGTGGGCAGGTCACCCTATTAAATGTTACAGAACACCATGTAATATTCATGTTTCCAACATCTCCAAATGAATCATCAAACACTGCTCAGCTTGCATGAGATGTTCTGTTATTCAACCCCGTTCCTGAGACATGAGGATCACAAATCATTCCAGTACATTAAAGACATCCTTTCCCATTGGGAATGTTTTTGTGCTGGCCTTCAGCATTCCATATTAATAATCCTCGAGAGTATCTTAAGGCTAAATGTTGATTTTTTTTTATGTCATTATTATTATTTAACAAAATGGTTGCAGTGATGTTGTTGTTTTTGAGTAATCCCCAAAGAGCAATTCCTTTTATGAACATGACTCTGAGACATGACTTTATTCCTAAAGATGCCTTGTCGTGATTTTTTTGGTCACGAAAACCGACAGTTAATTCTCTTGTCCTTTTTAAAAAAAATTGTAATCGTATTTTTTTCACCAACTTTCGGTATGAAATTGCTGCTGGTAAATGGCCCGTGTGGATTTGTTTGCTTTAGCGGTTGTTTACCTGTTCTTGTCATGGAGCTTGCTGATCTCATTGGTCTGCACCATTAACTCCTTCTCCAACTTGTTAGTGGACAGAGAATTTTCCAGAAGCTGAATCTCAAGCCTTGATGTCTGATTCAAAACCTGCCGCAGACATAAACGCAAATGTCACGTCTTGGCAAAAATGATGCATGGGCTGCAGGTTTTTTCATGCATTTAATTTCCTAAAACCTTACTTGGGTCTCGACATCAGTCAGCTTCCGTGTCTGTTCCGCGGTTTGAGAGAGAAGGTTGGTGCCCATTTCCAACATGGCTGCCGTGTGGTTGTGGACAGCGCTCTGTTGCAGTTGAACCATCTCTGTTTTCATGCTTTCTTTGATGTAATTCTCAATCTGAATGAAGCAAAGATAACAGGAGACATATTAACATTTGAGTGAAGTCTGTCATTGAAATACTGTAGGTGCAAAGAGAGGTCTGCAAAGCACAGCATTCCCCAGGCAACACATGATGTGTCTATATTAGCTATATTAGCCTACTATCAAAGGCTGATGCAAAAAACATATTTTTATTATTATTCTACACATTTTTGCAACATTGGAAATCATTTGTAAAATGGAGGCTTGTCACAGGATGAGATAACTACTGGAAATTACTAGCTCAGAATGGCCAAGGGTATAGATGTTTGCATCCAAATTAAAGGAAAAGGCAGGCATGTCTTCTTTTAATGGATTTGTTACAATCTTTCAATCCAATCCAATCCACTTTATGTATATAGCACATTTAAACAACTAAATGTTTCCAAAGTGCTGCACAACAATATTAAAAACAATATTGTTACTTCTAGACCTCCACCCCAGATTCCACCTCACTCCTACCCACTTCTCTAAAGTGGGCTGGCTCAAGGTGGAGGACAGAGTTAAACAACTTGCACTGAGCCTAGTCTATAAAATCCACTACACCTCCCTGATACCGAAGTACATGTCAAACTACTTCCTTAACGTAAATGACCGCCATAACCACAACACCAGGGGGAGCTCCACTAACCACGTTAAACCCAGATTCCGAACTAACAAAGGTCTTAACTCATTCTCTTTCTATGCCACATCAATGTGGAATGCGCTCCCAACAGGTATAAAAGAAAGGGCATCTCTATCCTCCTTCAAAACCGCAATAAAAGTTCACCTCCAGGCAGCTACAACCCTAAAATAATCAATTGCTAATAATCAAATATAAACAATCAAATGCAGATACTTTTTTTTATACCTTCTGATCTCTCTCTCTCTCTCTCTCTCTCTCTCTCTCTCTCTCTCTCTCTCTCTCTCTCTCTCTCTCTCTCTCTCTCTCTCTCTCTCTCTCTCTCTCTCTCTCTCTCTCTCTCTCTCTCTCGCCACTACTTGCTGTCCATATCCTACCCCCCCCCCCCAAACCCCTGATTGTAAATAATGTAAATAATTCAATGTGATTATCTTGTGTGATGACTGTATTATGATGATAGTATATATGATAGTATATATCTGTATCATGAATCAATTTAAGTGGACCCCGACTTAAACAAGTTGAAAAACTTATTCGGGTGTTACCATTTAGTGGTCAATTGTACGGAATATGTACTTCACTGTGCAACCTACTAATAAAAGTCTCAATCAATCAATCAATTCAAACATTATCCTTAGCTCCACCAAAGACTGAATAAAAACAAAAAATAATTACATATAAAACAAAACAATATAAAATAAATATGATTAAAAATGATTTTAAAGGTTAAAACCAATTAAAACAGTAAATAGAAATCAAAATTTTAAAAACACAGAGGACAACAGAGGACCACACAACTCACGTAGTGTTGAAAGCCAAAGAATAAAAGTGGGTCTTAAGACGAGACTTAAAACACTCCACTGTGGGAGCAGTTCGAACATAGAGGGGCGGAGTGTTCCAGAGCTTAGGGCTGACCACAGAGAAGGCCCTGTCTCCTCTGGTTTTAAGTCTGGTCTTGGGCACCACAAGCTTGAGCTGGCTCTCCGACCTCCGAGCACGCGCAGGTTTGTAAATTTGAAAGAGGTCCGAGATATATTGAGGTGCCAGTCCATGTAAAGCTTTAAAAACAAACAGCAAGGTTTTAAAATAAATTCTAAGATGAACAGGGAGCCAGTGCAAACTCTGAAGAATTGGGGTTACATGCTCACGTTTCCTGGCCCCTGTTAAAAGTTGTGCTGCCGCGTTCTGGACTAACTGCAACCGGGAGAGAGCTTTTTGGCTAATGCCAGCATAAAGTGCATTGCAGTAGTCCAGGCGACTTGAAATAAAAGCATGCACGACTTGTTCAAAAAGGTTAAAAGATAAAAATGGTTTTACCTTTGCTAAAAGACGAAGATGATAAAAAAAACGATTTTAAAACACCATTGAGTTGTTTGTCAAATTTAAAACCGCTGTCTATAGTGACGCCAAGGCTGGTGACTTTGGGATGCACATAATTTTGCAATGGCCCCAAGTCAGTGAGGGCTGGACCAAAAACTAAAATTTCCGTTTTTCCCTCATTCATTATTAAAAAATTCTGGGCTAACCAAGCCTTGACGTCGTATAGACAGTTGAGAAGGGGTGCCAGGGGGCCGTGACCTTTTAAAATCGGCAGAATTTGGCAATCGTCTGCATAAAAGTGATAAGACACTCCATGCCTCTTAAAAATGTATCTAATCGGGAGGAGATATAGAGCAAACAGGATGGGGCCTAGAATAGATCCTGGGGGGACACCACAGTAAAGTGGAGCAGAAGAAGAGGTGGCGTCCCCCAGCCTGACAGAGAAGGACCTCTCTGACAGGTAGGATCTGAACCACTCTAATGCAGTCCCCCTGACACCCACACAGTCTCTCAGGCGGTCTAAAAGAATTGTGTGGTCGACTGTGTCAAAGGCAGCTGTAAGATCTAAAAGCACTAAAATGGCAGCGCTGCCAGAGTCAGACATTAAAAGCAAATCATTAAAAACCTTTAAAAGTGCAGATTCAGTACTGTGCAATCTTTGCAAGCTGGGTAACGTTTGCCTTGGTCTGGAACAACGTGGCACACAAACAACAATAAGAAATGCAGCCAATATTACATACAGATAATGTGTCATTAAACATGCACATATAAATTAAATACACAGAGGACATAGGTAAAGGAAATTAAATGAGCTCAAATATACCCACAAACGAGGCATAATGATGCAATATGTACATACAGCTAGCCTAAATAGCATGTTAGCATCGATTAGCTTGCAGTCATGCAGTGACAATATATGCCTGATTAGCACTCCAACAAGTCAATAACATCAACAAAGCTCACCTTTGTGCATTCACGCACTGCATTAAACGTGTGATGTACAAAATGAGACAAAGAAGGAGTGGCATAAAACACGTCTTTCTGCGGCAGCATCAGAGAAAGTTGCACATGTAAACATACTGCGATGAGTTCAAGGATCGCTGAAATTAGTAGGACAAAACGGTGCTTGCCAAATACTCTCATCAGTGAAGCATGTTTAATATAGACAGTGGGATTTCTAACAATAAGGAAGGTATGTGTCATGTTTGTCCTCCTACAGAAAATATATTAAAACAAAAAATATATGTTTTTTCTTCATCTTTTTCCATTTTCACACATCTCTGAAAGAGGTCCAGGGAGCCACTAGGGCGCCCCAAAAGAACACAATAACATAGCCTGTAATATAATCCAGTGTTTCTTAACCATTGTTGGCCCGCAAGCGCCCCCTAGAGGGCCGCCAAAAAATATCAGTTTGCCAATTGTAATACACTTTTCCAACGCATGGACAGTACTGACGATCTCAAACAAACAAACAAACAAACAAACAAACAAACAAAGTATTTTGTGCACAGTGATTGTGGGCAGCTTAAGGCACACCTGTGCAATAATCATGCTGTTTAATCAGCATCTTGATATGCCACACCTGTGAGGTGGGATGCATTATCTTGGCAAAGAAGAAATGCTCACTAACACAGATTTAGACAGACTTGTGAATAATATTTGAGAGAAGGTATTTTGTGGAAATAGTAAAAGTTTGAAATCATGTGGAAATAGTAAAAGTTTTAAATCATCGAGTTCAACTCATGAAATATGGGAGCAAAAACAAAAGTGTTGCGATTATACTTTTGTTCAGTATATGTATGAAAACACTACTGTCAAACATTTGACGGTTTTAGTAAGTATGAACTATTTTACTTATATTGTAAAACTTACACATGTTGCTTGGAGTGATGAATGAAGAAACCATATGAGTAGAAGCGCGAGAGAGGACTAGTAGACGGAACAGCGCTTGTACTTCCTGTTGAAGGCACGAAACAAAAGGAGATGCTGCAGACTTTCAACCCGGAGCACCTGCAGTGAGCAAATTCGTCCAAAAGATGGCGCCATAGCACAAACGGAAACACAACGTTTCTGTCTCTGTCAGTGTTACTACTATGTAAGTTTGTTCTAAACAAATCATCATGGCCGTTAGCTAAGAAAAATTCATACATTACCTGCACCTTTGTATACGTCACAGGATGCAAAGATTGGAAAAAAAAGTAGCAGCTTACTGTTCGGAAAAAAATGGAGGTACCTTTACGACCAGTTTAATTAAAAACATTTGATACAATATTTATAAGTAGGGGGTCCCCATTCCATCTCATTTTCGGACTATAAAGAGCACTCAAAATCCTTTCATTTTCTCAAAAATCGACAGTGCGCCTTATAACCCGGTGCACCTAATGTACGGAATAATTCTGGTTGTGCTTACCAAACTCAAAACAATTTTATTTGGTACATGGTATAATGGTAAGTGTGACCAGTAGATGGCAGTCACACATAAGAGATACGTGTAAACTGCAATATGACGCCAGTAAACAACACCCAAACTTTAAATGTTCCATTGACGATAAAGAACATTACACACGGCACTCAAAAATCTGTCAAAATGTTTTAGTACGACTTTGAAGCCTCACCGCTTGATGGATTGTCGGCCCATTACGGCTACCGTAGTCAGAGATACAAGTATTACTATGGTGTGTGTATAAGGACCGCAAAATGGCACCCATTAGCAGACATTATCTGGCGTTTTGTTTCACAATATTATGCAAAATTAACTTTTCTTACCTTCTGGTACCTGCTGATGTGTATTTGGGATCTGCATAAGTCCTGAAAATTTGCGCACGTCCGCCACTGTAGTCAATACCAATGCAGTAGTCAATAAGCTGTTGCCATTTCTAATATAAAATAGCGTAAAGTTCTAACTTATATCTCGCTATGGAAGCGCTAAAAACTACCGGTGTAGTGAGTTTACCTTATTCACCCAAGGAACTTTAGTTATTAGAGAGTTCCTGTCGGACGCTTTTTCACAGGACACTTTTCCGGCGTTATTGCACTAGTGAGCCACGAATGAGGAGATGCTGCTCCATTATTGATTAAAGTAAAGTCTGAATGTCATTAAAACAGTTAGCTCCATCTTTTGACACTTCTTCCACTCCCGTCCTTGCACGCTACACCACTACAACAAAGATGACCGGGAGAAAAGACGCTGTCGAAGACCGCCCTCAAAACGGCGCATCCTGAAGCGACTGTCAGAAAGCGACTTAAAGATGATCTGTAAAACATAATCTATGCAACATTTTGACCAAAGAACCACCATTACATGTTATGTAGACCACAAGGAAGTGTTTGACATTTAGAAAAAATTATAATAATATGACTACTTTAATGCGTCCGATAATCCGAAGAGCCTTATACATGAAAAAAGATAAAAAATAGACCATTCATCGGCAGTGCGTCTTATAATTTGGTGCGCCCTATGGTCCGTAAAATATGGTACAATAGTTTGGGGGTCTTTGAATTGTTCTTGGCAAATCCTTTTAAAAAAATTGTATAATGTGTGTGTTAGTGTGTGTACTTGTGTTTGTTGGGGGGGTTCATTAAAGCACACAAAACGATGAACTTGTTCATGCACTGCGTACATTTTAGAGTGTTGGACAAATCAGCGTTCTGGCAGCGTTTGCTTCAAAATAATCCACCGTGGGGTAAAAGATATTTGTTAACTGCAGCGAACTGTTCTTGAATCGTGAAGTCAGGGCGGTGTGCAGAAATACTATTGAATTCAAGAAATTACTGGCAAAGTATATGAAGTTCCTTCCTCCTTCATCACTGCCAGCAAGAGCCTACATTTATCCATTTATTTATTTATTTTTTTCTTCCCAAGATGGGGCCGCTGTAGTGACTGCTGGTGGGAGGAGCTCTGTGCTCTTGTGTCATCCTCTTGTTTTCATGTGTTTTTTTTTTGCCTTTTGGTTGGGGACCCTTTGGGACTGAGTGACAAGGAGTGGCACTTTTGTGACTTCTCTGGTGAATTTTTGTGAACTTCTGGATCTGCCTCCCGGGAGCCTTTTGGCCATGGAGACCAGCTGCTGGGTCTCTGCCACACCAGAGTCCGTTTGGAGAGACTGGAGGAGATGCGGATGTAGAGACAGGGCTGCGGAGCTGGCGCTGAACGCTGGGACAGACAAGCTTCACAGTGTCTTGGCTGAATGAGCAGGTATCGGACACCTCGGTCTCCGTGGACGTATCCTCGCTCATCCATGCGGACTGGACACTGGCCGAGAGTTAGTGGGCGGCCTGAGGGTGGAGTCGGCTCTCTTGGCTGCTTTGTTGGGTCTGCTCCTGTCTCTGGCCATGCTTCCCCCCACCCCAGCAGACGATGGCGTGGAACACTGCAGAGGCCACCACAGTGTTTTTGTTTAGTTTTTTGTCGTTGTTTTACTTTTGTGGCTGTGTGTAGAAGTGGCTGGTTGCATCAGCTCTGCTCTTTTAATGTCTTTAAAGGCTTACTGAAACCCACTACTACCAACCACGCAGTCTGATAGTTTATATATCAATGATGAAATCTTAACATTGCAACACACGCCAATACGTAAGATTAGTAAAGTGCAATTTTAAATTTCCCGCAAAATATTCTGCTGAAAACGTCTCGGTATGATGACGTTTGCGCGTGACGTCACGGATTGTAGCGGACATAATGGGACACCATTGTGGCCAGCTATTAAGTCGTCTGTTTTCATCGCAAAATTCCACAGTATTCTGGACATCTGTGTTGGTGAATCTTTTGCAATTTTTTTAATGAACAATGAAGACAGCAAATAAGAAAGCTGTAGGTGGGATCGGTGTATTAGCGGCCGGCTGGACTCTTACCAGGAGGACTTTGAGTTGGATAGCAGACGCAGTACCGTGAGTACGCAGCTTTGGCTTCCAAACATTTGTTCACTTGCCCGTACGTGCGTGCCGCTATGTGCATGTCACGTACGTAACTTTGGGGAAATATATGTGTTGTATGAACTTTACGGAGGTGAACGGTACTTTGGGCTGTGGGATTGAGTGTGTTGTGCGGGTGTTTGAGTTGTATTGGTGGGTTATATGTACGGCAGGGGGGAGGTGTTTGTTATGCAGGATTAATTTGTGGCATATTAAATATAAGCCTGGTTGTGTTGTGGCTAATAGAGTATATATATGTCTTGTGTTTATTTACTGTTTTAGTCATTCCCAGCTGAATATCAGCTCCCACCCGCCTCTCACAGCATCTTCCCTATCTGAATCGCTTCCACTGCCCTCTAATCCTTCACTCTCACTTTCCTCATCCACAAATCTTTCATCCTTGCTGAAATTAATGGGGTAATCGTCGCTTTCTCGGTCCGAATCTCTCTCGCTGCTGGTGGCCATGATTGTAAACAATGTGCATATGTGAGGCGCTCTACAACCTGTGACGTCACGCTACTTCCGGTACAGGCAAGGCTTTTTTATCAGCGACCAAAAGTTGCGAACTTTATCGTCGATGTTCTCTACTAAATCCTTTCAGCAAAAATATGGCAATATCGCGAAATGATCAAGAATGACACATAGAATGGACCTGGTATCCCCGTTTTAATAAGAACATTTCATTTCAGTAGGCCTTTAATGTCCTTTGTGTTCTTTGATGTTACCCTCTTACACACATGTTTATGTGTGCTATGGCTATGAGTTTTTTTTTCTTTGGCCTCAGTCTGGACCCCCTCTCCAGGGGCCCAGGCTTAGACTGAATCCCCCCCAGCGTTTACCTGTTTCTCATCTTTTTTGTAAGGGCCGCCGGAAGTTGGCAGACCCGTCAGCGATCCTGTTCTGTCTCCCTGTAATGTTTGTCTGCTCTTGAATGGGATTGTGCTGAAAATCTTAATTTCCCCTCAGGGATTATTACAAATATTTCTGGTCTGATAATTTGTCATCCACATGCTGTCTGTTTTGCTTTCTGTATACCAAAGTTATAATTGTTATATTAAAAATGTGTTGCGTTATACAAATTATTCAATTTCTTATGGAAAAAACAGTCCAGTTGGTGTCTAGGACAGCCTGGTGATTGTTGTAGATCAGAGTCTACCCTCAGTCACCTGCTCCCTCTCCATAAATTGAATGAAGAATTAGGACTTGGGTTGCAAAGGTTTGCCGTCCAACTAAAACATGCAGCTGCATTAACTTTCCAATGTAATATACTCGCTTGGCAAGGGACGTCAAAGTTTAACAGTGCCTATTCTTCAGTCGGACACTTTCTTTGACTTACTTACCTTCGGTTGATATTAGCTAACAGTCCACATTGGACTTGGCCGAAAAACTGATTGAAAATCAGTCCTGGTAAGGTTGGATTACATCGCATGCTATTGAACAATATCGCATGACTTTGTTTGGGAAATGATTTGAGTCCATTGAGAAATGTAAAACCCCCGAACCCTGTGGATGGTGCTTTCAAAACCCCAACACCTACGGTTTGTCCGTCTGCTGAGGACCGCGTTACAAAGGCACCTTGAGAGAAAAGGTGGCAGAACGACAGATGGCTGACTGAAAATGAATCCTCGCTGTTTCTTTTAGAAAAAAAAAAAACCGTCACAGACCCTTGGCTGAATGCTGCGGTGGTAATAAAAGAAAAGTGCCAAGGAGAAACAAGATTACACAAACACGCCCAATCACCCAAATACTTCAGAGGCCATAAAAAAAAGGCTTGTGTGGGTGTTGGTTTTCTTTATATGGTTTTTAACCTCAGCTACTGTTAAGCGCTGTTCTTACTTGGTCATTTGCAATAAATGGAGATGACTGCAGGCACTGATAGTAAAACTTACACTGGATGACTGCCAACACGAGTGGAAATGAGGCACTTGGCACCCACACAGTAGAAAAGGGAAACTGCCTTTTTAGGGATGCAATGTTTTCTAATCGGCACTGATTTTGTTCTCTTGGCCCTTTTTTGTCCATAGAGAAAACATTTTAGATAAACTTCAATTGCTGTTGCCTTTTTTTTTTTCTAGATTGTCTCTTCAAAATATGGCTGGTAGGTCAACCGTACCTACAACCTATACTGTATATACAATATCTACAGCTACTGGTGGGTCTCCACCGACCTCTGGGTCTTTGGCTAGTAGAGATGTGCAGTTCACAAACAAATCAGGTTTTTTGGACGGCTCTTTTTAAGTGAATGTTGCGAGCCGTTCTTACTCAATACATAAAAAATGTTGTGCAAAAGTTATTTGATCTGTTGCAAGTTTTGTTGATTCTATGTAACTTGTTTATGTGTGCTATGAGGTTTTTTTCCTTGGCCTCAGTCTGGACCTCCTCCCTGGAGTCCAGCCTTTAACTGAATATTGTTTTTACTCTCCTCCTCCACCTCCCCAACATTTACCTGTTTCTCACCTTTTTTGTAAGGGGTGCCGGAAGTTGGCAGACCCGTCAGCAATCCTTTCTCAATTTCCCCTCGGGGGTTAATAAAGTACTTCTGAAACTGAATCCGAATTCAATTAAGATAAATTAACCATTAAAAGACTAAGTAGCACAATATTTAACTTGTTGACCTATCATCATCAAAATGATTAGGAAATCAACAAAAACAGACACTTCCAAATTTGTGACTACGTGAGCCAATTTACTTAAATTCAATCAAGTTCCCACAAATAAAGCGCGGCTACCCAACTTGGTCTAATGCCTGCAACCTCCCTGCACATTTTGGCTAATCAGCGTTATTTTAGCCAATTAAATTTGTCTCAGTGGCGCTCAAACACGCACGTCAACTGTCAAATCAAAAACGTATTTTTTTTGTCTCTTACAGATCAGATTTGTGGCAAACAGAAGCAGTTGTATTTGAAAAAAAGACAAAGTAAATAGACTTGGTATGTGGTATGTGGCTCTGGATGGTTGTATTGTTATTTTTCTAAAAGTTACTAGACATATTACATCGATAGACAAAGTTGATTAGTCAAAGGGACAGCCTTTGGGTAAAGTTCACAGGTACGGAATAAATAAATAAAAATTCATAGGTACTGAGGTGGGAAAAAAAAAACTATCAACAAACCCTATCGAGTGACCCCTCAAATTAAAGCCCATGATGAGGCCTTTGCGGGTGTGTTGTTATTTGTGGTGTTGTTTCACGTAGGGCCACACAATCATGCAAAGAAACACTTTGGCAAGAAAATGGGTCCAATTTGTGGCAAACAGAAGCAGCTGCGTTAAAAAAACAACACAAAAAACAAGGTAAATAGACATACAGGTTCACCATAATAGTGGATGCCATTTTACCTGCCTGGTACACATTTGTTAAACGCTTTTGCTGCTATTAGCGACAACAAAAACAAACTATGCTAATATCAATAAATGCTATGTGGCTCTGGATGGTTGTAATGTTATATTTCTAAAACTTACTGGACATATTACATCGATAGACAAAGTTGATTAGTCATGGAGACATCCTCCAGGTAAAGTTCACAGGTCTGGGGCAAAAAAAATAAAAACGTTCAACAAACCGTATCGAGTGACCCCTCATATTGAAGCCCATGATGAGGCCATTCCAGGTGTGTGTGTTATCAATTGTGTGATTATTTCACGTAGGACCAAACAATCACGCAAATAACCACTTTGGCAAGAAAATAGGTCCAATTTGTGGCAAACAGAAGCAGATCATATCATACTTCTGGTTCCTGTCCATTGCGCTAAGCATTGGGTAATGTAGGATATAAACTTTTACTAACACATTGTTTGCATTTATTATTCATTTACCTTTATTTGTTCAGGTTAAGGACACTAAGAACAGATTCAAATGCCGACCAAGCAAAGGCATGTTAGAGATGTTGAGGCGTGATGATAATTCTTCATCGTCTGTCATTTACCAGCAAAAAATACCACAATAGATCACTCTCAACAGTTCACAAATGTTAGCAATGTGCAGGGGTAAATGTGTTGCAACATAAATTATTGTTTAAGATGGTCAAACACTTTTCAAGCGTAAAACAGACATGGAGAATGTCAGCCACTTGTGGATGACAGAGCAGATAGCAGACAATAAGGACGTCAATGGTGGTATTTTTTTCTATCATTCAAATTAAATATTATTATTACCGTATTTTCCGGACCATAGGGCACACCGCCAATGCGCATTAAAGGGGTCATATATATATATATATATATATATATATATATATATATATATATATATATATATATATATATATATATATATACATATATATATATATATATATATATATATATATATATATATATATATATATATATATATATATATATAAAATCTAAATTGAAAACACTTCCTTGTGGTCTACATGTGATGGTGGTTCTTTGGTCAAAATGTTGCATAGATTATGTTTTACAGACCATCTTCCGTTTTGTGGGCGGTCTTTTTGTACCGGTGTAGTTACTTGAGTCATATTGCAGTCTACACGTATCTCTTATGTGTGACTGCCGTCTACTGGTCACACTTATCATTTCACCATGTACCAAATAAAATAGCTTCGAGGTGGGTAAGCACAACCAAAATTATTCCGTACATTAGGCGAACCGGGTCATAAGACGTACTATCGAGTTTTGAGAAAATGAAAGGATTTTAAGTGCGCCTTATAGTCCGAGAAATACGGTGGTTATAATTCAATAGAACAGTTCAGTAATTTGACAATGAGCTTCGAGTATGTGCCTTTACTGCCATCTTGTGTCTACTTTTAAAATCTGTGTTATAAAATAAATAAAACATTAAAACAGTAATCTTTAAATCCACCAAATCAGTCTCAATATCCTAGTATTATTCAAACTTGATTAAAAGGTTGCATCTTGAATATCTGCGACAATCTCATCATACTTTTTGTTGAAATCCTGTGCTTTTAGAGGTTAAAATTAAAGAAACACTTAAAATATTGACAATAAGTTCTTAATATCACAAATCAAATCAAATCAACTTTATTTATAAAGCACATTTAAAATTTACCACAGGGGTAGCCAAAGTGCTGTACAATGGGCAGGTTTAAAGATAATACGAGAACCGAGCAAACACAACACAACACAAACAGAACACGATAAAAAATAAATAAAACATAAAAACATAAAAACATAAAAACAGGTTCACAGCAGGTGTATTATTGGGTGCCATTGCAGGATGGATATCACTCAGTGTTAAAAGCCATGGAATAAAAGTATGTTTTTTAGAGAGATTTAAAAACAGGAAGAGAGGAGGCTTGTCTAACACTCAGAGGTAGGTCGTTACAGAGCTTGGGAGCAGCAGCGGCGAAAGCTCTGTCACCTCTAAGCTTCAGCCTTGTGTCAGGGACCGTCAGTAGCAGCTGATCGGCTGATCTTAGGGATCGGGTGGGGCAGTAGGGCTGAAGGAGGTCGGAGAGATATGTTGGCGCGAGGTTGTTTAGACATTTAAAAACAAATAAAAGGAGTTCAAAATTGATTCGGTAACGCACAGGGAGCCAGTGAAGTGGATTCAATGTTCTTTGAAAAAATATAACATCACAACTTTCTTTAAAAAGTCTGCCTCAAACTCGGGCATTTTTGATTGTGACAATCACACAAAATTCCTGAAAAATCATTAGTCGAACAAGTTGAGAACCACTGATCCCGAGTATGTTGTCTAGCAATATGTAAAAATGTGGATTATGTTGGAAAAAATACAGTATAAGATAATAAGAAGATTAAGATAATCGGCCATTATCGTTTGTAGGACACGTGGATGTGTTCCACCAAGTTGAACTTGATGATACCAGGGAGTTTGTGCTTGCCAAGATCCCAATTTAAGCAGTTGAGGGCTTAATTGCATCCTGGTTGACCACGCATGCATTTGGTGCCATGGTTGAATACTTTACAGAGGAATTCCCATAAAAAACAGCACTTGCATGTGAAAAGAAATACATTTAGTGTTACAATAACAGAGTAGCGTTTGAGGAGGCATTCCAGAAGGTGCAAGAACAGGAGTATCTGCAGTTAATGCTGCTTTTTTCCCCCAAGATCACTGCAAGAATTATGTTTACGTTTCCCTAAGTGCGAGTTTTCATGTGGGCGTCACTAATGATACCGGTACCATTCCATTAGCAGCGCAAATGTCCTTTTTTTTCCATCTGAACTATATTCTAGCTAGACATTTAATGAGGTAAAACCGTGCACTACAACAGCTTTGGGCTATCCAGAACATAAATAATGTCAAGATCCAGGGATCCAAGATTTTAACAGCAAAGGGGCTGTCTATCACACACTAGGACGTGTGTTTAGGTTACTGCATATACTGTAGAGTGTGCACGCTATCATGGAGAGGATCACAGGCACGGACGGGTGATCTTTACCATACACATGCTGTGCTTAATCACCGCAGAACTGCTTTCACTTGAGAGCCCGAGAGCAAGATAATCTCTCATGATGAAACTCTCGTTCTCGTCTAATACTGTGAATGTTTACTGCTTCTTTGACATTTTCCTTTTAGTCCAGTGTCCCTTTCAAAAAGGGATCTTGATCCTTTTTTTTTTTTGCAGATGTGACCCTGAGAGACAACTCTGGGAGCTGGCAAATGGTAGGCCTGGATTGTTTAAAACACTTACTGCTAGAGTTCTGTTACATCTCCGGTTATGGATGTGTGTGTCGTTGGAAAATCGATCACGGTGTTCCTGGGGTCACCCATCTTGTAGGACACGTCTCTTAAAGGCCTACTGAAACCCACTACTACCGACCACGCAGTCTGATAGTTTATATATCAATGATGAAATCTTAACAATGCAACACATGCCAATACGGCCGGGTTAGATTGGTAAAGTGCAATTTTAAATTTCCTGCGAAATATCCTGCTGAAAACATTTCGGTTTGATGACGTTTGCGCGTGACGTCACGGATTGTAGCGGACATTTTGGGACACCATTGTGGCCAGCTATTAAGTCGTCTGTTTTCATCGCAAAATTCCACAGTATTCTGGACATCTGTGTTTGTGAATCTTTTGCAATTTGTTTAACGAACAATGAAGACAGCAAAGAAGAAAGCTGTAGGTGGGAAGCGGTGTATTAGCGGCCGGCTGCAGCAACACAAACATGTAGAGAACTGGGACAACAGAGACTCTTACCAGGAGGACTTTGAGTTGGATACGCACTACCGTGAGTACGCAGCTGCGGCTTCCAAACATTTGATCGCTTGCTCGTATGTGCGTGCCGCTATGTGCATGTCACGTACATAACTTTGGGGAAATATATGTGCTGTATGAACTTTGCGGAGGTGAACGGTACTTTGGGCTGTGGGATTGAGTGTGTTGTGCGGGTGTTTGATTTGTATTGGCGGGTTATATGGACGGGAGGGGGGAGGGGTTTGGTATGCAGGATTCATTTGTGGCATATTAAAGGCCTACTGAAATGAATTTTTTTTATTTAAACGGAAATAGCAGATCCATTCTATGTGTCATACTTGATCATTTCGCAATATTGCCATATTTTAGCTGAAAGGATTTAGTAGAGAAAATCGACGATAAACTTCGCAACTTTTGCTCGCTGATAAAAAAAAAGCCTTGCCCCTACCGGAAGTATAGCGTGACGTCACAAGACTAAGGATTCCTCACAATTCCCCGTTGTTTACAATGGAGCGAGAGACATTCGGAGCGAGAAAGCGACGATTACCCCATTAATTTGAGCGAGGATGAAAGATTTGTGGATGAAGAACTTTAGAGTGAAGGACTACAGTGTAGTGCAGCGTGTATCTTTTTTCGCTCTGACCGTAACTTAGGAACAAGCTGGCTCATTGGATTCCACACTCTCTCCTTTTTCTATTGTGGATCACGGATTTATATTTTAAACCACCTCGGATACTATATCCTCTTGAAAATGAACATGTAAATACACGGTTAATAACTTTCAGCTTGGCGAAGCTAAAAAAAATAGAAGCTATGTTAGCTACAGAGCTAACGTGATAGCAGGCTCAAAATGCAGATAGACACAACATTTTAAAAAACCCTGACTGGAAGGCTAGACAGAAGATCAACAATACTATTAAACCATGAACATGTAAATACAGGGTTATTAATTTTCAGCTTGGCGAAGCTAAAAAAATAGAAGCTAAGTTAGCTACAGAGCTAACGTGATAGCATCAGTCTCAAATGCAGATAGAAATAAAATAAAAAAAAACCCTGACTGGAAGGCTAGACAGAAGATCAACAATACTATTAAACCATGAACATGTAAATACAGGGTTATTAATTTTCAGCTTGGCGAAGCTAAAAAAAATAGAAGCTAAGTTAGCTACGGAGCTAACGTGATAGCATCAGTCTCAAATGCAGATAGAAACAAAATTAAAAAAACCCTGACTGGAAGGCTAGACAGAAGATCAACAATACTATTAAACCATGAACATGTAAATACAGGGTTATTAATTTTCAGCTTGGCGAAGCTAAAAAAATAGAAGCTAAGTTAGCTACGGAGCTAACGTGATAGCATCAGTCTCAAATGCAGATAGAAACAAAATAAAAAAAACCCTGACTGGAAGGCTAGACAGAAGATCAACAATACTATTAAACCATGAACATGTAAATACACGGTTATTAATTTTCAGCTTGGCGAAGCTAAAAAAATAGAAGCTAAGTTAGCCACGGGTAGGCGGTGGGCGTTGTAGCTTTCGACGACACCCCGGCCGCCATCAGAGTCGGCAAGAAACATATATTTCCCCAAAGTTACGTACGTGACATGCAAATATCGACACGCACGTATGGGCAAGCGATCAAATGTTTGGAAGCCAAAGCTGTACTCACCGTAGTGCGTCTGCTCTCCAGCTCAAAACACAACACGACCTCCTGGTGTTGGTGTTGCTACAGCCAGCCGCTAATACACCGACCGCACCTACAACTTTCTTATTTGCAGTCTCCATTGTCCATTAAACAAATTACAAAATATTCACCAACACAGATGTCCAGAATACTGTGGAATTTTGTCGAAGAAAACAGCTATTTGCATAGGGTTCAAACACTACCCTTGACCTTGTGACGTCACGCGCATACGTCATCATACCGCGACGTTTTGAACCGGAAGTTTCCCGGGAATTTTAAAATTGCACTTTATAAGTTAACCCAGCCGTATTGGCATGTGTTGCAATGTTAAGATTTTATCATTGATATATAAACTATCAGACTTCGTGGTCGGTAGTAGTGGGTTTCAGTAGGCATTTAAATATAAGCCTGGTTGTGTTGTGGCTAAAAGAGTACAGGTATATATACGTCTGGTGTTTATTTACTGTTTTAGTCATTCCCAGCTGAATATCAGGTCCCACCCGCCTCTCACAGCATCTTCCCTATCTGAATCGCTTCCACTGCCCTCCAATCCTTCACTCTCACTTTCCTCATCCACGAATCTTTCATCCTTGCTCAAATTAATGGGGTAATCATCGCTTTCTCGGTCCGAATCGCTCCTGCTGCTGGTGGCCATGATTGTAAACAATGTGCAGATGTGAGGAGCTCCACAACCTGTGACGTCACACTACTTCCGGTACAGGCAAGGCTTTTTTATCAGCGACCAAAAGTTGCGAACTTTATCGTCGATGTTCTCTACTAAATCCTTTCAGCAAAAATATGGCAATATCGCGAAATGATCAAGTATGACACATAGAATGGACCTGCTATCCCCGTTTAAATAAGAAAATCTCGTTTCAGTAGGCCTTTAACAAGGATCTATTTCAAACCCTTGTAACAAACATGGGAGGATAATGCACTCCACCACCCAGACCCAAATCACCACCTTCTTGTTTATCCCAACAAACAGCAACACTCGTCACAAGGGCTACGTTCACACTGCAGGGTTGGATGTCCAATTCTGATTTGTTAATGTACCGTATTTTCCGGACCATAGGGCGCATTAAAGGGGTCATTGTGGAGGGGGGCGTGGCCTGTGGGCCTGCAGCGAAGCTTGGTGTGCCAGGACCGGCTTCGAAATCAGCGACAGGTGCTTAGATGGCCCAACTGGGCCTGGTTATTTAATCACCTGCCGCTCTGCTAAAAGGCAGCAGCCGGGAGGAGAGAGTTGTTGGAGCTGGAGGGGAGCTGAAGTGAGAGCGAGAGCGTTGCGAACACAGACAGAAAAAGACAACTGCTGGAAAGCAACCGGCTGAGAATGAAAATAAGCCTGTATTATAACCCTGATCTGGGCTCTCATGAGAAAGATTGGTGGTTCGAAGAACCTCCTGGAGGGCAACCTCCACAGTCATATTTTTTTTAAAAATCTTCCTTGTGGTCTACATAACATGTGATCGTGGTTCTTTGGTCAAAATGTTGTATAGATTATGTTTTACAGATCATCTTCAAGCTGCTTTCTGACAGTCGCTTCAGGATGAGCCGTTTTTCTCCCCGTCATCTTTGTTGTTGCGGTGTAGCGTGCAAGGACGGGAGTGGAAGAAGTGTCAAAAGATGGAGCTAACTCTTTTAATGACATTCAGACTTTACTTAAATCAACAAAGGAGTTGCAAATTCTCAACCGTGGCTCACTAGTGCAACAACAACACCAGAAATGTGTGAAAAACTGTCCGACCGGAACTCTCTAATAACTAAAGTTCCTTGGGTGAATTATGTAAAGTCACTACACCGGTAGTTTTTAGTGCTTCCATAGCGAGATATAAGTTAGAACTTAACGCTACTTTATATTACAAATAGCAACAGCAGAGGATGAATGTCCCATAACAAGAAGATAGTGAAAAAGAAGAAGCTTATCGACTACGGCATTGGCACACACATTTTCAGGACTTATGCAGATCTCAAATACAGATCAGCAGGTACCAGAAGGTAAGAAAAGTTGATTTTGCATAATATTTTGAAACAAAATGCCAGATAACATGTCTGCTAATGGGTGCCATTTTGCAGTCCTTATACACACACCATAGTAATACTTGTATCTCTGACTAGGGTAGCCGTAATGGGCCGACAATCCATCAAGCGGTGCTGCTTCAAAGTCATACTAAAACATTTTGACAGATTTTTGAGTGCCGTGTGTAATGTTCTTTATTTTCAATGGAACATTTCAAGTTTTGGTGTTGTTTACTGGCGTCATATTGCAGTCTACACATACTGTATCTGTTATGTGTGACTACGATCTACTGGTCACACTTGTCATTACACCATGTACCAAATAAAATGGCTTTGACATCAGTAAGCACAATCAGAATTATTCCGTGCATTAGGCGCACCGGGTTACAAGGCGCACTGTTGATTTGAGAAAATGAAAGGATTTTAAGTGCGCCTTATAGTCCGAAAAATACGGTACACTGCCCTATTGTGACATTGCATGTTGATGACACATTCTGACCAAATCCCGCCAAGTTGAGAGCAACAAGTTGCAACAGGCTGAGTGAAGGGTATCGAGTGCGACAACATTTTGTCTACACACAGTTCGGAGCCGCTTCAGAGTTGCTACCCTTCGCCTCCATGATGTCAAATAAACTACATATTTGTTCAAGTACCCATTATCACTGAAAGACTGGGGGGATAGCGAAACATGCAAAACAGTGAACAAGAGAGGAGGAGCCCACAAGAAACCATGCTAACCACGAAGATAGCTTGAATGTAAAGCGAAACAACAGAATAAATGCTGGTGTAGCTGGAACGGCGTTACAACGGAGCGTAACTAGCTATGGATAGAAAATTAGTAAATTCACAGCCTAGAGAAAACAATACTAATACAACAACTACATTGAGCAGGGTTGCCAGAGGGGTAATAACAAATTATCTTACCAAAAGCATAAAATGATGGTATTTTAATGGAAATGATCGTACATACCCTATTTTTGTTTTATTTTTATTTTTTGTTTTGCTTTGTTAATATATTCAGAGATTGGGCTGCTTGGTTGGAGTTGCATGTTATCAGGGAAGAAAGTGCTGCGATCATAACTAGAGATGTCTGATAATATCGGGCTGCCGATATTATCGGCCGATAAATGCTTTAAAATGTAATATCGGAAATTATCGGTATCGTTTTTTTTGTTTTTTTAAATGTTTTTATTAAATCAACATAAAAAACACAAGATACATTTACAATTAGTGAACCAACCCAAAAAACCTCCCTCCCCCATTTACACTCATTCACACTCATTCACACAAAAGGGTTGTTTCTTTCTGTTATTAATATTCTGGTTCCTACATTATATATCAATATATATCAATACAGTCTGCAAGGGATACAGTCCGTAAGCACACATGATTGTGCATGCTGCTGGTCCACTAAAAGTACTAACCTTTAACAGTTACTTTTACTCATTTTCATTAATTACTAGTTTCTATGTAACTGTTTTTATATTGTTTTACTTTCTTTTTTATTCAAGAATTTTTTTAAATTTATTTATCTTATTTTATTAATTTTTAAAAAAAAGGACCTATCTTCACCATACCTGGTTGTCCAAATTAAGCATAATAATGTGTTATTTCCACGACTGTATATATCAGTATCGGTTGATATCGGTTGATATCGGTATCAGTTGATATCAGTATCGGTAATTAAAGAGTTGGACAATATCGGAATATCGGATATTGGCAAAAAGCCTTTATCGGACATCCCGAATCATAACTGAAGTCTATTTGACAGATGCTGACGATGTTGTAGGCAACTTTTTCAAAATGTGCAATACATCCTAAATAATAATTTTAATGTTAGCAATTATAAGATTTTAGCTTTTAAAACTGTAAAAAACCTTAAAAAATGCATTACCACTTCAGTGTGTTACCAAATTATGGTATTTATGGGGAACATTTAAATATGAACGCTTCAGGTGTACCTTTTGAATGTTATTTATTCTATTAATGCACTGACAGAAAAAAAAAAAATGTTATTATGTTTAAAGCAATGCCCTTTTTATGTTCTAAATAATTTCATGTTCATTGTTTTTAAAAGCATTTTAGATTAAAAAATGCAAGTTAATCTTGGATTAGGCCTCTCTATTTTTCTTTCATACATAAGTGGACTTTTTGATAAGTACATCTAGATAAACTAATGGGCACAAAGTTACTGTACCACCAAGCGTGTTTTGCAATGTTACATTAAAAAAATCAAGTAATCTTACATTTTTTTGCGGCCAGTGGCTATAACATCCTGGGCGAAACCTTCAGAATAAAAGCACATTCACAACTTTAATTGCCGACCTTTAGTTTTGTCATGATGTGCTCTCTGTTAGTGCGTTTTTTTCCCCGCAGCTTACTGCGAGGATTGTTCTCCCGGGATGCAATCGGACTAGGCTTGAAGGTAGGAACATAATTATGACTATAAAAAAGGTGAAAATAAAAAGGTGAAAACAAAAAGGCGCACAAGGCGAAGACAAGCTTAACGTTTGAAACAAATAGCAAGAACTATGGACATGAAATAAAAAGACTTACTGGACACGGCATGAATTGAACAGCATGAAATATGGCAAGCAAAGTCAAAACAGAGCACGAAATGAACATCAAGAACTATGACATGGACAGAGCAAATACAGAGTGATGTCGCCAGGACCACTCACTGGCAAAACAGGCTTAAATAATAATCTCTGATTAAAGCAGGTGCATGAGTCAAACACATGAGACAGGTGAAACTAGTCAAGTCAAGTCAACTTTATTTATATAGCACATTTTCAACAACTTTTTAGATTGAACCAAAGTGCTTTACAGGTTAAAAAAAAAAAGCATGGAGCAAACAAAAAACAAAAAACTAAGCAAAACAAAAAACAAACAAAGAACATAAACAATGAATGTGCTAAACAAGATAGTGTAAATGCAATACGGTAAAAGGGGTCGAATAAAAAGTTTAAAAATTTGCAGAATAAAAATAATAATAATAAAAGTGCGACAAATTGAAAAATACAACTAAAGCGAAGGGGTGGGACGGGGGGGGGACTAGAAATGGTGGCCTAGTGGGCGGACTCAGCTCGGGTCAAAGGCCAGCGAGAAGAGGTAGGTCTTAAGGAGGGTTTTGAAGACCCCTAAACTAATCAGTCGTCATGGAAATTAAAACAAACAAGGGTTCACAAAAACAGGAACAATGGAGTCCAAAACTAACAAAACATAACTAAACAAAACATGATCTAGACCACAGATCATGACACTCTCAAATTTTTTAATGTATGACTATATATACTGTATATATATATAAAATTACATATGTTTGTTTACCGGTTTCCCACCTTTTTTTGTAAGTTGGCAGACCCGTCAGCGATCCTGTCTCCCTGTAATGTTTGGGATTGTGCTGAAAATCTCAATTTCCCCTCGGGGATTAATAAAGTATTTTTGATTCTGATTCTGATGTACATCGCTTCGGACTATCTGCTACAATAAAACATGAATGCAGATCATGTATAATATAGTTAATTGTTAAGTTTTTCCTATTGAAAAACAAAAAAGTCTGAGTGGAATACAACTGGTAAAACGTCAAAAAAGTACAAACCCTGTTTCCATATGAGTTGGGAAATTGTGTTAGATGTAAATATAAACGGAAAACAATGATTTGCAAATCCTTTTCAACCCAAATTCAATTGAATGCACTACAAAGACAAGATATTTGATGTTCAAACTCATAAACTTAATTTTTTTTTGCAAATAATAATTAACTTAGAATTTCATGGCTGCAACACATGCCAAAGTAGTTGGGAAAGGGCATGTTCACCACTGTGTTACATGGCCTTTCCTTTTAACAACACTCAATAAACGATTGGGAACTGAGGAGACACATTTTTTAAGCTTCTCAGGTGGAATTCTTTCCCATTCTTGCTTGATGTACAGCTTAAGTTGTTCAGCAGTCCGGGGGTCTCCGTTGTGGTATTTTAGGCTTCATAATGTGCCACACATTTTCAATGGGAGACAGGTCTGGACTACAGGCAGGCCAGTCTAGTACCCGCACTCTTTTACTATGAAGCCATGTTGATGTAACACGTGGCTTGGCATTGTCTTGTTGAAATAAGCAGGGGCGTCCATGGTAACGTTGCTTGGATGGCAACATATGTTGCTCCAAAACCTGTATGTACCTTTCAGCATTAATGGTGCCTTCACAGATGTGTAAGTTACCCGTGTCTTGGGCACTAATACACCCCCATACCATCACAGATGCTGGCTTTTCAACTTTGCGCCTATAACAATCCGGATGGTTCTTTTCCTCTTTGGTCCGGACGTCCACAGTTTCCAAAAACTATTTGAAATGTGGACTCGTCAGACCACAGAACACTTTTCCACTTTGTATCAGTCCATCTTAGATGAGCTCAGGCCCAGTGAAGTCGACGGCGTTTCTGGGTGTTGTTGATAAACGGTTTTCGCCTTGCATAGGAGAGTTTCAACTTGCACTTACAGATCTAGCGACCAACTGTAGTTACTGACAGTGGGTTTCTGAAGTGTTCCTGAGCCAATGTGGTGATATCCTTTACACACTGATGTCGCTTGTTGATGCAGTACAGCCTGAGGGATCGAAGGTCACGGGCTTAGTGATTTCTCCAGATTCTCTAAACCCTTTGATGATATTACGGACCGTAGATGGTGAAATCCCTAAATTCCTTGCAATAGCTGGTTGAGAAAGGTTTTTCTTAAACTGTTCAACAATTTGCTCACGCATTTGTTGACAAAGTGGTGACCCTCGCCCCATCCTTGTTTGTGAATGACTCAGCATTTCATGGAATCTACTTTTATACCCAATCATGGCACCCACCTGTTCCCAATTTGCCCGTTCACCTGTGGGATGTTCCAAATAAGTGTTTGATGAGCATTCCTCAACTTTATCAGTATTTATTGCCACCTTTCCCAACTTCTTTGTCACGTGTTGCTGGCATCAAATTATAAAGTTAATGATTATTTGCAAAAAAAAAATATGTTTATCAGTTTGAACATCAAATATGTTGTCTTTGTAGCATATTCAACTGAATATGGGTTGAAAATGTTTTGCAAATCATTGTATTCCGTTTATATTTACATCTAACACAATTTCCCAACTCATATGGAAAAGGGGTTTGTATGTGTTTTCCATTTTTTGGTTGAAATCCTGTCCCTTTTAAAACGTTGACATTCCTACAATCACAAATTGGAAAAAAAAGCCTCTGAAACACTCTGAAAACGCTTCTATAAAGAGTAATAGTGGGTCCCCCAGCCAAAGCAATTAAGAATAAATGATTGTGCAAATATGATAAATATTGTACAAGTAGGACGACACTCGGATTTCACAACGCAACAGTAGTTCCAAAGTACTTCAACATCAATTCGGTAGCATACAGTATCATCTCGGCCTCCTCTCAGCTCTTATCTGACTCAGCTTACAGTTTTTCTCTATTAAGAATACAGTTTGGAAGGTGAAAATCCTCACCCTAGCAATTAGCAAATTCCTCTCTTGTTGACATTCCTGTCTCATCTTTTTCAGATTCTGGAAATTCCCTGCACCTTACTTCATGGGTGTGATTAACGAACAGACACGACTCTTGCGTGTCACCTCCTACACGAGGCCAAGTCTTTCAATTTTTCCCATGTTTGTTAAGCTGTTTTTAGAATTGTGTCAATATTGCTGCTACGTTGATAATCGACTTGCTCCGATACACAAATAAAGATAGTGTGGTATTCTGTGTCTCAGCTCACTTTTAGCAACATTTCCAATGTTTTTGTTTTTCATTCCACTAATACACCTCTATGGTCCTCCAATTATGGCTTGCTATTCTCCCCTACCAACCATAAACAAGTGACCTCACATTCGCAGTCTTATTAATCTCGCCAAGCATTTAGGTGGACATCTTGTCCCATTTTGGATTGTTGTTCTGTCAACATTAGCATTATTTTCCCAGCTACAGTATATCCCACATCTAAGTCCTCAAAAGCAGTGGTCCAAGGACCCCCTAGCGGTCGCAGAACCACTGTTACTGCAGGGGGTCATGACAATTTTTCGGCGATTAGACTTTTTAAAAAATATAATTATTTTCTATACATTGATCCATTTTCTACTGCTTCTGCTTGTCCCTCACAGGGTGGCGAAGGGGCCAGAGTCTATCCCAGCTTCACTTGGTCGAAAGGCAGGGTACACCCTGTACAAGTCGCTACCCCATCACAGGGCCAATTTAATTTTTTTTATAGTCAAATTTTTCTTTTATTACTACAAAACCCAAAACCAGTGAAGTTGGCACGTTGTGTAATTTCTCTGCCTTCTTGTTTTCAAATGCACTGCTTGCTTATCTGTTTTTTTATCCAGTGCTTTCAGGCTCTTATTTCTACTTTATCTATGTTTCTGTTTTATCTAGTGTGTGTCATGATTCATTTCTATTTAAATTTTTTATTATATATTCTTACTTTCTATTTTTATTTTCAATACTTTGCAGCACTTTGAGATTTTAAGAAATGTAAAGTGCGTAACAAATGCAATTCATTATTATTATTATTATTAATTCGTAAATAAAAACAGAATACAATGATTTGCAAATTCTTTTCAACCCATATTCAATTTAATAGACTGCAAAGACAAGATACTTAACGTTCGAACTGGTAAACTTTGTTTTTTGCAAATATTAGCTCATTTGGAATTTGATGCCTGCAACATGTTTAAAAAAAAGCTGGCACAAGTGGCAAAAAAGACTGAGAAAGCTGGGGAATGCTCATCAAACACTTATTTGGAACATCCCACAGGTGAACAGGCTAATTGGGAACAGGTGGGTGCCATGATTGGGTATACAAGCAACTTCCATGAAATGCTCAGTCATTCACAAGCAAGGATGGTTTGTGAACAAATATGTGAGCAAATTGTTGAACAGTTTAAGAACAAAATTTCTCAACGAGCTATTGCAAGGAATTTTGGGATTTCACCAGAATCTGGAGAAATCCCTGTACGTAAGCGGTAAGGCCCGTCCCGTGAGCTTTGAGCCCTCAGGCGGTACTGCATCAAAAACTGACATCAGTGTGTAAAGGATATCACCACATGGGCTCAGAAACACTTCAGAAAACCACTGTCAGTAACTACAGTTTGTCGCTACACCTGTTAGTGAAAGTTAAAACTCTACTATGCAAAGTGAAAGCCATTTATCAACAACACCCAGAAACGCCGCCGGCTTCGCTGGGCCCGGGTTCATCTAAGATGGATTGATGCAAAGTGGAAAAGTGTTCTGTGGTCTGGCGAGTCCACATTTCAAATTGTTTCTAGAAACAATTTCCTGTTTGGTCCTCTGGAAAAGAACCATCCGGATTGTTATAGGCGCAAAGTTCAAAAGCCAGCATCTGTGATGGTATGGGGGTGTATTAGTGCCCTATACATGGGTAACTTACACATCTGTGAAGGCACCATTAATGCTGAAAGAAACATACAGGTTTGGAGCAACATACTGTATGTTGCCATCCAAGCAAAGTCTTTTTCATGGACGCCCCTGCTTATTTCAGCAAAACAATGCCAAGCCACGTATTACAACAGCGTGGCTTCATAGTAAAAGAGTGGGGATACTAGAGTGGCCTGCCTGTAGTCCAGACCTGTCTCCCATTGGAAATGTGTGGCGCATTATGAAGCATAAAATACAATCGTATTGGGTTTTGTAACAAGAATCCTTCAATTGACTGTAATTTCCGGTTCATAAATTGCTACTTTTTTTTTTCACCCACGCTTTGAACTTTGTGCCTTATACAGTGCTGCGGGAAAATGTATGGATTTTCCAAGTTCACAAGCTTAACATGCCTCCAATAGATTTAGCCTTGTCAAATCAGATCCATACTGCCGAACGGGTCACGGTGGAACAGTGTCAATGTGTGAGTGTGTTTTATTTAACAATTTGTGTGTTACTAGTGTTGCTACCATTAAATTCTAAGTTAATGATTATTTTCAAAGAAAATATTCAGTTTCTCAGTTCGAACATTAAATATCTTGTCTTTGCAGTCTATTCAATTGAATACAAGTTGAAAAGGATTTGCAAATCATTGTATTCTTTTTTTTATTTACCATTTACACAACGTGCCAACTTCACTGGTTTTGGGTGTTGTCATTTCAATGTCCTTGACTACTCGGGCTGGGTATCAAAGCCACTTTCCAAAATCGATTCAATTTTATATCATAAAGTTCTAAATCGATTAAATACAATTTGATTAATTTAGATAAACATTGAACATTTCTCAAACCTGTTACGAAATAAAAAAGCATTTAGATTTTTCTCTTCACCATAAACAGTGTTCTTAATAATGGCGATAAGAGATGTCCGATAATATCGGGCTGCCGATATTATCGGCCGATAAATGCTTTAAAATGTAATATCGGAAACTATCGGTATCGGTTTCAAAAAGTAAAATGTATCACTTTTTAAAACCCCGCTGTACGGAGTGGTACACGAAAGTAGGGAGGAGTACAGAGCGCCAATAAATCTTAAAGGCACTGCTTTTGCGTGCCGGCCCAGTCACATAATACCTACGGCTTTTCACACACACAAGTGAATGCAAGGCATACTTGGTCAACGGCCATACAGGTCACACTGAGGGTAACCGTATAAACAACTTTAACACTGTTACAAATATGCGCCACACTGTGAACTCACACCAAACAAGAATGACAAACACATTTCGGGAGAACATCCGCACCGTAACACAACATTAACACAACAAAACAAATACCCAGAACCCCTTGCAGCACTAACTCTTCCGGGACGCTACAATATATATACCTGCTAACCCCTACCAACCCCCCTCCCACCTCAACCTCTCTCAGGGAGAGCATGTCCCAAATTCCAAGCTGCTGTTTTGAGGCATGTTTAAAAAAATAATGCACTTTGTGACTTCTATAATAAATATGGCAGTGCCATGTTGGCATTTTTTTCCATAACTTGAGTTTATTTATTTTGGAAAACCTTGTTACATTGTTTAATGCATCCAGCGGGGCCTCACAACAAAATTAGGCATAATAATGTGTTAATTCCACGACTGTATACATCGGTATCGGTTGATATCGGAATCGGTAATTAAGAGTTGGACAATATCGGAATATCGGATATCGGCAAAAAAGCCATTATTGGACATCTCTAATGGCGATATATAATAACTGTGTTAACAAGGCCGTTACTTTTACTTGTAACGAGTAACCTAATTATTCACTTTTAGGGCTGTTACAACGCCGTTAGCAGTAGCTTGATGTAACATGGAACTATACTTTTGATGTGGTTTCATGTTCAATGCAGGAAATATGTTTTTACGAGTGAAAGCAACACCACACTAAAATGAAATTGATACCAAATAGGAAGAGGCACCATCACGGGACGGCGTGGCGAAGTTGGTAGAGTTGCTGTGCCAGCAATCGGAGTGTTGCTGGTTACTGGGGTTCAATCCCCACCTTCTACCTTCCTAGTCACATCCGTTGTGTCCTTGGGCAAGACACTTCACCCTTGCTCCTGATGGCTGCTGGTTAGCGCCTTGCATGGCAGCTCCCGCCATCAGTGTGTGAATGTGTGTGTGAATGGATGAATGTGGAAATACTGTCAAAGCGCTTTGAGTACCTTGAAGGTAGAAAAGCGCTATACAAGTATAACCCATTTATCATTTATAATCACAGACACAGCAGACAACAACGTACCCACACGTACACAATGGGAATAACCATGAACAACACATCAATCATTGAAGTGACAAACCTGCCATCCAAACAATACACCGATTGTTGACAGCCATGGAAGCTCATTCAATCTCCTTATTAACCAGAGGTAACATAATCCGGTTAAAATATTCAAAAGATCTGGGGCCGTATTCATCAAGCTTCTTAGAATTACTCCTAGGAAGTCTGCTAACAGTTGACTTATGAGTAAAGAAATTATTCGCTGAAAGCTGCACTTAAAAGTTAGTTATCAAGCGTCTTACTCACACTTTCAGCGAAGTGTAGGACTGAATCTTAAGTGTCACACTCAGAGCTGAATCACGACATTACTATGTGCCGTAAACGGAATTTTAGGTGACGTCATTTCTGTGTCCATAGAAATGACCAATCACGGAAGAGAATCCCTTGTCTAAGAATAAAGAAATATCTTAAAAATATTTAAATGGACAATGGGAGTGTATATTTTGACAATAAACTACAAAATAATACAAAACAAAAAAACAATATTGGCAATGAATCAAAAATAAATGTTTACTTTTCTTTCCAATTCATTACTTAGATATCGAAGCATTGTGATGACCTTTAGTTCTGCTGTGAAAGCTCTGCTGCGTGATGTTGCTGATGAGATGACGCCCCTTATTAAATCTGTGACAAAAATAATACCCGCTCTGTCTAAACCATACCGTTTGATCAGCTGCTCGTCATCAAACAAAGCCAGGACATCCTTCCGCTCCCTGAACGTTCGCGCACGTCTTTCTCGCCTCAGTGCCATCCCCCGCTGGCAACTCCTAACCACTTAGGACACCTCTGAAGGTCTCTTAAATATCGTGGAGAGTAGGAGTGATTCTTAGACTTAAGAAAGTTGATAAATAGCTTTTATTCTTAAGTTTGAGAGTAGGACTAAATGTCGCAAATTCTCAGGACTTAAGTGTAAAATGGCACTCTAAGATGCTTGATAAATATGGCCCCTGATGTCTCAGTCGACAAAATCCCGCTGCTAACTGCTAAAGGAAACCCTTGACGATGTCACAAGTCACTAAGCAACAGGCCCCACCTTTTAAAACACGTCTCTCAACTGCATATGTAGTAGGGGACGGCGTGGCGCAGTTGGGAGAGTGGCTGTGCCAGCAACCTGAGGGTTCCTGGTTGGATCCCCAGCTTCTACCAATCTAGTCACGTCCGTTGTGTCCTTGAGCAAGACACTTCACCCTTGCTACTAATGGTTCGTGGTTAGCACCTTTCATGGCGGCTTCCGCCACCAGTGTGTGAATATGTGTGTGAAGTTGTGTGTGAATGGGTGAATGTGGAAATAGTGTCAAAGCGCTTTGAGTACCTTGAAGGTAGAAAAGCGCTATACAAGTATAACCCATTTACCATTTACCATGTAAGATATTGGAAGTTTTTTTTTTTGGAAAGTAATTTCCCTAGTAATTAATTACATGTATTACAGGGAGAGCCTGTAATACCTGAGGGTTCCTTGTTCGATCCCCACCTTCTACCAACCTCGTCACGTCCGGTGTGTCCTTGAGCAAGACACTTCACCCTTGCTCCTGATGGGTCGGGGTTAGGGCCTTGCATGGCAGCTCCCGCCATCAGTGTGTGAATGTGTGTGTGAATGGGTGAATGTGGAAATAGTGTCAAAGCGCTTTGAGTACCTTGAAGGTAGAAAACCGCTATACAAGTACAACCCATTTACCATTTATTAAAGAGTAATTCATGTGCCCTGTTTTTGCACACTGTCAGAATCTGGTGCAATTGACCCGCTGGGCCTAGAAGTAAAGCTAACGTGGTATATGAGAAAGGTATATGATCAAACTCTGTGCATACCTTAGGAAGCTGCCTTACTTTTTATTGGTGTTTGTTTTGAAAGCCAGTTTTAAGGCTCTCTGTCAAGATTAGGTGAGTAACAACTTTGTCTGAACTCACAGTTGACTTTTGTGACCTTTTGCCCCAATGGCCGAACGCAGTGACTCAAGCGCATGTTTTTTTTTTGGTTGCATAAAACGTCAACAGGGGCAACATAAACACAAACATAAGAATGCAGAGGCTGTCGCACATGTCTTTGCGCACAAATCTTCTTCCTATATCTGACATGGGGGTTGACTCGTTTGGTATTATAGGTTCTTGGGACAGAAGCCTGCAGAGACCTGGGTGGTCTCAATCGTTTCTTATCTCTTCTAAGCCAGAAAGGGCAATAAGCATCCGGAAAAAACAACAACACTGAAACGTTAGAACACACTATTCAATTCTTGTTAGCTTCCCAAACTTTGTCAAGATGCAACTGTGTTTACTATATAGCATGTTTTGGATACATGCCAGCTAATACTGAGATTCTTAGAGTGAAGAGAGTCAGATTCACATTAATTACAAATCCAGTGTTTTTCCTTACTTTGTTCAAGCAAAGACCAAGTGAGAATATATTTAACCAGAAGTATCGTATTTTTCGGACTATGAGCCGCATCAAAGACCCTTTCATTTTCTCAAAAATCGACAGTGCACCTTATAACACGGTGCACCTAATGTACATATTAATTTGGGTTGTGCTTACCGACCTCGAAGCAATTTTATTTGATAATTCCATGCTCCCAAGCTTGTGGGAACAGTTTGGAGCGGGCCCCTTCCTCTTCCTCTTCCAACATGACTGTGCACCAGTGCACAAAGCAAAGTCCATAAAGACATGGATGACAGAGTCCGGTGTGGATGAACTTGACTGGCCTGCACAGAGTCCTGACCTGAACCTGATAGAACACCTTTGGGATTAATTAAAATGGAGACTGAGAGCCAGGCCTTCTCGACCAACATCAGTGTGTGACCTCACCAATGCGCTTATGGAAGAATGGTGGAAAATTCCTATAAACACACTCCGCAATCTTGTGGACATCCTTCCCAGAAGAGTTGAAGCTGTAATAGCTGAAAAAGGTGGATTAGGAATGGGATGGCACTTCAAGTTCATATGTGAGTCAAGGCAGGTGGCCAAATACTTTTGGCAATATAGTGTACATACTTACAGCATGTATAAAAAGAGTAATGGAGGTTTTTGACTATTTTTACCGGGGTTTATAAGCGGAATAGATCATATTTTTATTACCTGCATTGTTAGCTGCCTGATATGAGCATTTTTTTACTATTTAGAATACACAGAAAAGAGAATGACGTGTGTTTTTGTCTCATATTTGAATTGGGGGGAAAAAAGTGCTGTTTTTCTTTAACAATCATACGTAGCTCCCATACTGATTGGAGATTATTACCTATGTTTGCCGTAACCCGACGATAAAATGGTTCAATCCTATACATGCCAAAGGAACAACATAAACCAAAATATACAAACATTTAAAGGCCTACTGAAACCCACTACTACCGACCACACAGTCTGATAGTTTATACATCAATGATGAAATCTTAACATTGCAACACATGCCAATACGGCCGGGTTAACTTATAAAGTGCAATTTTAAATTTCCCGCGAAACTTACGGTTGAAAACGTCTATGTCTGATGACGTTTGCGCGTGACGTCGATGGTTGAAACGGAAGTATTGGGACACATTGTATCTCAATACAAACAGCTCTGTTTTCATCGCAAAATTCCACAGTATTCTGGACATCTGTGTTGGTGAATCTTTTGCAATTTGTTTAATGAACAATGGAGACTGCAAAGAAGAAAGCTGTAGGTGGGATCGGTGTATTAGCGGCTGGCTGCAGCAACACAACCAGGAGGACTTTGACTTGGATAGCAGACGCGCTATCCGACGCTAGCCGCCGACCGCATCGATGATCGGGTGAAGTCCTTCGTCGCGCCGTCGATCGCTGGAACGCAGGTGAGCACGGGTGTTGATGAGCAGATGAGGGCTGGCGTAGGTGGAGCGCCAATTTTTTTATCATAGCTCTGACGAGGTCCCGTATCTAAATTAGCTTCAATGGCGTCGTTAGCAACAGCATTGCTAGGCTTCGACAGGTGGCACAGCATTAACCGTGTGGTTACAGGTCCAGTGTTTGGTTCGGTGTCTCCTGATAGTAGTATTGTTGATTTTCTGTCTATCCTTCCAGTCAGGTGCTTATTTATTTTGTTTCTATCTGCATTTAAGCACGATGCTATCACATTAGCTCCGTAGCTAAAGTGCTTCGCCGATGTATTGTCGTGGAGATAAAAGTCACTGTGAATGTCCATTCCGCAATCTCGACTCTCATTTTCAAGAGGATATAGTATCCGAGGTGGTTTAAAATACAAATCCATGATCCACAATAGAAAAAAGAGAAAGTGTGGAATCCAATGAGCCCTTGTACCTAAGTTACGGTCAGAGCGAAAAAATATACGTCCTGCACTGCACTCTAGTCCTTCACTCATGTTCCTCATCCACAAATCTTTCATCCTCGCTCAAATTAATGGAGTAATCGTCGCTTTCTCGGTCCGAATCGCTCTCGCTGCTGGTGTAAACAATGGGGAAATGTGAGGAGCCCTTCAACCTGCGACGTCACGCTACTTCCGGTACAGGCAAGGCTTTTTTTATCAGCAACCAAAAGTTGCGAACTTTATCGTCGATGTTCTCTACTAAATCCTTTCAGCAAAAATATGGCAATATCGCAAAATGATCAAGTATGACACATAGAATGGATCTGCTATCCCCGTTTAAATAAAAAAATGGCATTTCAGTAGGCCTTTAATTATATTTTCTCATATGATCCGGTTACAGGATTGCGCTCTGATGTCAAAATAGTCTCCGCTATTACTCCAATTAATTGTGTACTTTGTATGACCATATGGGAGAGGAAGAGCGCAAGACATGGGAATGCAAGTGAAACCAAACAAACTCAGACCCATTTCTTCATCTCGAAACGTTAATAGTGAGAGGGGATGTTTAAGAAAGATTTACATGTGAGACGGGAATCTTTCCTGTGGGACACATTGGGCAGGAATGTGCCTAATGATGGCTTTCTTATATCACTTGGTACAGGCGATCACTTTCCCCCTTATGACTGACACACACAATAAAACCAACCATCCCACGGTTGGTATGCTTACACTTCCAAAAAAAAATGTTCACATGACATCCCCAATATACACGTTTAACTTGTGAGCAGACAATTCTTCTGCCAAGAAAATGGAGAAATAGATTTAAAAAAAAAAAAAGGCCACAGCCGTGACCCAAACAGGGCTGTGCTATCTTCAAACTTCTCAGAAACCACAACCACGGTGCTGGTTTGTCTGCGTGTGTGTGAAACCCTGCACTATCTATCAAGCCGCCTGTCTCTTCCTAATCAAAATTAATGGCGCTTTAATAGCCGGGACTGTTTCCTTCACTGTCACATTTGTGTTTAATTTCTAACCTAACATCCTTTTTTAGAAAAGGAGTCGAGGATTTATAGGCAATCTTTGTAGTTCATAATCACTCGAGGTGCCATCTCCACTTTGAGCTGTAACTTTAGCCTAAATGTTTTATCGCCCGTTCCTCCCGGCTCTTTATACAAGTCTCTCACACGATGTCTGCTTTGCTTAGTTCACAAAATAAGGTTCATTGGCAGGGCTAGGGGTTTACAAACCGTCCCTTGAAAAATGGAAATCAGCCTGTATTTAAAAACAAAAGTACACGTCCCGTCAATGAAAATGAGTGTACAATGTATAATGACAATAAAGGTCTATTCTATTCTATTGTAAAACTTAAAGATCCATAAGAGTAAAACCGTTATGGACGGCTAGAAGGCCGATCGGTAATTGTACTTCCGGTTGAAAGCTCGACTCTAAACAGAAGGACAATGCAGCATGCAGCGTGTGTCAATTGCCGTATTTTCCGGACCATAGGGCGTACCGGATTATAAGTCGCACTGCTGATGAATTGCCTATTTTCTAGGTTTTTTCATATATAAGGCGCACCGGATTACAGGGCGCATTAAAGGAGTCATATATTTATTTTTGTCTAAATGTAAAACACTTCCCTTGTGGTCTACATCAGTGGTCCCCAACCTTTTTGTAGCTGCGGACTGGTCAACGCTTGAAAATTTGTCCCACGGACCGGGGGGGGGGTTATGGTATTTATTTTTTATTTTTTTATTTTTGTCATAAAGAAATACAATCATGTGTGCTTACGGACTGTATCCCTGCAGACTGTATTGATCTATATTGATATATAATATATATATTGTGTTTTTTATGTTGATTTAATAACAAATATTTATTTTTTAATTTTATTTATTTATTTATTTGTATTTCTTTTGCGGCCCGGTACCAATTGGTACCGGTGGTTGGGGACCACTGGTCTACATAACATGTAATGGTGGTTCTTTGGTCAAAATGTTGCATAGATTATGTTTTACAGATCATCTTCAAGTCGCTTTCTGACAGTCGCTTCAGGATGCGCCGTTTTGTGGGCGGTCTTATTTACGTGGCTCACCTTCGGCAGCGTCTTCTCCCCGTCATCTTTGTTGTAGCGGTGTAGCGTGCAAGGACGGGAGTGGAAGAAGTGTCAAAAGATGGAGCTAACTGTTTTAATGACATTCAGACTTTACTTTAATCAATAACGGAGCAGCATCTCCTCATCTTGCCGGAAATGTGTCCCGAGAACTCTCGAATAACTAAAGTTCCTTGGGTGAATAATGTAAACTCACTACACCGGTATGTTTTAGCGCTTTCATGGCGGATATAAGTAAGAACTTTTCACAACGTTATGTTAGAAATGGCAAGAGCGGAGGATGAATGAAGATAGAGAAAAAGAAGAAGCTTATCGACTACGGTGTCGGCACGGACTACAAAGGCGGACACGTGCACTTTTTCGGGACTTATGCAGATCCCAAATACAGATCAGCAGGAACCAGAAGGTAAGAAAAGTTGCTTTTGCATAATATTGCGAAACAAAACGGCAGATAATATGTCTTACCTTATACACACACCATAATAATACTTGTATGTTGAAGCACAGTACAATCCATCAAGCGGTGCGGCTTCATAGCTTACCAAAGTTGTACTAAAACATTTTGATCGATTTTTGAGCACCGTGTGTAATGTTCTTTATTTTCAACGGAACATATACAAGGTTGGAGTTGTTTACTTGAGTCATATTGCAGTCTACATGTATCTCTTATGTGTGACTGCCATCATATTGCAGTCCACACGTATCTCTTATAATTGACTGCCATCGACTGGTCACACTTATCATTTCACCATGTACCAAATAAAAAAGCTTCGAAGTCGTTTAGCAAAACCATAATTTTTCCATACATTAGGCGCACCGGGTTATAAGGCGTACTGTATTTGTTTTGAGAAAAAAAACAAGGATTTTAAATGCGCCTCATAGTCCGAAAAATACGGTAGATTCCATTTGGAAAAACTTGTCACATGCTAAGCCAATTGATACCAGCATGCCCGATATTTGCATGAATGAAAGCAAATACAATTCAAGGATACATCACATCGCTTTTAGTTGAGAATTTTTTCAAGCCGGCTCACATAATTTCGCCCTCGATAACTAAAACTGATAATTGTTCTATTTGTCTAGATCAGGGGTGTCAAACTCAAATACAGAGTGGGCCAAAGTTTAAAACTGAACAAAGCCGCGGGCTAAGGTTGAACAAATTAACCTCAGCTCCCGCCATCAGTGTGTGAATGTATGTGTGAATGGGTGAATGTGGAAATACTGTCAAAGCGCTTTGAGTACCTTGAAGGTAGAAAAGCGCTATACAAGTATAACCCATTTATCATTTATCATTTTAATAGGGACCCAAACAAGTTTTGCATTGAATATTGAACAAGCAAGGCTTATATAACTTTATAGTGACATGCAAAATCGAGTTTCAAATAATAATAATAATAATTAAAAAATATCAATGGCATATCAAATACAATTTAAATAAAAATGTAATGCTTCTTTTCTATTTGCAGCCTTCTGAGGTAAATATCAACATTAACTTTTTCCACAGGCTAATACATTTGAAAATAAAATAACAATGAATAAAACAACCATTCAGGACTTTAAACTGCTCAGGTTGCAACACACTCATCTAATTTGATGTGCCCAAGCCAGATACCTGCCATCTTTTCTTGGATGCTAGTTCTTTAATGTCGGGGCTCAGGCTTTGAGCTGAGGCAACTTTCATTATCGAACGAAGGTGTTCAACAGTCATATCTCGTACACCCAGTTCTAACATCGTTCAGACCCAGTCACAAGATATGTGCAGCTTCAGCACGCATACACAAATGAATGCAACGCATACTTCATCAACAGCGATACAGGTTACACTGAGGGTGCCAGTATAAAAAACTTTAACACTGTTAGAAATATACGCCACACTGTGAACCCACACCAAACAAGAATAAAAAACACTTTTCGGGAGAACATCCGCACCGTAACACAAGATAAACACAAAATAACAAATACCCAGAATCCTTTGCAGCACTAACTCTTTTGGGACGCTACAAAATACACCCCCGCTACCACCAAACCTCCCCCCCACACACACACACACCTTGTAGCGTCCCGGAAGATTTAGTGCTACAAAGGGTTCTGGGGATTTGTTCTGTTGTGTTTATGTTGTGTTACGGTGCGGATGTTCTCCCGAAATGTGTTTGTCATTCTTGTTTGGTGTGGATTCACAGTGTGGCGTATATTTCTAAAAGTGTTAACGTTTTTTATTTGGCTACCGTCAGTGTAACCTGTATCGCTGTTGATGAAGTATGCGTTGCATTCAATTGTGTGTGGGTGCAGAAGCCGCACTGACATGAAACTGGGCCAGCAGTCGTTTGACTAGCTGAAAAAAAAAAAAAAATTCGGGAGGAGTGCTGGAGTCACTCCCGGGAGGGTTGGCAAGTATTAGAAGTAGCGGTGAATGCGGTGTTACCGCGGCACTGCCGCAATGTATAATCGACGGTCCAGCTGTAGTGTTAATTTGATATTGCCTCAAGGGCCAAGTCAAATTACACGGCGGGCCAAATTTGGCTCATGGGCCAGAGTTTGACACCCATGGTCTAGATATTTGTCAAGATAGATAACATGTACCTTGCCACGTTGCCCACTTGCTTAGTCTTCTCTGGATTAAAATAGCAGAGTTTGAAGTGAAGGGAATTTTTAAATTGTAAATATTCAGCTCCTAGGTATTGGTCTTTAAGGCTTTTACCGAACAATTTTATGAGAAAATTCAATACAATTGGCCAATTTACAGTATTTTAAACACAACAAACCATTTATACAATCTAAAAAATGTAAGATCTCCGATGCAATACAGTCGTAATAGTTGAAGAAAACATTTAAATATACAAAAAAATAAAGAAACTAATTGTTATAATTGTTGTAATCCAAATTATTGTTTAGGCTTTTGTTAGCTAGAGCAGTGGTCTCCAACCACCGGTCCACGGCCCCGGTACCGGTCCGCGGACCGATTGGTACCAGGCCGCACAAGAAATTAGAAAAAAAAAAAAAAAAAAAAATTTTTTTTAAAATGAAATGAACATAAAACACACAATATATACATTATATATCAATATAGATCAATACAGTCTGCAGGGATACAGTCCGTAAGCACACATGATTGTATTTATTTATGTAAAAAAAACAAAAAAAAACTCCCCCCCACGGTCCGTGGGACAAATTTTCAAGCGTTGACCGGTCCGCAGCTACAAAAAGGTTGGGGACCACTGAGCTAGAGGACTAGTTGTTAGTCTAGACCAAGGGCCGGTAACCCAAAACGTTGAAAGAGCCATATTGGACAACATTTTTTTTAAAGAAAAATCTGTCTGTAGCCGCAAAAAATTAAAAGCCGTATTTAAGTCTTATAACGAAGGCAACACATGACGCAAGTGTCTATATTAACTATAATAGCTCACTATGTGTCGCAGGCTGAAGCAAATCTTCATTTACAGAAATGTTGAAATGTAATATTTATTCTACACATTAGAATTAGAAACCATTAGTAAATAACAGGCTACTCAAAAGGTGAAATAACTCCTGGAAATTACTGGCTTTTAATGACCAAAATTATAGATGTGTTTGTCCAAGTTAAAGGAAACGGCAGGCTGTCTTTTTCTAATAGATTTATTACAATCCTTTGCAAGCTGTGTAAATATTACATTTATTTTATATTGCTACTATGGTACATTTTAAGTCTACTTTATACCTGCATGATCCTTTCCATCCTTACACTTTCCATCCTTTGTAACTGAGGTACTGTGTGGAACAATTTCCCTTGTGGATCAATGAAGTTTGTCTAAGTCTAAGCTCAGTAACGTTTGCTGTGGTCTGGAACAACATGGCACACAAACAACTATCTGAAATGCAGCCAATATTACATACAGATAATGTGTCATGAGACATGCAAAACTAAATTATATACAAAGAGGATAAAAGTAAAGGATATTAAAATGAGATCAAATATACCTACAAATGAGGCATGATGATGCAATATGTGCATACAGCTAGCCTAAATAGCATGTTAGCATTGATTAGCTTGCAGTCATGCACTGACCAAATATGCCTGATTAGCCCTCCAACAAGTCAATAACATCAACAAAGCTCACCTTTGTGCATTCACCCACAGTATGAAACTTTTGGTGGACAAAATGAAACTAAGAAGAAGTGGAAGAGTTTACATGTAAACAAACTGTTGCGTCACAGTCCACACTATGGTGAGTTCAAGAACTGCCAAAATTAGGACAAAACGATGTCCTCTCATCAGTGAAGCATATACACAAACATATTAAACAGTGGGCTTTCTAACAATTGGGAATGTTTGTGCCATGTTTGTCCTCAAATAAAAAACATACTAAAACAGAACAAATATTTTTCCCGCCATCTTTTTCCATTTTTGATCCTTATTTGGAAATGCTACAGGAAGCCACAAGGGCTCTCTATTGCTAGCAATAAATTCCTATTGGGGTTGTCACACATAAAGTCAAACCTGATGTCAGGCCAGTCTAGTACCCACACTCTTTTACTACGAAGCCACGTTGTTGTAACACGTGCAGAATGTGGCTTGACAATGTCTTGCTGAAATAAGCAGGGGCGTCCATGAAAAAGACGCTGCATGGATGGCAACATACATTTGCAAAAAATAACAAAGTTCATCAGTTCGAACGTTAAATATCTTGTCTTTGCAGTGCATTCAATTGAATATAAGTTGAAAAGGATTTGCAAATCATTGTATTCTGTTTGTATTTACCATTTACACAACGTGCCAACTTCCCTGGTTTGGGGTTTTGTACATTTTAACATTCTTAAGTTAAAGTTCATACTAATTCATAGATGTTATTTTATTATGTAAAAAGGTCAATAAATGATTCTATATCATTGTAAACGCTTTGAAGTGGGAAAGGGGTAGGATTAAATAAGCTTTGCTTCTTCCTACTCCTTTTCGGGCATGATGTAAAATGAAATGATATGAAATTGTGTGACGTATTAAGATGTAAGTGTGTTCATGTTCGAAATAAACTAAAGAAAGAAAGAAAGTTAAAGTTAAAGTACCACTGATTGTCACACACACACTAGGTGTGGTGAAATGACTCTCTGCATTTGACTAGAGATGTCCGATAATGGCTTTTTTGCCCATATCCGATATTCCGATATTGTCCGACTCTTAATTACCGATACCGATACCAACCGATACCGATATATACAGTCGTAGAATTAACACATTATTATGCCTAATTTTGTTGTGATGCCCCGCTGGATGCATTAAACAATGTAACAAGGTTTTCCAAAATAAATCAACTCAAGTTATGGAAAAAAATGTTCTCCCGAAATGTGTTTGTCATTCTTGTTTGGTGTGGGTTCACAGTGTGGCGCATATTTGTAACAGTGTTAAAGTTGTATATACGGCCTCCCTCAGTGTGACCTGTATGGCTGTTGACCAAGTATGGCTTGCATTCACTTATGTATGTGAAAAGCCGCATATATTATGCTGTCTGTATGGGAGGAAAAGCGGACATGACGACAGTTTGTAGAGGACGCTAAAGGCAGTGCCTTAAAGGCACGCCCCCAATATTGTTGTCCGGGTGGAAATCGGGAGAATGGTTGCCCCGGGAGATTTTCAGGAGGGGCACTGAAATTCGGGAGTCGGGAGTCTCCCAGGAAAACCAATACAGATAATTTCCGATATTACATTTTAAAGCATTTATCGGACGATATTATCGGCCCTCTCTACATTTGTCCCATCCCCTTGTTCCACCGCCTGGGAGGTGAGGGGAGCAGTGAGCAGCAGCGGTGGCAGCGCTCGGGAATCAAAATGATTGTGGTACTTATTGCGCTAAATCTGGGACCTCAGGTCCTATAGATGTGTGCCATCTCCCAGTGAAGGTGGTTGTCTCAAATTTTTAGAGTATATTTGATACCTCATTATCTTTATCTTACAATGAGTAGAAAAATGAGAGAAAACAAGCCAACACTTAAAAATCCAACCTAGTGCAGAAATGACTAGTGAAAGATGTTTTGATGATGAGCAACTCACACTGGAGTTTTCCAGCCCCACTGTAAGCCCAGATTTTCTTACCTATATAAATGTTTTTTTTTTTCTGAAAGGAAGCCCCCTAGCCATTCATTCCGTTATGTCATAGTTCTAGCAGCATGGGGCAATTTTTTGGGGGGAAGTACCTGCGTCAACACTTGAAAGCAATGTGCGATATTTGTCGTCACGTGTGGCCTAATTTCCCCGAAGTGATGCCCGACTGCAGTCCAAACAAACATAATGAAGAGGAAAAACGGCGAGGTGCAGTAGCCTGACTAACATCTCCACATGGAACTGCTTGAGTGTGACCCGGGGTTCAACTACGCCAGGAGAGGAGGATAATAGATGCTGCTGTTAGAGATAATGTGCAGCTCATGCATGGCCACTATTGTGTTACTGTTGACTTCCAGGATTTTGAAACACTTGCAGCTGTCTGACCCTCAACCCCTTGTAGCTACCTCAGTCTGGGTGCATGTACAAGACTTCATGTTTTTTTTAATGTAGTTTATACATTTAATTTACATCATTAATTTAACTGGACAAAAAGGTGTGGGCCAACTAGATCTAACCGTTGAAACTTGTCTTTCTTTAAGTTCTTGGCATTATACAAACCCCGTTTCCATATGAGTTGGGAAATTGTGTTAGATGTAAATATAAACGGAATACAAAGATTTGCAAATAATTTCCAACCCATATTCAGTTGAATATGCTACAAAGACAATATATTTGATGTTCAAACTGATAAACTTTTTTTTTTTTTGCAAATAATCATTAACTTTAGAATTTGATGCCAGCAACACGTGACAAAGAAGTTGGGAAAGGTGGCAATAAATACTGCTAAAGTTGAGGAATGCTCATCAAACACTTATTTGGAACATTCCACAGGTGAACAGGCAAATTGGGAACAGGTGGGTGCCATGCTTGGGTATAAAAGTAGATTCCGTGAAATGCTCAGTCATTCACAAACAAGGATGGGGCGAGGGTCACCACTTTGTCAACAAATGCGTGAGCAAATTGTTGAACAGTTTAAGGAAAACCTTTCTCAACCAGCTATTGCAAGGAATTTAGGGATTTCACCGTCTACGGTCCGTAATATCATCAAAGGGTTCAGAGAATCTGGAGAAATCACTGCACGTAAGCAGCTAAGCCCGTGACCTTCGATCCCTCAGGCTGTACTGCATCAACAAGCGACATCAGTGTGTAAAGGATATCACCACATCGGCTCAGGAACACTTCAGAAACCCACTGTCAGTAACTACAGTTGGTCGCTACATCTCTAAGTGCAAGTTAAAACTCTCCTATGCAAGGCAAAAACGGTTTATCAACAACACCCAGAAACGCCGTCGGCTTCGCTGGGCCTGAGCTCATCTAAGATGGACTGATACAAAGTGGAAAAGTGTTCTGTGGTCTGACGAGTCCACATTTCAAATTGTTTTTGGAAACGGTGGACGTCGTGTCCTCCGGACCAAAGAGGAAAAGAACCATCCGGATTGTTATAGGCGCAAAGTTGAAAAGCCAGCATCTGTGATGGTATGGGGGTGTATTAGTGCCCAAGGCATGGGCAACTTACACATGGGTTGAAAATTAAAATCAATGTATTCCGTTTATATTTACATCTAACACAATTTCCCAACTCATATGGAAACAGGGTTTGTACTTGGAAAAGGATTTACAGTTGTCAGACTGGATTATAAGGCGCACTGCCGATGAGCGAATCTAGTCAGGTTTTTTTCATACAAAAGGCGCACCGGATTATAGGGCGCATTAAAGGGGTCATATTATTATGATTTTTTTCTGAATTGAAAACACTTCCTTGTGGTCTACATAACATGTCATGGTGGTTCTTTGGTCAAAATGTTGCATAGATTATGTTTTACAGACCTGACAGTCGCTTCAGGATGCGCCGTTTTGTGGGCGGTCTTATTTACGTGGCTCACCTTCGACAGCGTCTTCTCCCCGTCGTCTTTGTTGTAGCGTGCAAGGAGTGGAAGAAGTGTCAAAAGATGGAGCTAACTGTTTTAATGACATTCAGACTTTACTTAAATCAATAACGGAGCAGCATCTCCTCATCCGTGGCTCACTAGTGCAACAACAACAACGGAAATGTGTCCCGTGAAAAACCGCCCGACCGGAACTCTGTAATAATGAATTATGTAAACTCACTACACTGGTAGTTTTTAGCGCTTTCATAGCGAGATATAAGTTAGAACTTTACACTACTTTATATTAGAAATGGCAACAGTGGAGGATGAATGTCACATAACAAGAAGATAGAGAAAAGGAAGAAGATTATCGACTACGGACTACAGTGGCGGACTTGCGCAAATTTTCAGGACTTATGCAGATTCCAAATAAAGATCAGCAGGTACCACAAGGTAAGAAAAGTTGGTTTTGCCTAATATTGCGAAACAAAACGGCAGATAATATGTCTGCTAATTGGGGCCATTTTGCGGTCCTTATACACACACCATAGTAATACTTGTATCTCTGACTATGGTAGCTGTAATGGGCCGACAATCCATCAAGCAGTGCGGCTTCAAAGTCATACTAAAACATTTTGACAAATTTTTGAGTGCCGTGTGTAATGTTCTTTATCTTCAATGGAACATGTAAAGTTTTGGTGTTGTTTACTTGCGTCATACTGCAGTCTACACGTCTCTCGTATGTGTGACTGCCATCTACTGGTCACACTTACCATTACACCATGTACCAAATAAAATTGCTATGACGTCGGTAAGGACAACCAGAATTATAAGGGTTATAAGGCGCACTGTCGATTTTTGAGAAAATGAAAGGATTTTAAGTGCGCCTTGTAGTCTGAAAATTACGGTACACAAGAAAGGAGGTGTGACTCCCGAATTGTCGCATGACATTTGGATGCCTGACTTCTTCATTTTGCATATGTTTCAAACGCTGGAAATCTGACAACTGTTTGAAAGTAACATCTACAACACTCCAGTGGATAATGACTGACAAAAAATGCATTTTGCCCTATTGGTTGTATTCCCCTGACGTCACGTCCGGGGAATACATGCAAGACTTAACTCTAAAGAATTAGTTGGCCACATGCGTGGACAGCACCTTTTAGCTCTTATTTCCAAAATTGTGTACACTACTGAATTGGGGTCTTATGGCCGCTTATGTGGACACTTATACTGCCATCTGGTGGTGTCAGAAGAGTATAAAATACAATGGAATTTGGAAAAAAAAGTGTAAAAATAAGAAGAACACGTTTGTTACTTATGGACTAAGTACATCATATCAAAATATGATTCTTAGTTTTTATTCTAATTAGGGTCCAATAAGCCCAAATAGCAAAGAGAAATAAAAAAAAGCACGTAAACAAACAGCTTGGGCCTTAAGAGGTTTTTAAAGTGGTGGTCAAGCGAGTGTCTGTTGTCAAGGCTTTCTGGATGGCATTTGACCTTTCTTGAAGACAAATGCCCGATGCGTCCGTTGCTTTAGGCAAGGGGTGTCTAACTCATTTTAGATCGGGGGCCACATGGAAAAAAATCTACTCCCAAGTGGGCCGTACTGGTAAAATCACGGCACGATAACTTAAAAATAAAGACAACTTCAGATTGTTTTCCTTGTTTGAAAATAGAACAAGCACATTCTGAAAATGTACAAAAAATAATGTTTTTTTGTTTTGTTTTTTTTTACAATTAGCTGTTGCGGTCAATAGTATATATATATACTTTATTTCTCGTCATTTATATTTTCTGAATAAATTATGTGATAATGTTCATCAGTCAACTCATTGGTGTTAATTTACAATCAAGATCAAAAAATTATATCAAAATCAAATTACAGGATGTTATGTATGTAGTTTGATAATTTTACTCGACTGATGTACTAACATCATGTGGTTTATTTTGTACATATGTAGCATAATCTACAAAGATGCAAATAATTGCTATTGCGACATCCAGTGGACACATTTAGAACAGCAGTTTCTTTCATTCAAAAATTTCAGGTTAATTTTTATACTTAGCAAACTCATCTCGCGGGTCGGATAAAACCTGTTCGCGGGCCTGATCCGGCCCTCGGGCCCTACGTTTGACACCCTGTTGGAACTATTCATATCACGAAAAGGATACAATATTATTCAGAGTTCCTCGAGAGGAATCAAGAAGGGTGAAAGAGTGCAATATTTTACCAAACAACGACGAGAAACAAGTGTGCAGTGATCACTTGGTTTAAGGTTTCACATGCTTTTACCATTTAGTATTTCCTATTTACGGATTGTGTTACGGATGGGTCGCATAGTAATGCGCTGGTCGTTTCCCTAAGATGCAGACGGAACTCCAGTAGCATTGTGCAGGTAGGAAAATTATGTATTTTCCATAAATCAGTCAGGAAATACAAATCAACAGAAAACCGTGTCGTTAGCGCGGAAGCTATGGCGAATCCTAAAACAGGAATCAATAGGAATACCAACGTAAATTGTTGCCGGCGCAAACAAGACAGCCAGCAATGAGTGTGGCGAAAGGCAGGAATAACTAGCTCTCTGATTAGTGCCCGGGAGCAGGTGAGCATCCCGAACACTAATAAGAGGCAGGTGAAAATAATCAGCACCCATGTCAACTAAGAAACACAAACCCAGGGGTACTGAAAACAGAACTAAGGGAGTCAAACTAAAATTAAACATCCGGGCAACGGATCATGACGTATTGTCTTCATAATATTTGTAAAGTATCTTGTTTCTGAGTTCTTAGTGTTTCATAAACGTCCAACTCGGCGAGGTTTAAATAAAAGGTAGCAAATGTGAGCAACACCTAAAAGGTTAAGCTTTTCCCCAAAGACAGCATTCATAAATAAAGCCTTCAGCACATTCACAACATTGACACCTATCGTTGTATTTTGATAAAGATGGAGAGAAAAAACACGCGTATTTGTAACGCATTGCCAAAACTTACTTAGCCATGAAGTTAGTGAGCTGTGATCACTTCTCCGTCTTCTTTCACAACCAGTGAGGTCTTCAGTGGTGTCTCCGGTTATCGTTACGAGTGGTTAACATAATGGGAAAATAAAAAACAATGAAGCAAGGCTATCGAGGGCTACTCGCAGTTTGTTTCCAAGGACGCGTCCCTGCAAGACGCAAAGTTAAATAATGAAATCCAACCTTACCAGAGCAAAAACAATACATTATTTATCCAGGATAGCCAATTTCTTTGACCCAGCCACACATAAAGAAGTTGTAGTGCTTTTCTAAGTTTGTATCTGTTTTGCTGGGACCAGCATCACACTGCAAAAAGTCAGTGTTCAAAAACAAGAAAAAAATAAAAATAAAAATAATTTGGGGTTTTTACTTGAACTAAGCAAAATGATCTGCCAATAGAACAAGAAAAATTGGCTTGTCAAGACTTTCTAAAACAAGTAAAATTAGCTAACCTCAATGAACCCAAAGATACCCTAAAATAAGTATATTCTCACTAATAACAAGTGCACTTCTCTTGGTAGAAATTGTTTTTAGACCTTTTTGCTTAATATGTTGAAAAATATTTTTTAATAAGTAAATGCTAGTGCCATTATCTTGACATAATGATATGCGCTCGGCATCATGATTTTTTTTTTCATGCTTGAAGTAAGAAATTATTACTTTAAAAAAGTAGTTTTATACTAGTGTTAATGACAAATCTGTTCAGTTGATATTCTAGTTTCAAGCATGTTTTACTCAATATAGGTCATAAAATCTCAGCAACAAGCTGTAATATCTTATTGAGATCATTTCGGACCAAAACCCTTAAAACAAGTAAAACACTAACATAAAATCTGCTCAGTGAGAAGAATTATCTTATCAGACAGAAAATAAGGAAATATCACCCTTATTTGAGATATTTAATCTTACTTAGATTTCAGTTTTTGCAGTGCAGATAGTTGGACATGTCTGAAAACACAGCTGACCTTGAAATCACTCGACAAATCTTTTTGGGAAAAATAAATAGGTTTTCGCTTCCATTATATAGTATGATTTTTTTTCCCCTCGTATCTGCTTTCATCGGTAATATCTATGCCCCTTGTGTACTCAGTTTGCACACTGTTTGCTGCACAGTAGCCATATTGGTTTGGTTGACCATCACTTCGTTAACGGTAAGTAAACAGGTAACAAAAAGTCCCATGACTGAATACAAAAGCTACAGTTGTACATTGGATTTCATATGCCACAATTTGTTTTGGGAAAAAAAATAAAAATATCCCAAAATGATCCCGGTTTTTGTATCAGTGATCATACAGACAAACACTGCGACTAACGAACTCCAGTCTTTTCTCAATTATCAGGCTAATTGGTTCCAAGCATGACCATACTATACACATTTCTGCTAAGTAGGATTATTATTTAATCAACTTTTTTCATAGTTACAGCAAAAAAACTGTTTATGGCTCTCTAAGTAGATTTTTAAACATTATTAGAGCCCTCAAAACAGGAAATAACACCCATATAATCACCTTTACACTTGTTTCATTTCTGTGAGAAGCCAACCTAAGCTATTCCTGGTCAAAATTCCTCAAATGCTCCCTCATGCTGCTGCTGCTCTTCGCCTATTGCTCAACAGACAGCAAGAAGTCGACTCGGTGAAATAAACAACATGAACATGCTCTTGGTGCACCGTTCTCATGGATAGGTTGGCCCTACTAGAAGAAGTGAAGTTGGCACGTTGTGTAAATGGTAATTAAAAACAGAATACAATGATTTGCAAATCCTTTTCAACCTATATTCAATTAAATGGACTGCAAAGACAAAATATTTAATGTTCGAACTGGTAAACTTTGTTATTTTTTGCAAATATTAGCTCATTTGATATTTTATGCCTGCAAAATGTTTAAAACAAGCTGGCACAAGTGGCAAAAAACACTGAGAAAGTTGAGGAATGCTCATCAAACACTTATTTGGAACATCCCACAGGTGAACAGGCTAATTGGGAACAGGTGGGTGCCATGATTGGGTATAAAAGCAGCTTCCATGAAATGCTCAGTCATTCACAAACAAGGATGGGGCGAGGGTCACCACTTTGTGAACAAATGTGTGAGCAAATTGTCCAACAGTTTAAGAACAACCTATTTTAACAAGCTACTGCAAGGAATTTAGGGATTTCACCATCTAAGGTGTGTAATATCATAAAAACGTGCAGAGAATCTGGAGAAATCATTGAATGCCCGTGACCTTCGATCCCTCAGGCGGTATTGCATCAAAAAGCGACATCAGTGTGTAAAGGATATCACCACATGGGCTCAGGAACACTTCAGAAAACCACTGTCAGTAACTACAGTTTCTCGCTACATCTGTAAGTGCAAGTTAAAACTCTCCTATGCAAGGCGAAAACCGTTTATCAACAACACCCAGAAACGCCGCCGGCTTCGCTGGGCCTGAGCTCATGTAAGATGGACTGATGCAAAGTGTACAAGTGTTTGACAAGTCCACATTTCCAATTGTTTTTGGAAACTGTGGACTTCTTGTCCTCCCGAACAAAGAGGACAAGAACCATCCAGATTGTTCTGGCGCAAGATTCAAAAGCCAGCATCTGTGATGGTATGGGGGTGTATTAGTGCCCAAGGCATGGGTAACTCACACATATGTGAAGGCACCATTAATGCTGAAAGGTACATACAGGTTTTGGAGCAACATATGTTGCCATCCAAGCAACGTTATCATGGACGCCCCTGCTTATTTCATCAAGACAAAGCCAAGCCACGTGTTACAACAGTGTGGCTTCATAGTAAAAGAGTGCGGGTACTAGACTGGCCTGCCTGTAGTCCAGACCTGTCTCCCATTGAAAATGTGTGGCGCATTATGAAGCGTAAAATGCCACAACGGAGACCCCCTCCCCGGACTGTTGAACAACTTAAGCTGTACATCAAGCAAGAATGGGAAATAATTCCACCTGAAAAGCTTAAAAAATTGGTCTCCTCAGATCCCAAACGTTTACTGAGTGTTGTTAAAAGGTAAGGCCATGTAACAGTGGTAAAAATGCCCATGCCAACTTGTTTTGCAAAATTCTAAGTTAATGATTATTTGAAAAAAAAATTTAAGTTTCTCAGTTCGAACACTAAATATGTTGTCTTTGCAGTCTACTCAATTAAATATCAGTTGAAAAGGATTTGCAAATCATTGTATTCTGTTTTTATTTACGACTTACACAACGTGCCAACTTCACTGGTTTTGGGTTTTGTATGATGCCACATTTGATAACTACTCTTTGTATTTTAGCTTTTACATTTTGTAATGAGATTAAATATTTGTTCTTGTCAGTGATGTTTTACCCTGTCTTTGTTGGCCAAATTGGAATTTTAAAAGAAGCAGTTCACACAAAACACTGCGGTCTTCCTACTGTAATTAGTTCAACACAAAACAGTTTTTATTTCAATTATTTTAGTAATCAATGGATTAACTGCATCATGAGTTTGTCCAATAAAAGTCAGATGAAGGATAACAGATACAAATCAAGGCAGCTAATCATTGTTTGCTGCCTTAACTCATAAAACATAAATTTCGGATTGTTATCACGACCATAAAGTGTGTATTTGTTGGATGGCCTATTTGTCATTTTAATCCAAGATCACGCTCACCCTTGTTTTTGAAGCTGAAATGTCAGACTAATCTGACCTGGTTACAATCCAGATTCTGCTATAAAAAAAATTTAACATAAAAATGTGCATTTTAACATGTTCAAATAGCTCTAGTATATCACTGCCAAATCTAACCAGATCAGGTTATGTCACGTGTGCTGAGCACATTGCCGTTTATTTCAAAGTTCTTGACCTAAAATGATGTCTCCAGATAAAATTTCCCCCAAAATAGATACAGTATTGATTTTAGGCTTGTTTTCTAACGGGTGTCGGCACATTTTGGAACGTACTCTGCATGCATCAGCCAGCTGACATCACCTACTGAAGACTTGAGGAAATTTCATATATTGTAGTATGTGTTTTGCCAGCATCTTCTTCCCCGAATCGCAATATTTTCTCGTAGAATTTGGAGGAATTATCAAATATGGCTACCAGCTGCATTGTTGCCGGTTCTTGCAATACAACTAAAGAAAGGGTGACTCAGCCTGCTTATATTTCCAAACTATGTACAAAACCCAAAACCAGTGAAGTTGGCATGTTGTGTAAGTCGTAAATAAAAACAGAATACAATGATTTGCAAATCCTTTTCAACCTATATTCAATTTAATAGACTGCAAAGACAATATACTTAACGTTCGAACTGGTAAACTTTGTTATTTTTTGCAAATATTACCTCATTGGGAACAGGTGGGTGCCATGATTGGGTATAAAAGCAGCTTCCATGAAATGCTCAGTCATTCACAAACAAGGATGGGGCGAGGGTCACCACTTTGTGAACAAATGCGTGAGCAAGTTGTCGAACAGTTTAAGAACAACATTTCTCAACGAGCTATTGCAAGGAATTTAGGGATTTCACCATCTACGGTCTGTAATATCATCAAAAGGTTCAGAGAATCTGGAGAAATCACTGCACGTAAGCGATGATATTACGGACTGCATCAAAAAGAGACATCAGTGTGTAAAGGATGTCACCACATGGGCTCAGGAACACTTCAAAAAACCACTGTCAGTAACTACAGTTGGTCGCTGCATCTGTAAGTGCAAGTTAAAACTCTACTATGCAAAGCAAAAGCCATTCATCAACAACACCCAGAAACGCCACTGGCTTTGCTGGGCCCAAGCTCATCTAAAATGGACTGATGAAAAGTGGAAATCTGTTCTGTGGTCTGACGAGTCCACATTTCAAATTGTTTTTGGAAACTGTGGATGTTGAAGAAGCCCACCGTTAGGTTCTTTTGCTGGTAATCAGCTTGTAGCTCACGGTCTACATTAATAATAATAATAATACCTGGGATTTATATAGCGCTTTTCTAAGTACCCAAAGTCGCTTTACATGTTAAAAACCCATCATTCATTCACACCTGGTGGTGGTAAGCTACTTTCGTAGCCACAGCTGCCCTGGGGTAGACTGACGCACATTACAGTGATTAGCAAGACGTACTGTTTGTGCTTTTAAGAGGTTTTGTGTTTGAGTCATTCAGCCGATGGCTCTAAATGTGCCAATATCCTCCCAACTTTACCTTAGTTCTTGGGTCAAATTGACCCGTACAAAATAGGACGAACCAAGCGAGGGGAGTGTAATTTGCAATGATCATTTGAATGATTCTGACTTTGAAGAATTAGGGCTTTGGTCAGAGTTTGGAAGGAAGAATGTTCAAATAATCAAGCCAAATTTGATTCTGAAGATTAGGAGCAACCTCGAGGGGCGAAAGATTGAATCTACAAAACAACATAGAAGATCAGACCCGGCGCTCAAAAATTACAGCAAAGAAGTCAAGCCACTGGTATTCTATCGTACGTCCTTCTACTGATCTTTTCCTCCAGATGCTTGAGGAAATTCTGAAAATGCATGAGGAAACAAATGCTATGTGTCTATAGAAGAGCGGGGAAATATGGAAATGGCGATTCTTTATGTTAACCATGTCTATTTTTTAAGTAATCATAGATCAGGGCAACAAAAACATCAACATAATAGTTGTTAAATACTCAAACACGTTGGGATTTTGGAATTGAGGTTTTTACATATTTTCTGAACATTCCGAACCCAGTTTGATGGAGCGTGACGATATCGAAAACTCCTGAGAATTTGCTTGCACTGCTGTTTATGATTCGTTGGAGGACTAGGCCTTTATGCAAAATGTATTTTCCTGGGTTGACCAAGATATGTTGGGGAAAACTATCCTCTAATGTTTCATGCACATAATAATAAAAATTATAACATATTTACTCAAATATATGTGGGTTCAGTATTTTGGAGGGTCACTCTGGAGTCACCTTGTTTGCTGAATATGGTAATATTCAGCTCAATAAGAAGACAATCGGTTCGAGCTATCTTGGATCAATGTTCACTTATTGATTTTACAGATGACAATATCTTTAGGATCTCCCCGTTCTAAAAGCTCATGTTTTTACTATGACTCACACTGACTCTTTGTTTTTTCTTCCCCTTGTCTTGGCTGGGGAATAAGATTTCCTATCGTTGAAAGTCCAGTTTGTGACTGTTCTAGGTCAGTTGATTTACAAAAGTCTTGTTGTTGTAGAAATTGAGCCATTAATGTTTCTCTTAATAACAACCTGCCTTCCGTTATTTTATTTTTTTACATTGCCTGTCCATATTAGGTTGGCAGAAGTTTGTCAACCAGAGACACGTACAGACAACCATTCACACGTGTGGCCAATTCAGATTCTCAAATTGATTCAAAGCCAAATCTCTTGACTATGATCGACTATGAATTGAGTTCAGAAAGGAAGTGACGCCAGAAGGACCGCGCCCCACACAGGAAGTGACGTCAGAAAGAACGCGCCACAGCCAGCTTCATAATACAGCGGTTTCGTAACTCGGAGTTAACCACTAGAAATATGGAGGTGAGTCATCCAGACATGCCCGTGTATCTTCTTCCGTCTGTACAGACGCATGTGGAAATCACACATGAATACCTTAAGAGAAAGCGATTGCAGCTATTTGGGATACAACACTTCTCAGACAGCAAGAGAACTTTAGAATGTCCAGGTCACCTGTGATTCTACTTACCGAAAAACTTTGTCCATTTGTCGAAAGAGAGTCAACGAGAATACGAGCTCCCGTGGATGTGATAAAAAAGGTAGCGTGTGCTTTGTATTACCTGGCCATCGAGTGAAGACTACGGAAAACATTGAATGCTTTTGGACTGGCAAAACAGACTGTATCAGTTATTGTCCGCCATGTATGTCACAGACTCAACATCTAGGTCCAGAGTATATACAGACAGATTAATCTAAAATGTTCTTTATCACATTTTTTACGTGTCTATTAAAGATTTAATTAATTTATGATGGCTCAGGTTTGATTCACTACAATAGGGCCCCACAGCGCACTGGATTCCAGTTAATTGAAATACCACAACACTGGATATTGTTCAGATAAGTTAAATTTAAGAACTTGCACACAAAGCAACACTGGAGGTGACTATGACATGAGCATTTTCCGTGCATGCGTATTAGGTCGCGATGCGCCGGCGGACGGAGTGGGCGAGAGGGTCTTAAACGGTGGCATTGTTGTGTGTGGACACGGATAAGGTTAGGTGGGATTTACCCTGGATAACCTTATCCGGCTTAGTGTAAATGGGGCCTCAGCGGCTTCTTGCTCTGTCAGAAGAAGAATTTAATGGCAGATTTCCTCATAAAATCCCATTGGCTTTTGTGGCGCATATGTAGCGGTTGTGTATTCACTCTTTCGGCTCCGTGTTTTTTTTCTACTGTTCCACCCAGGGCTCGAAACCAGGTCACCGGCATGAGAGACGAGCATGCTAACCACTGAGCAAAAAGCCTGAGCTATCAACTCGATAGTGGTGAGGTTTACCAATGTACACATTGCTCAGCCACACCGTCTGGCCACCGTTAAACAAAGCGTTAAACTTGCCTTAGAAACAAGTGGTAAGGTGTTTGAATCTTGATCATATTTGTCAAGACGTGGACTGTGGGTTGTTGTGTTTTCCCGGAACGCAAAGGAAAGTTGGCGCGGGCAAGGCGTGAATGTATGTACATATTTTATTTTAACACTATAACTACAAACATAAGAAGCAAACAAAAGGCGCGCACAATGGCGGAGAACAAACTTGACTAATGAAACCAAAGACTAGCACAAAGGCAATTAACTGTGAACATGAAACAAAAACACTAACTGTGGCATTAATAAACAAAACTTACATGCGATGACGTGAACAGGGCAGCATGGACTATGAAACAAGCAGCGTGAACTAAGCATGAAACCGTAAACATGGCATGAAGCAGAGTGAGGTCGCCAGAAAGACAGCCTGGCAACTGGAAGCTTAAATACTAGTGACATGATTAGTGACAGCAGGTGCGTGACTCAAAATGTGAAAACGTGAGACAGGTCCGTGACATGAGGATGTGAACCAGGTGAAACTAATGGTTGCTATGGTGACAAAGCAAGGGAGTGAAAACAGGAACTAAAAAGTGTCCACAAAACTTAACTAAACAAAACATGATCACAGACATGACAATATTTGAGTTAGGAAGGTCTCTAAATTTGTTTTAATGATAAAATTGTTTTGAACATTTTTTTGAACAATTTATTTCTGATGAATTTGTTTCATTACAAAACATGCATTCAATTAAAGCTACATTTTTTTTTAAAGTATAAAAATTATTTCACACAAAGTGTGAAAACATTTTTTTTTTTACGTTCCTAAGAACCAGCGAACTAAAACATAACATTTACTGCAGAAGACGCTGGTTTTCAGAAGGTTTAAAGGTTTCAAAACTCCAGGTATGGTATACCTACACTTTACCTGCAGATATTAATTCTGTGATAATGTGTCTCTAAGGCCCCGTTTACACTAAGCCGGATAAGGTTATCCAGGGTAACTCACACCTAACCTTATCCGTGTCCACACACTAAAATGCCCCCTCCGTCCGCCGGCGCAACGCAACCTAGTACGCATCTGCTCCAAGATCTCCAGTAGATGACTTTACTTTACTGTGAAGTTTTTTAAAATAGCTATATTGTAAATAGTTTGCTGTGCATTTTACATTTGTTAGCTGTGTTTTGTATGCAAGTTTTTAAATTAAAATGTATCTCCTTTGAACAATATCCAGTGTTGTGGTATTTCAATTAACTAGAATCCAGTGTGCTGTGGGGTCCTATCGTAGTGAATCACACCGGAGACATAATACATGAATCAAATTTTTCATCGACATGAGAAAGTACACGATGTGATAAACAGTTTGGGACACGAGGGGATGGTTCTATCTTTCAGCTGCGCGCTAATGGCGGAGTTAGCGAAGATGCGGGCATCACGCACGCTGCCTGGCCATTGCACAGTCACATCCATAAAGCAATATTTGTAGTCACACACTGCCTATCACGATCACATCCACGGAAGGAAGGGACCACATTTTCACAGATGACTGTTAGAAAGTTCTCTTGTCGTCTGAGATGTGTAGTATCTGAAATAGCTGCAATTGCCCGTTGCCTTCTCTTAAAGGACTATTGAAATTAGATTTTCTTATTCAAACGGGGATAGCAGGTCCATTCTATGTGTCATACTTGATCATTTTGCGATATTGCCATATTTTTGCTGAAAGGATTTAGTAGAGAACATCGACGATAAAGTTCGCAACTTTTGGTCGCTGATAAAAAAGCCTTGCCTGTACCGGAAGTAGCGTGACGTCACAGGTTGTGGAGCGCCTCACATCTGCACATTATTTACAATCATGGCCACCAGTAGCGAGAGCGATTCGGACCGAGAAAGCGACGATTTCCCCATTAATTTGAGCGAGGATGAAAGATTTGTGGATGAGGAAAGTGAGAGTAAAGGATAAGAGGGCAGTGGAAGTGATTCAGATAGGGAAGATGCTGTGAGATGCGGGTGGGACCTGATATTCAGCTGGGAATGACTAAGACAGTAAATAAACACAAGACATATATATACTCTATTAGCCACAACACAACCAGGCTTATATTTAATATGCCACAAATTAATCCTGCATAAGAAACACCTCCCCGTCCCGTCCATATAACCCGCCAATACAAATCAAACACCCGCACAACACACTCAATCCCACAGCCCAAAGTACCGTTCACCTCCGCAAAGTTCATACAGCACATATATTTCACCAAAGTCACGTACGTGACATGCACATAGCGGCACACATGTACGGGCAAGCGATCAAATGTTTGGAAGCCGCAGCTGCGTACTCACGGTAGCGCGTCTGCTATCCAACTCAAAGTCCTCCTGGTAAGAGTCTCTGTTGTCCCAGTTCTCTACGTGTTTGTGTTGCTTCAGCCGGCCGCTAATACACCGCTTCCCACCTACAGCTTTCTTCTTTGCTGTTTTCATTGTTCATTAAACAAATTGCAAAAGATTCACCAACACAGATGTCCAGAATACTGTGGAATTTTGCGATGAAAACAAACGACTTAATAGCTGGCCACAATGGTGTCCCAAAATGTCCGCTACAATCCGTGACGTCACGCGCAAAAGTCATCATACCGAGACGTTTTCAGCAGAATATTTCGCGGGAAATTTAAAATTGCACTTTACTAATCTAACTCGGCCAGATTGGCATGTGTTGCAATGTTAAGATTTCATCATTGATATATAAACTATCAGACTGCGTGGTCGGTAGTAGTGGGTTTCAGTAGGCCTTTAAGGTATTGATTTGTGATTTCCAAAAGTGCCTGTACACGTACAAGAAGGAGAAACACGGGCATGTCTGCATGATCCACCTCCATCTTTTGTTATGAAGCTGATTATGGCGCGTTCTTTCTGATGTCTCTTCCCGTGTGGGCGTGATCTTTCTGGCGTCACTTCCTCTCCGAACTCACTTGGTAAACGATCAATGCGTCCATACAAAGCTAATTGCCGGAGATTCAAGAATTACACGGCTGACTTGCTCTGGTCAAGATGCCACCCGAACGCCTCCTACCGGTCCATCCGACCGGGAGGAGGCCACGGGGAAGACCCAGTACACGTTGGGAAGACTATGTCTCCCGGCTGGCCTGGGAACGCCTGCTTAGGCTGCTGCCCCCGTGACCCGACCTTGGATAAGCGGAATAAGATGGATGGATGGATGGAAATACCCATGTAAAAATTTGTCCGAGGAGGGGAATTTTAAACGCTGGTTGAGTGTGGCTGAAACGGGGCTTAGGCTAAATAATTACTTGTTTAAGGGGTTAGACCAGTGGTCCCCAACCTTTTTGTACTTGCGGACCGGTCAACGCTTGAAAATTTGTCCCACGGACCGGGGATGGGGGGGTAGTAAAAAAACAAACATTTTTTAAATTTTTTTTTTTGTCTAAAGAAATACAATCATGTGTGCTTACGGACTGTATCCCTGCAGACTGTATTTATTTATATTGATATATAATGTATATTGTGTTTTTTATGTTGATTTAATAAAAAAATAAAACAAATACATTTTTTTTCTTTTTTTAATTTCTTGTGCGGCTGCGGCCCGGTACCAATCGGTCCACGGACTGGTACCGGGCCGCGGCCCGGTGGTTGGGGACCACTGGGTTAGACGACTTAGTGTAGACATGGCCTAAGGCTTTTTTGGTGGCCTTCTGTTTTATTTTTTGATTTTTTTTAACCATCATGTAACTATAAATTGTGATGTTTGACAGCTACTGACAAACTATGACAGTCTCTTTTAAGTTAGGAACTGCCTTAACACAAAGACATGGATCTAATTTGATGCTGCACAGGCCATCACTTAAGCTGAAGATTATTGTACCCAAACACAGGCTCATGTATGTCAAACAGTCATCTACAACCACATATGTTGAAATGTCACACACACACACACACACACACACACACACACACACACACACACACACACACACACACACACACACACACACACACACACACACACACACACACACACACACACACACACACACATTCTTGTATTTGTCACCTTCTTGAGACCTTCGAAAAATGCGTACCTCTTTAGGATCACCCTTTCTAGATATATAAAGATTTGTATTTACAACATTAATAATATATACTAACTATGCAAATATAGAAAAGGTAAGCTTTTAGTTCATTTCATTTAAATTTTTTAAATTTTTTGTTTGTAATTGTTTTTTAATCGTCATTATTTACTTCAATTTATTACAGTATGTCTCTATATACATATTTTATTTACATTTTTTATTAATTTTGGCCATAGGTGGCCCACTTCAATTTCTTACACACACTTGTTATTGCATATGTTGGCCAAAGGGGGAGAATTTCAAATTGTTACACACACTTGTTATTTCACATGTTAACCAGAGGGGGAGCACTTTTAAAACCGACACACAGTCAATTTAAAGGGTTGTCTTACGTCAGCACCGGGAGTCGTAAAATCAGCTGTTCACCTAGCGTTTTTTTTTTAGGGTTGAATAGGGAAGTCCTTGTTTAGCTGCCGTCTTGTTTAATCATATATTGCTGCCTTTGCACCTGCCAATGTTTACTTTTGTATGCACATTAAATCAACAAAAACATCCTGACTTTGGAGCAATGTTCACGGATTCTAGTATTTGGCTCTCTATTTGATGCAATGGTTTTCCGTATTGGGACCATGACTTCGGCCATATCCTCATATGGACGGTAATTTTCCCTTGTTGGTGTCTCAAGAAGGGTAGAAATACAAGAACACACACACACACACACACACACACACACACACACACACACACACACACACATGCATACATGAATATACACACGGATTACTCTCTCCCTCCTGGCACGGCTGCAGACATGTCAATTTAAATAAACTTCAGCAACCATTTGTGTCGCAGGTGTGAATGCGAAGACCAGAAGCAACTCCTAGCTATTTGATCGCTGACAGATTTATGAGGAAATTCCTGTGAGGTAGCTGGTAGGGATCCAGAAACGCCATTAGTCTGTGAAACACATTTTGGACGAAAGGAATCAGTGTGACATTGACAATAGGCTAAGTACTGTTCTAAGCATGATCAGCCCTTTTTTCAATAACTATAATGGCTTTACATCATTTTTGGTCTTCTGAATGGAGGAGAAAAACATATCCAGGAGGCATCCCGGTAAGAATTCCGCACAAATTAAATGTAGTCAGTAGGGTTGTAAGACTATGAAACTTTAATTTCACGAGTATTGTGACCTAAATCCACACAGTATTGTTGAATGTGCTCAAAACGTACTCGCACACTGAAATATTTCAACCAAGTCCTATATTTAAACAAAAAGTTGGCTTCCCGGAATTATATTTGATTAGTATTAGAACCGGCCCGCAGGCCACAGCCGCCTGCTGCTGTTTTGCACGCACCAAAACTCAATCAGTGTTGGCGCTAGAAATTTTCAAAATGGGGTCCCCATCAAGTCATAAAATTGGGGTCCCACAGTAAATTTTTGGGGTCCCACTTTTTTGTAACCGTTTTGAAAACAAATGATAAATGTATGCATTATCCTGTGATATCTCACATTCTATATTATGTTTTGGAAAAAGGTTGCCATAAACGTTAATTCATAAAAAAATAATAATACAAAAGAACAAAAATTTTTATGCATATGTAAATATATTTAGTTATAAACATTCATTCACTTTCTTCTTTCCTTCATGGATCTAAACTTTACCGCTGCCTGTAGTTTTTTTCTATACTTTTATTGTAATATTTTCAGAATGTGTTTGTTCTATTTTTGGCCAAAGTAAGATAAAGAAAACAATCTGAAGTTGTCTTTATTTTGTAGTTTTAATGCCATGATTTTCCTCCATGCGGCCCCTGAGCTAAAATGAGTTTGACACCCCCGGCTTAGCTGCTAAAATATCAATGTCTTTATCCGAGTTTAAAATTCAGTATGATGTTTGTAATGAAAAACGACGTTACTGTCACTTGTAATCAAGTTAGCATTCGAAGTGCATTTAGCAAGTGTAGTTTTACGATAATTTGAATTTAATACAGTAATACTGTCGAGTTTTTCATTGATTGATTGATTGAGACTTTTAATAGTAGAATGCACAGTACAGTACATATTCTGTACAATTGACCACTAAATGGTAACACCCAAATACGTTTTTCAACTTGTTTAAGTCGGGGTCCACTGGTAATACCGGTATTCGTAACATTCCTAATTGACAGAAATGAAACTGAACTCTGAATTGAAATTGAACAGTATTGATAGACTTTTACTACTGGCTCACATTTCAGCAGCCATTTTCACTCGATCTTCTCAAGGAGCAATACTATTGAAAAATCAAACATGCATATACTTTAAAGCAGAGGTCTTCAAAAGGAGATTTTCTGAGGTACTGCAGCGGGTTGTGAAATTATTGGTTGAGTAGTGTTTTTTTATATATATATACAGTATTTATTTGTATTTCCTCCCTGCAGTTTTTCTCAAATGTACATGCCTTTAATACACATTAACATTGATACAACACACTGTAGTGTGGTTTAGAAATGGCAGTGATATTATACTATTATTAGGGCTGTCAAATGCTTATTTTTTAAATCAGATTAATCACATTTCGGAATTTGAAATGATCATGATTAATCACAGGTGATTACTTGTTTGCATGATTAAAATTTGCTTAAGAAACCACCCCGATATTTGTACGCCAATACAATTGTATTATCAAAATGTCATACATTTATTTGCACAACCCTTGGTAACAGTTTTATCTAAAATTCTTCCAGTTGGATTTTGGAGTGAAATATGCCAGCGAACACAAAAGTCGGAGTTTCACGCATATGTGTACTGACGTATGTACGATGGGGCAATGGTCAATGTGTGAGCAAATTGTCGAACAGTTTAAGAACAACATTTCTGAATGAGCTATTGCAAGGAATTTAGGGATTTCACCATCTACGGTTCGTAATATCATCAAAAGGTTCCGAAAATCTGGAGAAATCACTGCACGTAAGCGATGATATTACGGACCTTCGATCCCTCAGGCGGTACTGCATCAAAAAGCGACATCAGTGTGTAAAGGATATCACCACATGGGCTCAGGAACACTTCAGAAAACCACTGTCAGTAACTACAGTTTGTCGCTACATCTGTAAGTGCAAGTTAAAACTCTACAATGCAAAGCCAAAGCCATTTATCAACAACACCCAGAAACGCCGCCGGCTTTGCTGGGCCCGAGCTCATCTATAATGGACTGATGCAAAATGTGTGAAAGTGTTCTGTGGTCTGACTAGTCCACATTTCAAATAGTTTTTGGAAACTATGGCCGTCGTGTCCTCCGGAACAAAGAGGAAAATAACCATCCGCACTGTTATAAGTTCGAAAGTCAGCATCTGTGATGGTATGGGGGTGTATTAGTGCCCAAGGCATGGGTAACTTATCCATCTGTGAAGGCACTATCAATGCTGAAAGGTACATACAGGTTTTGGAGCAACATATGTTGCCATCCAAGCAATGTTATCATGGCTGCTCCTGCTTATTTCAGCAAGACAATGCCAAGCCATGTGTTACAACAGCGTGGCTTCATAGTAAAAGACTGCGGGTACTAGACTGGCCTGCCTGTAGTCCAGACCTGTCTCCCATTGAAAATGTGTGGCGCAATATGAAGCCTAAAATGCCACAACGGAGACCCCGGACTGTTGAACAACTGAAGCTGTACATCAAGCAAGAATGGGAAAGAATTCCACCTGAAAAGCTTCAAAAATTGGTCTCCTCTGTTCCCAAACGTTTACTGAGTGTTGTTAAAAGGAAAGGCCATGTAACATAGTGGTAAAAATGCCCCTCTGCCAACTTTTTTGCAATGTGTTGCTGCCATTAAATTCTAAGTTAGTGATTATTTGCAAAAAAAATAAAAACGTTTCTCAGTTCGAACATTAAATATCTTGTCTTTGCAGTCTATTCAATTGAATATAAGTTGAAAAGTATTTGCAAATCATTGTATTCTGTTTTTATTCACGAATTACACAAGGTGCCAACTTCACTGGTTTTGGGTTTTGTATATTGTTATATAAATTTTGGGCGATATCGCCCATCCCAAACTGTATCTGTAGTTACTTTGTTCACTAACTGTGTTTTTACAAGAGTGGATTACAAATGATATTTTATACTTTGAGCAATGACAAGAAGTATCAATCACTGTTGTATTCGGAGACACAATTGAGCCAACTTTTACTCCATCCATGAGTCCACACTGTGGGGGAGCCAGACAGTTTATCTTCTCCCTAATATTTTGCACTCACCCTGTATCTCCCTCCGTCTCGCTTTGTATCTTTACGAGTGTCATGTCATCAATTTTACAACGGCCTCTAAAAAGCCTTCCTTTTCAGATGTAGCACCTCTTTCAACCATCTGATTGTGATTCTTTTGTGTAAAAACAACCGTCAATCTAACAGGGTGAACTCCAAAAAATAAGGTGAAACGGTTACCGTCCTATGGAGCCTCCGGAAAGTTCTCCGGCGTCGACGAACAAAGACATCAACTTGGAGCACAACTGTCAAGGAGAGTTAAGGAGACGCTGCGGGGGAGGCTTCAGGAATGTTCTCCCCACTTCGCTGGAATCGATATTTGTTAGATAGAAGGGGATCAAACATCTTACGGAGAGCTTAAAAATAGCGAAACGGGAAATCAAGCAGAAAGAATAAAAAACACACAGTGTCGCCTGATAAATCATTTCTGCTTCTCGTCGCCAGAATCAGCAATAAAAGGCATGTGTGTTTTCTCAATATTATCCTTTGCTGTAAGGGGGAAAAAAAATGGAATGACACCTTGTTATAAGTTCAAATAGTGGAGGCGTCCTTAGGAATACGTCCAAGCTCTTCATGCTATGTTATCCTCCCATCATCAAACGGTAATTCCAAAAGCGCAAATAATGCAAAAGCTGTAAATCTACGAACAAAAATAAACAGGAGCTGATGCGGGCGTGTAATACTATCATCTGTTCTGTTTTGATATTCATTCGAAAACAAAAATAGGGTGACGGAAAAGGTCAAACTCGGTTGTGATCTTTGATAGAAGCAGACTACTCGCCCTCGCACTGTGCGCTTTGATTGACTGTATTGTTTTGCTCTATCGGAGATAGGTTATCTCATATTTGGCTCCTAATCACTCAGCAGTGGCAGATAGAGCCACGGACCTTGAACATTTGGCAGCTCTCCTGACTATAACTTATCAGTTCAGGACGAAATGAATTCCACTTGCCTGCCCAGAACAATATTATGCTCAATCTTTGAAAGAGGCTTTTGTTCTCGTCGCATGCATTTCACTAACAAACACAATAATAAAATAAAAAAATATTGAATTGGTTGTCGTGGGTGACCGGTTAATAGAGAGTGTGGGCTCCAGTCGAATAGCTCTATAAATGACAAACAGCTGAATATTTCACATTTGGCTCATGCTGCGTAACAAAACAAGATGCACAGAACAGAGCTCGACCAAGGCCAAACACCTGTGTTCTGGTGGTAGACAGGCCTGGAGTTAATATTCAGTGTTGACTTTGGCAGCTGTTGGACTAGAACTACCGATATGAATTTAGAATAGGAGTGAAGGAGGCCATCGTCAATCAATAAAAGACTGTGGCCCAATAAAAAGACCACAGATGACAGCTCAACCGTCAAGAGAATCCACAATCGAGAGAGAGAGACACAGAGGGTTTATAACCAGATGTAAACCAGTGGAATTGTTCAAGAACAAGAGAGCCAGATTTGACTAGAAACCATCTTAAAGGCCTACTGAAATGAAATGTTCTTATTTTAACGGGGATAGCAGGTCCATTCTATGTGTCATACTTGATCATTTCGCGATATTGCCATATTTTTGCTGAAAGGATTTAGTAGAGAACATCGACGATAAAGTTCACAACTTTTGGTCGCTGATAAAAAAAAGACTTGCCTGTACCGGAAGTAGCGTGACGTCACAGGTTGTGGAGCTCCTCACATCTGCACATTGTTTACAATCATGTTGACCAGCAGCGAGAGCGATTCGGACCGAGAAAGCGACGATTACCCCATTAATTTGAGTGAGGATGAAAGATTCGTGGATGAGGAAAGTGAGAGTGAAGGAGTAGAGGGCAGTGGAAGCGATTCAGATAGGGAAGATGCTGTGGGAGGCGGGAGGGACCTGATATTCAGCTGGGAATGACTAAAACAGTAAATAAACACAAGACATATATATACTCTATTAGCCACAACACAACCAGGCTTATATTTAATATGCCACAAATTCATCCGCATAACAAACACCTCCCCCCTCCCGTCCATATAACCCACCAATACAACTCAAACACCCGCACAACACACTCAATCCCACAGCCCAAAGTACCGTTCACCTCCGTAAAGTTCATACAGCACATATATTTCCTCAAAGTTACGTAGGTGACATGCACTTAGCGGCACGCACGTACGGGCAAGCGACCAAATGTTTGGAAGCCGCAGCTGCGTACTCACGGTAGCGCGTCTGCTATCCAACTCAAAGTCCTCCTGGTTGTGTTGCTGCAGCCAGCCGCTAATACACCGATCCCACCTACAGCTTTCTTCTTTGCGGTCTTCATTGTTCATTAAACAAATTGCAAAAGTTTCACCAACACAGATGTCCAGAATACTGTGGAATTTTGCGATGAAAACAGACGACTTAATAGCTGGCCACAACGGTGTCCCATTATGTCCGCTACAATCCGTGACGTCACGCGCAAACGTCATCATACCGAGACGTTATCAGCAGAATATTTTGCGGGAAATTTAAAATTGCACTTTACTAATCTAACCCGGCCGTATTGGCATGTGTTGCAATGTTAAGATTTCATCATTGATATATAAACTATCAGACTGCGTGGTCGGTAGTAGTGGGTTTCAGTAGGCCTTTAAGAAAGAAGAGAGAAAAGTCAGAGTAGGGATGATACTCGAAACCGGTTTTCCCGGTTGCTCAATAAGAAAAGAACCGAGACCTCGGACTCGAATCCCTTTTTGAGAACCGGTACCCGTTATCGAGACCACTATAGTAAAGAAAAAGAGTTGGTTCTTTATTCGAATCCCTCGGAACGAATCCCGTCCCGACCAGAATGCCCCTTGAGACATCACAAGAATTTACGTCACGTAGCTCAGTCATTAGGCGCAGATAGGGAAAGCAGGAAAAACAATGGAATAATAAAGTTCAAAACAATATAATCTAATGAATAACTTTACTGAGAGATTTGAGCAGGGTACAAACACATGACGAACACTTTTACGACCAACCAGAAACATAGCAACTAGGCTAGCAACGCACCTCCTTTACGGCAGCTGTCACACCATTCTTAAAGCAACCGCAGCACATACATATATATACAACATATAGGACATCTCCCTTTTTTAACTTTTGATTTTCTTTCCTTGTAAACAAAACAAAATCACACCGTATATGTGTTGTCTGTCTAATTATAAATAATGCAGACGAGGCGTGTTGGCTGAGTTCTTGACGTTTACTTTCACGGGTGACGACATGCAACAACACTTTTCGGGGCTACCGCGCATGCTCGTCACTCCCGTTGCATGATGGGTAGTGTAGTTGTTATGTTCCCTAGCTCATAACATCACATCTTTCCCCCTATAAAGAAATATTTTAACTCAATAAAGTGTATTTCTTTTTTTAGCTTTAACTTTTCATTTTTTACCATTGTAACCACATTTGCAAACAACTTTTCTCTTCATAGAATTTTCTTTCAATAAAGAAATAAAGTGCAAAAATGTCAAAGCATCATAACAAACAGTTATGTCAAATAGCAGCAGAAGTGCACTTTTTGGAGAGCTGTATTATTTTCAGTTTTGAGCCCAAGGGACTGATTTTATTTAACACTATATTATTATTTATACACCTATAGTGATCACAGAGACATGTTGTTTTTGTGATACTGTATATATTTGTTTTTCTGAAAAACCCCACTTAATATACTTTGGGTAACAACAGTCAATATTTTTTTTTTTTTTTTTTTTTTTTAGGGGGGTAACAGTCAATATTTATTTATTTATTAGATTTTATTTTTTTCTTATATAATAAAAGTGAGCTTTTGTTAAACCAAATATTGTGTGTTTTTTTCCATATACAACAACCTATCTGGACTCGATAAGAGAATCGATAAGGAATCGGTTCGATAAGAGGATTCGATAATAGGCTCAAACTCGATAATTTCTTATCAAACATCATCCCTAAGTCAGAGTGAATGAAATGAACAATTTATCATCAATCATATGTCGAACATGATAGATGCAGTGTTAGGCTGTAAGGGCGTCGGGTTGTGAATGGAAAAGATACTCATTGATGACATGACTGCTGACTAACGTAATGAGATGAAATGTGAGGTTGGAAGAGTCATACTCCTTTTTTCACAATAAGCCAAATGCTACAGAGCCTGGGGGATTGTGTTCCCAAGGCATTTATTCCATTGCAACAGGACCTTTCAGTCCGTCCTGGGGATTAAACGATATATATATATATTTTGTTTTCATATCATCTGACATGTATA